>NW_026875384.1:0-600000 GCF_032173495.1 Musca vetustissima
GTGATGATCTCCACTTTGCAATATATCGTGGATTTCAGCGATGAGATCAATGGTGTACATATTGGAAGCGTCCATGTTTCTGAGGAAAAGAAATTCTTTTAATGATTTTCATCATTCGACGATTGGTCGGTCCAATTAAGCCAAGAAACTGGATATAGGCCGCTTTACAACGCCGTTTGCCAGTACGAATATCTACACCCGGACGTGTCCATCTACACACGGGTTAACATTTTCAAAACGACCGAACATCCAAGTGGTCGGAGGGAGATTCTCGTGCCGAACCACGACTAAATCGTCCTTATACCGCATATGCAAATTTTAAGGTATTCATCTTTCCATCTGATGAAATTTCCACTTATTCACTCATGATACAAACAGGCTCAGGCGGAGCTTAAAGGGGCTCCTATAAACCGATTCCGACATTGGGCAAAGAGGATATCGGTTGATAAGACCGTGGCTAAAAATAAGGGGATGATGACGAAACAAAGGAAAAATGAGTTTGCACCGAGCGCATTTCAATATCTGTTTCAAGTGGAGTTAAATCTCGAATAGACCAACTCGATTTATCTTGACTGAGCCACTCCGGCCCATGCCACCAAAGGGAACTATTAGCTAAATCAACTGGCGATATACCTCGACTTCCTAAATCTGCAGGATTATCTTCCGACCTGGTACCAGTTGTGATTACCAACATTTTCTTGGATTCTACAAACTCTATTGGCGACGAATGTTGTCCAAGTAGAAGGTGTTTTCCGAAGCCACGACAAAACTATCGTAGAATCTGTCCAACAATAGACCTGACGAAATTCTACGTCTATCTCTTTTGTAATAACCTTCAAAAGTTCCGAGGCTAAAACTGCTCCACAAAGTTCCAAACGAGGAAGGGAAATTGATTTAATTGGAGCTACTTTGGTCTTGCTAGATAGCAAATGCACGAACACATTCTGACCAGGGACTTCAATTCGAATATATACTACCCCGGCGTATGCCTTAACTGAGGCATCAGAGAACACATGCAATTCCGCCGAACATTGAGGGGTGTACCGAACCCACCGAGGAATTTGAATTGCATTTACTTGGGGGTATGTCTCTACGAATTTAAGCCATTCCGAATAAGTGGCTTGTACAAGCGGATCGTCCCAACCGATTTGATCTAGCCAGATCTTTTGCATTATAATTTTTGCAGTGACAATAACTGGTCCTAACCAACCAACAGGATCAAACAACTTAGCTATTGCCGACAAAACCTCCCGTTTCGAATATGACGTTTTCTTCTCTATAGGTTTGACATCAAAATAAAAGGAATCTAACCTAGCATTCCACCTTATACCAAGAGGTTTAGAACTGCTAGCTTCCACAAATGACAACAATTGCGCATCCACTAAATGTTCTGGCGGGAAACGATTCAAAATTGCCTTATCATTGGATGTCCATTTTCTTAATTCAAACTTTGCCGAAGAAAGTGCCGAAATTAGTTGGTCCCTAGCGGCCAACGCCGTCTCAAGATCATGAGCTCCTGCCAAAACATCATCCACATACATTGATTTTCGCAAGATATGCGCCGCTAGAGGATATTTATTTTCTATTTCGTCCGCCAGTTGCAAAAGTGTCCGAATGGCCAGATACGGCGCACAATTCAAACCAAAGGTCACCGTTTGTAGTTCATAATCTTGAATTGGTTTGGTTGGCGAGTCCCGATAGAGAATTCGTTGAAGGGGGGTTTGGTGGGGGTCAACCCGGATCTGCCGATACATCTGGGTAATGTCCGAATTGAATACAAATTTAAATACTCGCCAACGAAGTATTAGAAGAACGAGATCAAGTTGCAAAGTCGGTCCAACATGCAAAATGTCATTCAAACTATTCCCATTAGATGTTTTATTGGACGCATTGAAGACGACCCGTAATTTGGTCGTCTGTTTTTCTGGGTTGATAACCGGATGATGGGGCAAATAGCACGAAAGTGTATTGGAGGTGGCAGGAGATACTGGTTTCATATGATCCAGGTCTAAATACTCCGTCAAAACTTGATCGTATGTGATTTTAATGTCCGGTTTTCTCAATAAGGAGGACTCATTTCGAAGGAATTGTTTAAGGACATTACCACGAGATTCCCCTAAGTAACCATCTAGGCTTACATCATTTCGTAAGGGCAGGGTCACAATATATCTACCGTCAGAGGTTCTACGAGTGGTCTGAATATAGTTTTCTTCACAAAGCCGATCGGATGGAGACATAAGTTTCCGCTTTGGAGTTTCTTCTAATTCCCAGAACCGTAGTAGGGTCTTATTTAACGAATCCTCTTCTTCGATATTGATAGTAGTGGCAAAGGTTCTAATTTGTGACGAAGGAATAGGTCCTGTAACGAGCCAACCGAAAACTGTATTTTATTTCTTCTATCCGGCTCGAAGGACCAAAATGTTGCCGCCGAAATTGCGTGCCAAATAGAAGAAATAAAAACACGAACGTTTTTAGATTTAAATTAAAATAAAGGCAGTTGCTTTATTGATAAAAAATAGAAGAGTGGAAAAATAGAGTGACAGATTACCTGTTGATTGGTAGGCCAACGAAAAGAGAGTGTTTGAGAGTCAACAATAATAAAGGAAGGTGGCGTCGGCGCTAATTCCATACTCGTTAGAATCTGCCATTTGACATTTCAATGTTGTAATATTACGGAGTATGAAGATTGTAACGAATATGGAATTCAATGCGTTTTGAAACACAATAAAAGTGTAAACGCCCAAGATAATGAAATCAATATGTTTTTCTAAATTAAACACCTATATTGCCTAAAAGCGGTCATTTTGACTCTTGGGAAATTTTAAATAACCAAATGACTTTTATTATTGAATAAAGTAAATTTCTTATATGACCAGATCCGTACAA
The DNA here is from genome assembly GCF_032173495.1 of Musca vetustissima. Classification (NCBI taxonomy): domain Eukaryota; kingdom Metazoa; phylum Arthropoda; class Insecta; order Diptera; family Muscidae; genus Musca; species Musca vetustissima. Next base: position 2,887 of record NW_026875384.1, read on the forward strand.
CAACATAAAAAACCGTTTATTACTCTAGACACACAAACGAACGCACAAATCGGCAAAAATCAATTTTATATTTCCAGTCGATTTCACTATTAGAGTAAACACTTACTCTTTTTGGAACATTTTGACTCGCGCTCTTATTTTTCAAAAAGAGAAACTCGTGAGTCCTACCACCGCAAACAAATAATAACAACTTTTATATGATTGTAAAAATGTGAAAAATATTAAAAATTAAGTTTAAAAAAATTCTTTTAGAATGAAGTCATTTTGACCGCTTTTCGGCAATATAGGTATATACAATATTCCAGTCTTTCTAGTGTTAAAGAACTCAAATATGTTTTTTTCACTTAATGACCTTTAACTCTGTAGTTTGTTCAGTTGTATTTTTAATTGTTCTAATTATTTAGGTTATGTTGAAGATCAATATAGTTTTTTATAAGCCATTTGAAATTAAGCCCAGATTTATTGAAAGATACATAACATTCATTTGGAAAATTTTTATTTTCTATAGTTGACTGTAACATATTCTGTATCAAAGATTTCGGAAATCAATTTCATCCATTATCTTATGAAAAGCCGGAAGACACATACTGTACACAAATTGCCCGCCGTTTAGGCGTCATTTCATTTCCATTTATGGCATTTATGTGTTGACGTCACGTGCTTCTTTATAAATAGACCACCGTAGCGGATAAGTAACATGACTTCTAACGATGGTGTACCTCATACGCTCCCTATATTGTTATACAATTTATTAAATTTCTATCATGCACGTTTAACCATTGACGCTTTATTGTAACTAAACATTTAATAAATCAATTTGTTTATAGAAAAGTTCATAAAGTTTTTTGTTCCCCGATACACAGAATTTTCTTGTCAATTTTTATTGGATTTAGTGTTTGTATTGGATTTATGTCACACACACACAAACACATGACAAAAAATGCAGCCAGCCTGCCAATGGCAAAAATAGAACAAACAAACAGTTACCGAAATCTGTTCAATAATTTATTGTTCCACTGACATAATGTCAGTCAATAACGAACTAATGAAAGTGGCCATCAAAATATGTTCTTTATGGGCGAGTGTGTGGCACTGTGTGTGTGCGAGTGTTTGCACGCGTTCGTATCTCTGTATTTGTTTATATTTCAATACAATAACGCCTCACCTATCAGCAACGATGACGCTGTAATAAACAATTAACTAAAATTATTGAGTGTGTTTTATTGTGTTTATGTCATATTTTGAACGAAACTTTGTTTTTGTTTTGGTTTTTTTCTCTCGGCCATAAATAAAATATGTGCAGAGCCACACCATGAACTGGCAATGCACGCAAACAAAAATAAACCATTAATATTGATGGTCAATTACACTATCGGTGAAATGGATAGTAACAATTGATGAACCACTTATTTTAAATTATTAATAACTGTTAGAAATGTTTGACCCAATGCACGATTACCCGCCAAATTGGATTGTATTTTTAGCAATTAATTGGTGGAAATGCAAAATCCGAAATAAATTGAACGTGGAATGTCGATGAATCCTGATTAAAATAATAAATATGTTTCTACAACAGTTATTAGATTATTATTCCTATTTCCGAGAAATATTTGTCTTACAAATGACAACATGTTAACACTTTCTCTAAAATGTCTATGAAAATATCGTGTCCTTGTCTAAAATATATTCAGTTTGAAAATCCATATATCGTGAGGTTAATCGTTATTTTGCAATCGATGTAGTTAAAAGGCATTAGAATTTTAGCCTCTTCATGGATAGAAATATTTTTTGTAAATATTGGGTTTCCTGATCGGAAGATGCCAACATTACTTCATCTATAAATATATATTTTTATATATGAGTTATTATTATTTATTAGAATTTTGCCAGTTAAGGCGATGATCATTTGAATGTGTTTTTAGGCCGGTTTTTTTTTCTTTCAAGTCGAGCTAAATGATCGAAATTTTGCAATGAGAAGGAAAGTCAGGGCCCTCCATGCGACGCGTTTCGCCGTTGGTTAAGCGACTCATCAGGCATGTTGGGCAATGAGTCTTTACAAAGATTTGGCTCAGGGGATAATTTATGATAATTTATATTATGTCGGTGGATTAATTATCCATCGCTATTACAAAAATCTGCTTGGAAAACAATTGTTTCTAAGGTGAAGATAAATGTCGAATCTTACAAATATGATTCATTTCATTTATTAAAATCATCAATCCATGTTAATCGTGTAGATTATCTATGTGCTATTCGAAAATCCCAATTCAGTCTTTTTCTGAAGTGAGTTGCTATCAAATTTATTTACCTATCCCTATACAATTGATTTCGGTGTTCTCTCTGGATCAAACTGAACTCTACAAAACAGTCAGTGATATATTTGCATGTGTTTCTTATTACCAATATTTCATTCATTTGGGAGGTTGTAGTTTTACCGCTTTTTCGATGTTTTTGTTTTCATCAAATGTATGCATTTTTCCCACCATTTCCCTAGCATAACATATCTGTCCATAATTGATTTCCCAACCATTAACGTATGAAATGTCAAAACGAGAAAAACAACAACAACAAAACAAACCATCTGCACATCCAACAGTGCTATTGTGTGCGGTGATCCCTTTAGCCTATTTTTGTTGACCGGTTGCAGCTGTACTCGTTCTGTTGTCCGGTTGTTGTTTACATACATCCGCATAATATGCTGGGAAATGTCAAGAGGTTGACCTCAAAACGCGTAAGCAGCATACAAATGCAAGTGTGTGAGTGTGGGTGAGTGTATGTGGCGGTATATTGTTTTTGTATTGGTCGTGTTGGTTTGCTTAAAATATTTATGAAGTTATTTGTGTATTGGTAGTTGTGAATATATGTATGTATGTTTTTTGCTCTTACCATCAAAGCCTTATTTGGTTGGCAATTGTGGTTGTCTTTTTTGTTCTGTACTGCCTCTCTGAATGTTGTTTCAAAAGATCTCCGTTCGAGTGTGTGTGTAAATTTTTTCTCCATTACATTAACGACAATAAATATTTAATCAATCTTTAACCAGCCATTTTAAAATAATGACGTTCTGACCAGGGAAATTCAATCAACGATTTCAAATGGATTTTATAGGTATACCACAAAATATATATATGTGCGAGGGAAAATATTGATATGTAATTCAACAAATCAGAAGAGGAATTATTGTTGCATAAATGGTGAAAATACGAAAGATCATTGAAATAATAACTAGGAAGGATTTTACAGATTGCCGATTTTCGGTATTTTAATGATGTTAATAAAGAAAATAACTCAAAAATGTTAAATGTTTTAGCCAAAAACTGCAAACTGAGTTGAATGTACATCGGTTTTTGGGTGATTCAATTTTAATTTTTTTGCCCTACAAATTTAAGAGCTAATAGAGTAACTTCGGGTAATGTGGACCACCATTTTCTTTTTTTGATATTGTGGGCGTAACAACGGTAAAAAATAAAAACAAATTGTTTTCACAGCATGGTAGATTTGTTGGCTAATTATATTCCAGGTCAAAAATTATATATATTTGTCCATAAAAATGTTATTGCATTATATTTCAAAAAGCTCTAAACTGCGAATAAAAATAACTTGGCGGGTAATGTGGACCAGTATGTGTGGGTAATGAGGATCAGTAAGTTAAAGGTAGGTTGTGGATTGGTTGTGATAAATTTCAATTTATTGCACTCCTGGGTAACAATAAATGCAAAAATAAATAGGTTTATGTTTTGGAATAGCCCCCATTTAAGGGTACCACCCCATTTGCGGTATTTTGAAGGTCCTTGCTTCATTATCCAACCGAGGCACCTATAATTTCGGATATCGAGTTTTCAGGGGATAGAATACCTCCTCGCATATTAAATGCGCCCTTGTTTCGAACTCGTCCTCATGAAAATGTCCCACTTTTTTATAGTGGTCCACATTACCCGACATTGAATATTTTTATTTAAAAATAATTATCGGCTTCAAAAATGAATAAAAATGTAAAAATAACCGAAAGTAATTACAGATAAACGTGTATTTTTGTTAAAGAAAACAAGAAAACCACATAACCTCTTTATATTCGAGAAAAACAAAATGTTCGACTATTTTACAAAATCGTTCGACTATTGTGCTAAAAAATTTTCAAGTCACACTTTTAAGATCAGAGCTACATTTTCACCTACTAAATTTTCAACATTGCAATTATTTATTAAAAACCAAGTTTGATGTTTGTTTTCAATAATTAGGAAAACATTTATCAAGGCGGCAGTGGCATATTTCAAGCATTTTCTTAGATATGGGGGTGGTCCACATTTGACGCATGGTCCACAATACCAGAAGTTACTCTACATTTTCGAAGGTTTTAGATTTCCCCATGCTTGTGAATTTAACGTGATTTTGGTTTCATACATAGTAATAAAAAGTTCCAGAATTAAATTTATTCGTTTATTTCACTTGATTTTTGTGTGAGTGAATGCTTATAAACTGTTCATTAATATGGAATTAATTATTTAACAATAATTTTCAATTTTTCAAAAGAAAGAGGGCATGCTGACACAATATAATTTTTTCCAACAGTTTATTAATTTTTTTGTCGTTGTTATATTCAGTCATTTTTCCAATTTTTTGGGGAGGGCAAACCAAAACATCAATAATAAAGTCACATTTTTGCTTTAACGAAATGTGTGTCATGACGATGTCGTCTTTCAGCTTGGTCACTGTACAGCCCACATCGTTGCAAAATTTCCAGTGACCAAGCACTGTCTGAATGTGCAGTGTGCTTGCAATAATACGATAATGTCAACCTCATAAAAGCTGGATGGAAAGCACTCAGGTCAGGTGAAGGTGAACTGGGTTTTCAATTTTTGTTTCCAAATAACCACCTTTTGTTCATTTTAATGGTTATTCTTGCTGTGTTTGATTTAATTTATTTTAAATGAGATGTCAATATCATAATGAGTCCACTGAAGCAAGCAATAAATCAAACAGTTCAGCTGCTATTTTTTTTTTGCTTTCGTCAATCATTTCACGTTGAAAATGTTATTAAAATTTCATAAGCGTATTCTTTTTCAACAGATTTTTATAATTTCGTTTATATGTGTCGTTGGTTCATAAATGGTTATAAAATTATTCCCGAGTGGTGGTCTACTTTGTAAAGACTCACACGCGTATTAAATGGAAATTAAAAAAAGAAAAAAATAAGGATTGTCAAAACGTGGGTATGTGTTTTAAATATAAATTCATTAAGTCGCCAATGCTATGTTCAGTTTAATACTTTTCCAAAGTTAAGGATTATATATATATATATATATATATATGACTTTCTTATTCCAGCCCGTTGCATGGATATGCATTCCAAAACTCTGAATGACGTCCCTTCCTATCACAACATATGTGCGCGCCTTCTAAAGTAGAGTGACATAAAAACACCCTTTTAAAGGTTGCACAAGTCTCATTTTATTTTAGGACAGACAATAGTAAAATAATATTTTTTATTTATTATGAAAACATATTTCACTAAATATTTATATATTTATTTATATGCAAATATCATATTAAATTCCGTTTAATACAAAATATAAATAAAACATAATTAGACCTTTTGTGTAGGCTGATCTAGCAAAAGTTCCGAACAAAAAAATATCACATTGCTTCCAGTTAAGGTAATGTTAATTTGCAAACATTTCCTCCTCTTGTGAATTCACTCATTCATATATATAATATTAACCAACCGACCGGACCGGCCAGTTTGTTGGACGACTGCATTACAACCACCCATAACATTAATGGCAAAATATTACCCTTAATTTATATATGGGTGAAGGGCATCTAGGTGAGGTTTTTAGTTAATACTTTCATTAATATTCTCATAAATATTCGCATATTTATAAATATCAAATAACAAGGACAACAATAACAAAAAATGTATGTGAGTGTAGTATGTAAACATTTTGTTAAGGCAACTTACTGCTGCTACAACAACAACAAGAGCAACAGCTACTTCTTCTGATGATGGTGATTATGATTATCATAACATTTTCGTAAAATATGCAAATGAAATATTTTACAATTAATTATTAACTAAGAAATGGGAGAGAAATTTTTATGGCCCATAGAATGTTGAAAATAAACTACAAATTTGCCAAACATCAACAGACAGAAGTGGAATTTTTCGTATACACAGATGATCTGTCATAACATTCAGTTTGAAAACCTTTCCTTAAATAAAAATATTTAATTGCTTTGCTTGCTGCCAAGTCATCAACTTGGTAAGATGTCTAGCAGAGTCTTCTCTTCTGGACAAATACGCACATAAATAATTCTGTACAGATGTAGCCAGTCGTTTGGAATGTCCGTCCGTTCGTACATTCATCCATCCTTCTGGTTACATTTATGCCAAAATTTACTGCCAACAATTGTAAGGGGATAATTCGTTTAAATAATCATGATAAACCCATTCTCATCATTGGAATAGTTATGGTTGGTGTCTCTCTTGCTACTTGTTTGAGATTCAGCTAAGGCCAAGGGAATATATTTCGTTTATTATGATGATGACCATAATAATTACGATGATGTGAGCTATGTCTTTGTGCATAAAGAACTTATAGGATTTGACTTGATTTGTATAGGCTTGTGAAAACGTTACAATGCACAATGTAAGTTTATTAATGGTAGTTTATTATTGCCTTTAATTCGGTGACAAATTATAATCGCCAGCTCCAATAAAATTCTTTTCCAATTTAGGATTTATACGGCCCTTTTTACGTTCGATTCGATGCCAAAGAAATACAAAATTGATTTTGAAAATAACAATATGGCGATCTTGAAATTGGTTAGATAAATCTATGTAGATAATTAAAACTTGTTAAAGCCATCATATCGTATGTTATGTCAACCATTCCAATATTAATTTGTAAACTGTTGGCATTTTTAATTTAACCACATAAAAAAGTCTATAATTTAAATTTACTCATGGTGGTCCAGAATCTAGAAAATTATCTCTATTCTCCATTCATCTATCTTTTTTCTCCAGTCGCTTGTGTGAAAAACCTTGAAATAAAGACATGACCAAACGGACAGCAAGACTAGTTAGATTAGTAGAAGCCACTATTTCACATCATTGCAATAGAATAATTTCATCAAATAATGTTGATGAAAGTGATATTTTGAGGTCTAGTGGCTGTGTCAACTCTAGACAAAATTGGTTCGTTCGTTCGTTAGTTTCTACAGCAAAGTTTGTTGCTGTCATTTGGAGAATTTAATGTGGATTATACGAACTTGAATGAGTAAATATAACCTAGTTAGTTGTAGCAGAACAGCAGCAGCAGAGGCACTTGAAAATGTGTCAACATGAGATATTTATTAGAATAACTTGAAACATTAATTAAATAATTTTTGCTGCAATTTGTTATTTTCAAGAGTTCTGTAAACGTACGAATTTTAAGGTAACCAAAACAGAAATTTGTGAAAAAAATATAAATTGGGCCAGTGAAGATGTCATCGTCCAATTCTATCACGGATATGCTGGAAATGGGTCGTCTCAACCAGTGAAAGCAGATAATTTTCAAAATGAAATGTTTTTTTTTTTTTGAATTGTGATTTTTTAAACATTCCATATCATTTTTGAAGCAAGTTTTAGTCAAAACCACTGAGCTTCTCAACTATGATGTTTACGAAGTATTTAAAAAAATCTCCTGTAAATGCCTTTGATTTGGATTTCAATTCCAAAGCAAAATTCTCATATAGAATTTAATCTATTTTTTGGTACTAAATTAATTTGTGCAAAATACGATTTTCAATTTAACAAATAAAAAGCTATTAATTTAATTTCCGTAATATAATCCAACACATGAGACCCTCGTTACTTTTTTTGGGGAATTTTTGGGATTGCTTTGCATAAAAATCCAATTAAACTTTAAGTATCAACAAAATGCCTAACATTTTCTTTTTTTGTGTGTGTTGGAAATCTGCAAAGAGCGAATGCCATAAAAACAATGTAAAAAATATTCTCCTCCATGACAAGACCCCTTGTCATTTGCAATTGTTTTTGCTGTTAAATTTTTTTGGTTTCGTTTTGCAAAATTACACACCGTGCCCCATTCAAGGTCATAAATTTTCAACATATAATGCTAATTATGTCCCACAATCAGACCATAAAATGTATGATGGTTCTTTGTATGTGTGTGCGTATGCGTGTATGTGTTTGGGTGTGTTTTCTAATGACTTAAATAAAATGCTTGAAGAAACCCCAAAATAGAAAGCCAAGAAAAAAATAGCAAATTCTCTGCGGAACATTTTTTGTGTCAATGTCACTCGTTAGGTTCTCTCGGTAGAAATTATGCGAATACAGTTGTTTTGGAAAGGAGATGAAATAAAACAAAGGTTTTAAAGAAGAACGAGAGAGAGACAGAATTTATTGTGCCTCGTATAAGTCATCGTGTTACACTTAAAGCTTTCATAAGGAATACACGCAACTGCTTTATTTGAATTCTTCTCAAACACACACACATACATACGCACTCGTTCGTCGTACACTTCCACTCACACTTGAAAGACAAGTGTCTGTACTTGGCTTTGAATCAGTGTGAATAAGAAGTCGAACACTCTAACGTGAGTGCAAAATATACATAATGATAATAAATGTTTTATTTTTGTATGTCTGCATACTTGAATTTGCAAGCGTGAGTTGAATTCTTAATCAAAAGATGAAACGGACTTGGACGCTCTGTGTCTCTATGTGTGTGTTTGACCCATTACAAAGGAACGACGCGACGGATGGTTGTTGGTATTCAAAACTAGAAAAATGCCAAATGAATGAGGCAACTGCCGTTACCTTAACCATAAAATGATAAATTAACATAAAAAGTGTGCGTGCATACGTACCTGATGCGTACGAAAACAAAAAAAAAGATGACAAAAAAAGATTTCACGTATTTCAAAATCCGTGATTTGGCCACAAATGTCATTATTCATCCAGGGAATAGTGTCGAGGAGACAAATCGAAAAAAAGAAAAATTACACAAAACATTTATTTATTTTTTGTTGGAGTTTTTAGTCTAAAAATAACTCAATCGCTATATGTGGCAAATAAATATATTTTTCAATTATAATCATTTTTTAGGAATCTAAACAAATAAATGTTATATGGACACGAATCGTATGTAATCGTATTGATTTGTTTTTTATTTTATTTTTTTTTTATGTGCAGTATTTCTGTAAATACTACAACACACAATGTACATAGATATGTTGAATTGATTTGAAATAAATAATAAAAAAACAATAATAATAAAATATTACATATCAATTTTTTATATCATAAATTGAAATCTGATTACAGACAGGGTGTCGTGTACACAGGAATGACAAGGAAAATTACTTATAAGAAAAATTAAAACAAAAATAAGTGATAAAATTTGATATCTTAGCAAACATTGATTTATTTTTTTCTTTTTCTTGTAGATAATAAATATAAAGTACCTTAGCAAATACAATTTGTGAATCTATAAAAACTGTAATTTGAAAATTATGTGTTAATTTTTAATCACCCTGTATATTACAGTCTAATTCATTTTCTACAAAAATTTTTGAAATGTTTTTAGTTTGTTTACAAAGATTAATTTAAACCACTTATATGTTCATTTTTATACAAATATATTTTTACATTTCCGTTTCAGCATATTAAAATTGTGGCGAATGTGCGAGAAAAAAAAACATGGTAAGTTGTATTAAAAAATACATATTTCAGTATTATATTTTTAATGAACCTGAATGTAAAACATGAAAATGTGTGTTTTATTTCAAATTCAAATTTATTTAGTAATTTTTACAATTTTATTATTATTTTTTTTTTTTTTTTTGAAAAATATAATTTATTTCCCCCTATAAAAATTGAAATACGGTGTATAATGTGTGTCTCCATTTTCTCCACACTGAACATTTTTATTCTGTCCTGCTGATATAGTCTTTAGAACAACAAATAGAAAATAGATTTTCTTTTCCCATTGGAGTTCTTGTGCGACTATTTCATCTTTGTGTCTAATGAAATTATATGATATTTGTTCCGCGAATTAATCGACCTACCTACCAAAAACGACCTGCAACTTTTTTAAATAATAAAGTTATAGCGAAAGTTTTTTTCAGAAATAAATAGGCAATTTATTCAATTTTAAAAAACCAAAAATATAAACTCAAAATTTATTTAAAATAAAAAAAGTTCTATGAAAAGCTAAATTGACCAAATTTTTGCTTGGTCAAACGTTTCGATTTTTTCTTAAAAATAAGCAAAATTTACTAGTAATCGACATCATAAGTATTATTTTCATTAGGGCAGCATACCTACGAGGCATTGAATCAAGAAAATGTTAAATTTGATCCCTGCGTATACTATTCTTGCATCTGGAATCTTTGTGAAGAGATTATGTTTGTATGTGAAACTGTTTTTTTTTATTTTGCTATCTATGATACTACAAAGATTTTTCTATAGGGTGAATATCTGATGATTATGTTGGCCACTATAAAACTCTGATTTGTGCCTCCCATAACTAATCTTTGACATGTTTTGGAGTATTTTTGGAGGTTATTGTCAAGCTTAAACACCCAAACAAAGGGTATATTTTCTTCTTCGGCCTTTTCCAACCTTTTCTATAAACAATTCGATTCATTTCTTTATAAATCTTCTAAAAACTTCATAAAAAGAAAAACAACCCAATACAACCTCACAATATTGTGGCGTGAGCCTATAATTTTTGGACTTTCTCATGGTAAATCAAACAATATCAGATTTGCGCTCGTTGGAGGGTGACATTTCGCAGTAAAAAAATATTTTGCTGTTTTTTGTTTGGTGCGTTCAGTTGTGAGTTACAAGGTGTTAAAAATGTAAGTGAACAAAGAGAAAAATCGGTATATTTTACAATTTTTCTTTGACAAAGGCTAAAATTCAAGCCAAGCGGCTAAAATTGTGAATGGTGTTTATGGTTCCGATATTGTAACAGCCAATTATTTGCAAATTTTGGTTTCGTAGGTTCCGTTCAGCAATTTTGATGTTAAAGGTGTACCTCGCATAGGTAGGCCGGTCGTCGAAAATGTTGATAAAATCGGCGAAATGAACGAAGATGGCCGGCATGTTATCAGTCGTAACATCACCCAGGAGCTAAAAATCAACCATAAAAGAAGCTCGATGTTTGGGAGCCACACCAATTAACAGGAAAAAAAGGATGGATCGAATTTCCATCTGCGAAGCCTTGAGATAGACCCATTTTTTAAACGGATGGTGACTGGAGATGAGAAATGGATCAAATACGATAACCCTGTGTGAAAACGATCGTGGTCAAAGAGCTGTGAAGCACCTCAAATGGTGGCCAAACCAGGACTAACGGCCAGGGAGGTTCTGCTGTGCATTTGGTGGGACTGGAAGGGGATTATTTATTATGAGCTGCTTCCATATGACCAAACGCTAAATTCTGATCTTTATTGTCAACAACTGGACCGTTTGAAGATAGCAATTGACCAGAATTGGCCAACAGAAGAGGCGATTATCATATTTTTCTTGCATTGCAAAATTTCTTTAATGATAAAAATGTTTACATAGGAAGGATTGGGAAAATCGACTACTAAAGTTTTTGCAAATAGAGAGCAGGACTTCTATGAGAGAGGCATTATCAAGTTATCTTTAAAATCGGATATTCCGAAGCATGTTAAATAAAGTCCTATCATTTATATAAAAATAATGGATTTCTTTTTCCCCCAACCTAATATTTCTCCACTGAGTCGGATTTTAATTGATATAAGCTTTTTTGAAAGCCAAACTGGCTTTGCGATTCTTTGTTTATTTTGGAAAAGTTATATGGCATTTAATAACTTTGCAATTTTAGTGGCTTTGATTTTGGCCACCAGTGTATATGATTGGATTACTGGCAACAGAACGCTATCCCAAACTTCCTTTAACAAATTTATTACTTTCCTAAGTAATTTTAAATTTCTAATATCAATACCGAAGAACGTTTTCTGTTTGGCTAGCATATATTATTCCTTTGATTGTATGTTACTGAATTGAACTATAAAAATAGTTACGCCCTTATTGTCAGTCATTCAAAATTATTATTTTTTATTTTATTTCAATTAATAGTTAAACTATTTATTTTGTTGTAAATTTAAAACTTCCATATTAATGCCAATGTCAACTCATTATTAACTTAATATAGTAACATAGTAAATTCAATGAAAATTAAAAAAAAAGTTAGTTAAACTATAATACAATACTTTAATAAAACCAAAAAAACATACGTCTTCTTCTTCTGATCAAAAACGTAATTAACTTCTCCATTGTTAATTAATTAACTTACAACTTGAGTTTTGTTTATTTTCCGTGTCTTGTCTCTCGTCTGATTAAAAACATATTTAACAAAACTTTCTAATTGTTGTGTACTGACGACAACTTTCTTCATTTATATTATCTTTATTCGTAATTGGTTGAGTTGAATATCTGACATTTCAATTGCACACACGTGTCCTTTGTCAGATATCGCTTACACACAAAGATACCAATTCAAATGAGTCGACAATGATTTTGATTTGAACTTGATGTCTCATTAACAATTTATGTGTGTGTGTGTAGGTATGCATGTTCCCTTTGAGGCATACACCTGTACACTGCGTTTATTCCCCTTCCTGTTTCCATCATGTTGATTGCATTGTGCGGCAGCGAGTATACCTTTTTATTGTTCAATCATTTATTTCCCCATTCGACATGTGCCGAACCAAATCGTAAAATGGTAAAATATACTGGAACGCATTTATGCTAAAATACCACAATGTATCCTAGCAATAATAATTTACAATCCTTTAGAGCTTTTTGGTTGGCCGACCGGACCGGATCGGGCGGGGCTGGTTGGTTGGTTGTCGGTTGGTCTATTCATGTTGCCCGTGAATGAAATTCCATCACAACGATAATTGTTGAGCTCTTGCTGATGTTTTAGAATTCACTGGAATAGAAAATCCACAAACCCCTTGCTGGCCATTAGCACATTCACTTTCATAAATCAATAACATTTTCGAGCTAGAGAGGAGAGAGAAAATTGGAAAAAACACTGGGGGCCACTTGAATAGAGTTGTGGTATTTATTCACTGTTTCGTGGAATTAAAGAGATTGGCAAAAATGATTTTGGATTTTCAGGTCTGTTAATAAGTGAAATGTATGGGATAGAGTGAAAATTATACTAATTGAAAATTAATGCGATGGAAAGAAAGAAATTAAAAGGGCTAAGGTCGAGCTGACCTGAATTAAATGCAAGCACAATAAACTGGAAACCTATTTAATTCCTGAAACGAAAGTTTGGTGTGAAACACAATTGGGAAATTATGTCAATCTTTGTATACACTTTATTTTATATTCATTTTAAACTTCAATCATTTGTAGTGCGTTGGAAATATTTGTCAACAATTTGTTACGGTTTTATTGTCGGCATAATAAATTTTACAACCAATTGTGTAAAACTTAACAAATTTCTCACTACTTATGTGAACATGAATTACACGACTTTTATTTTAGGCAATAAAAATACGGAAATCTCCTTAGTAAGATATTAGAAGACGGATCATAAGATTGCGTTGCCTGGAAGACAATAAAAATAAAAAAGACAAATATATTTTTACAAAATGAAATTGAAACAAAAATAACATATCCAATGAAACCACCGCACAAAGGAGGAAAGAAAACGGATTTGCTTTTTTATGTTTGCACGTGGGTTGTAGCACACTTTTGGGATGGAGGTCACAATCAGCCCAAGACATTGAACAACACTCGCTCGTCCAACACAATTGATAATTGCCTAACGAGCTTAGGAATACGGCATTCCATTTTCCCATCACACACACTCTCGTGCAAAGCCGTAGAGACACCGACATAAATATCAGTCCTAAATAAGCAACCTGAGGCAACAAATGTTGTTGATATTGGTGACATATTAGTCGTCCTTGCTGTTGCTGACGATGTCATGGCCCTGACGTTGTTGAAGCAACATTTTGGTTAACAAAAATATTTACAAAACGAGGCTCGTACACACACACACTGACTTGCACATAAACATATATATCCCGCATATGTTCTGTTGACGTTGGCTTTTTCCTTCTTTCTTTTTTTGAGCAGGTATTTTATTTACTTTTTTATGGTAAAAATTTACAAAACAGATAAGAAAAACCCATAAAAATGTTGTTTATAAATATGTGGCGTATGTTTTATGTTTGCCAAAGAAAAACACATCCCTGTCGATATATATACACACACACAACCAAACGTGTCCCCAAAGAGAGAGAGAGCAAAGAACAATACTAATACATATGCATTGTAAAAATACCAATATAGAATTGATTTGAACCGAAACCTAACGAAAGGTAAGGTAGCTACAAAAAACCCAAACTCGTTTGTAACGGTAACAACATTTATTCTTGATTTTTTCTTTGGGATGACTGGGAGTTGATTCTATTCAATTGTGGCAGAAGTGGAATCGAAGTCATTTTCAAGTGTACTATGTGAAACTGTTGGCAAAAAATTGTTGAGTTAAAGTAAATGTCAAGTTTTTTTTAGTGGAACAAACTTGGATTATTTCAAATTCAAGAGAAATATAGAATCAGTATTCCGTAACTATTTAACTCCATGCCCTAATTTTTTACCCTGCAGTGTATGTGTGGTATATACCCCATATAACGATTTCAGTCATTTTATATAACTCCATATAATTGTTTCGTCCAGTTTCGTTTTGCTGAATTTTCCAACCTGAGTCTCATTTTATCCGGCGATTAAAAACATCCCGGCAATAATTTAACATCGCATAGTTCTCATATAAAGGCCCCATCTAATAATGAAGATCGGCTCAGACGAACTAAAATCCGACTTTTTTACTTGTGTATAAATATAAAAACAAGCTTTACGTTGTATAAGATATTGTGCTCAAATCCTTTTATCCTTGGCCGTTTAGGACCAACCCGAAAATGATTCGTATCTGTTTTGCATATGCTGGATTCCTGGACCAAGTTGCTATTCACTTCGATCTTTCGTAGGTTAATTTCACAGGGAATGCCGGAATTTAATTTAAAGCTCGAAATGTAACCATTCAGCAATTTCAGTCGATAAATAATAACATTTATCTTCTTCGTTTAGTTTACAGTTTCCAATAACAACGTTCTAAAGTTTTATAGAAATTTTATTTTCATATTTTTTTTATCTTTTCATAAAAACATGAACACATCAAATGTTACCGAACTATTAAAATATAACATCGTTTGTACCACTGTTCAAACTTTACCTCGAAGATTTACTGGGTTATATCAAATCTTATTACTATATGTATTGAATATATTTCGTTATTGTTGGCATTTTTGTTTGTGCTTATCGTTATTATGTTTCTTTCCTGGTCTCCCTCAATATATTTTCTTTTGGTTTTTGTTTTGCGAAAATTGTAAAAAGAAACGAAAACGTATGGCCTCAATCCAATTCTACTTTTGCCGGTGTGGCTTACATTTTTCACTTCTGACTCTGCCTGGCTGGTCGACTGTAGTCGTAGTAGTAGTGCAAATGGAATGCGTGTGAATGTTTTTAAGTTCAATGTATGTCAATGACCCTCATGGGAAATGTGCTAATGTGTGCGTGTTAGTAATAAAATTAATGAATGTATTAAAGTTTCACAAACACATCATATATACCTGGTCCAAGCTGTGGTATGTTCGTTCCATCGTCCGTCCGTTCGTTCTTCTTACTTGCTGACTGGCTGCCACACACACTTAACGAAATACAGATTTGCGTTATTCCTGTTTAGTGTTAAGTTCTTACGGCAAGTGTTTGTGTGTGTGTCGTGTGAGAGAGGGTTGTGAGTAGAGAAGGCTTAAATGTTACTAGTGTACAATTGTGTGCGCCTTACATTTAAGTCGAAGGTAGTGGGCCGACGATTATTTCTGTTGGCCCCACAATATACATCTTATTTTTATTAGGGAGGTGTTGATGAAACGTTTAATTGTATTTGTGCCTGAGGCGTGTTATAATTAATGAGCTGGGTCTTATTTCACGGCTGCCCTCCTACTTTAAGAAAACACCATCCAAAAAACGAAGCAAAACCACAAGAACTTAATTACAACTAATTTTTCCTTGAAGGCAAAAATATTTCTAGTGTTTGCCACTGCTCTGGCCTCAACTAAAAAAACCTTGAATATGAGTTTTATGGCTATCAACGGCTAGCTGAACCTTCTCTCTTTAAAGGAAACATTATTTGTCATATTTTGCTTTCACAGAGTTGATATCTTTATTTTGGAAATGTACTTTCATTTTCCATTTATTTTTGTGGGCTTTTGTTGTTGTGTTTTTTGTTTTTTTGTCTGTTTTAAAGCTGTTCCGCTCTTTTATATGCCGGAACAATAAAAAGTATTTCTTGTCATTTCGTTCATGTCAATCTGTACAAGTTGAGGTATTAAAATCGATAATCTGCGTCTTCTTTAATGTGAATTTTATTTCGAATCCGATCCTTGATAGCCTTTTGATGCTTAAAAGGGTCATTATGATTTGCAATTGGATGGGATTTGGTTTATATATTGTCATTGATGTACCTATTATATAATTATATTAGGCGGGCAAATGAATATTGTGAAGGTCATAACGGAAACATTTAATTTGGTCCTTTTCTAACTGTTCAAGTGAGATCTAGATTCCTAGGTGTATGTATTTTATAAACATGCTTACATTTCAATTTAAACCTGCCTCACACAAGAACCGTCCTTGCCACCATAACAGGTGATGAATCATGGATCAACGAGTAACTATCCCAATGAAGTCTGCCGCATAAGCCTTTAACAAAAAAAAAACCAAGTTAGATGGAATGTACGTAACACATATTTGTGCTATAGCCAAGATTTTCTCCAGTACTAGACCCCTGGACTTTCTTTGTACCCCAACTTTAAACATATGTAATAGAGAATAACTTCATAGAAAGACAAGCGGAATATAGATAGAATATTGAAATGGCATTTTTGAGGACTTGAAAGAAAGGCTTCCATGAGGACACACAATTACAAACATGTATTTAATATCTTTACTTACTGACATTAGTTCTTCCCTGGTTATTACAATATTAAAATATTTACTTTAAGTTTTTCTTTTTTCGTTTATTACCATTTTACGTATACACAAATCATTTCATGTTTAAGCATTTTCAATTTGGTTTTTTGTTCAACCTTTCGTTCTATTCTTTGTTGTAAATTACAAGAAAAAAAAACGTTCTCATATTTAAAACATGCGGCATTTTTCAATTTTCTTCATTTCCTACATTTGTTCCAAAGAGGATATCGCAAACAAACGAACGGCAATTCTTAAGAACATTGCTTGTGTTCAAAACTAAGCGGAAACGGAAATGCAACTTATATACAAAACAACAATAACCACAATGGCCATACGACTTAGACGACGACAACGACAACGGTGCTGACGATGACTACAGCGTCTGCAACAACAATAGTGACGTTAGTACGGGCAACAAAAGCAACAGAACAACAAAAACAATAAAACAACGTTTAAGTTTATTGAAAATTTCTCAAGTGTTGCATGCTTCGTTTTCACTTTGGCTATTTGGTCGCTTTGCTTTGTATTCAATGCTGTGACCACATAAACGTGTCTCTGAGTGTGTTTTCTTTGTGTGTTGTGAGGGATTTCACTAAGCTTGAAAACAAAATATACAAATACAACTCGTTACCGGGATCCCCCTGCCTGCCCTGCAACAACAGCAACAATGTTGTCAACAAAAAATATGGCAAACATTTATTCCTAAAGCACCAAGCAACATTGCTACAACTTTAAGCGTTAGTAATTTCTAGCTGCAACAAAATTCGCCATAACAATGGTGATGGAACTGAAAGAAATTGCTAAAAAAAAGAAACGTCCCTTTGCAAGGATATATATAGCAATAAATTGAAATAAAACAACAACAACAAAGGCAGCAGCAAAAAACAACCGCCGCTTTGAAATAATGGAACGAAACTAAAGCCACCACAACACAGTAGCAAAACGGGGAAGTGAAATATCTGAATAACCATTGGCTCGAAATGGATATGAATAGCAAAACCTGAATATTCATGCTTCAAACGTGTACTCCTGTTTCTGTTTTGTGGCGGCTGCATACGTAATAACGAACTTCAGTTAGGCAACTATCAAAAGGTGTGCCCAACACACAAAATGTATTCTTCTTTCGTCGGACTAACCGCCGCCATGTTGGGGTAGATTTTCATATACGAGTATGATCTGTAATGTAACAGAAATTAAGCCACAACGAAATTACGGAAATTGGGTGCCATATCTTTCTTGGCTAATAATTTCCTACTGTCGTGTGTCCTTGAATTTGCAATACAAATATATCGTTTACTTAGAAAGTTAATTTAATGAATAATACCACTTGTAAAAAAATGTTTTATAAAGACAATTGCAGATCTCTAGATCTCTGTAGATGGTTTCCCATCAAGGGCAGGATAACATACTTGAATATTATTATAGATTTATACACGACATTTGGAAAATATTATTCTCTTCTAGCGTTTGCATTGTTTTCATTAGTTTATACATTTTTCCTAGAAACTATATACTCTTACTGATTATGAGCACATTGTGTATGTGCGTTTTCCACATTTTACATTAAAGGTTCATAATTCGATTTGAACATTTTCCACTTAAATACAATTGCATTTCTTTTTTTGCCAAACTTCGTATTCAATTTATTCATCCTACTCTAGTCTAGTTATTACATTGTGACCATTTTCCCAACGAACATAACGAGCAACGACTATATGATTGTATACATACAATCATACATACATATGCCTGGCTCGATTTTTATTTTATTTTTTTTTCATTCCTCAACTCATATGGGATTTCTCGAAATAAATATTGTCACATTGTTTATGGTTGCATTGCTGCCATGCCGTTAAGGTACGATGACTATTGTGTTGGCCCTATTGTCATTGTAGTTGCATTTTCCCTTAGAGAGTGTGTGTATGTGAGGCGTTGTGCTCATGCGAATGTATTCATGCATGCATACTTATGAATGTGAACTAAATAGGATAAAGGTAAAAAATGACAAAAAGGAAAAAGAAAACTATCAGGTATTTCATTGCAATGCAGCATTTTGGGAATTACATTGAAATCATTTTTCAAGTGTAACTATTGCAATTTTTTAACTGGTAATAAAAGACCAAATATTTGTACATTATTTACAATGGGTGGACGCACATAGAAATGCAAGTAATATTTCTGTTCAAAAATTCTGTGCAATTGTATGGCATGGCGTTCGGAGTTTTTCATACATGTTGTAATTTATATTTACATGAAAGAGGGAATTTAATCTAAACATGGACCACTGAGCATATGATTTACTTAATGACCACCCGGTTGCCATATTCTCTCGTCCTCTTCTATTTCATTGATCATATTTTTAAAGAAAATGTCTCTATAATCATTTGCTTTTTCTTTCACTCTTCTTTCGTCTTCTTCTCATATGAATGTTTCCTGCCCTAACTGGGTATCATAATAACAATAATAATGTTTTTGGAAAATCTTGTTAACATGACATTTGTTGCCACTTATGTTGTGATATGTTACTAAAGATGAAAGACATTTATAAACTCATACGTTTGCAGGAAACCACACACACTCACACACAGAGTGTTACCGGGCTGCCATCATTTATTCAACTAAGAAAAACACAAAAACAAAAAAAAAAAACAACAATGACAAATACCATATGGGTTTCTTGTTTGGGTCCTTTTTTACATTCAATCATTTCCTTGCTTTATTTTTATCGTTTTGTCTTCAGCAGCAACAGCAGCAGCCCGCCTGTCATTCTTTAGCAAAGATGTTCTCTTGCTTTCATGCCATTTTATTTGGCACAGTAAAAATCACTGCACCCTCTCAAGTACTGCTGTCATTATTCTTCTGCTTTGTCTTCTCATATTACACAGAGAGATGAGCGTCGTCAGTATGCGTTGTAGCAAAAGTGTCCTGCGTGTCTGGGTGTGTGTGTGTGTGTCGACCCATTCATTCATCTGATGTATGAAAGCGTAACAATAAACTGAACAAATGAAGTGTGTTGTCATGCTGTACGGAAACATTTCTAGGCACACTGCTGTTGTTCAACCAAAAATGAAACAGGACAAGAAACAAAACTTTGACATACTTTTATCCAGCCACGAGCCCTCCGCTCGTTTGGGAAGTGACAGTGATCTAGTCAGTATATATAATAATTGATACCCTACCCCAATTATGATCGCTGTCATAAAATTTGATATATAAACTAAAAAGATTACAATTTTTTGTTCTTTGACAGAAATTGTATTCGAATAAGAGAAAATAATGAAGTGAATGGGTTAGAGTACCACAAATCATTCGAACATTGTACATTTTAGGATTATTTTAAAAAATACAAGTAAATATTACTTAAAATAAAATATAAAACAAAGATTGTAGTACAATATTCTTTAGATAATATAGTATTTTACAGTATATATGTATATATTTTTTTAATAGGCAATACAATAATTAAAAAATGAAATAATATATGATTTTCATAATCCTCCTTTTTATCTTTAAAGAAATTGTTGCAATGCAAGAAAAAGATGATAATCGCTTGATGCCAAGTCCGGACATTAAAACTTCCCAACCAAGCTCCCGTAGCTTGGAACACGACAACTCTCATGTTGGCCAATTCCGGTCGTTTCTGGTCAATTGTTATCTTCAAACGGTCTAGAAGCAATTCATAATAAATAATCCCCTTCCAGTCCCACTTAATGCATAGCAGAACCTTCCTGGCCGTTAGTCCTGGTTTGGCCACCGTTTGATCCATTTCTCATCTCCGTCCACCATCCGTTTAAGAAATGGGTCTATCTCATTCCGTTTGGCCAAGGTTTTGCAGATGGAAATTCGATCCATCCTATTTTTTCTGTAAAGTGGTGTGGCACCCAAACATCGAACTTCTTTTTGAATCCAGCTTTGTGTAAATAGTTTAAAACAGTTTTATGGTCGATTTAGCTCCTGGGCGATGTCACGACTGCTAACATGCCGCCCAACTTTGATCATTTCTCCGATTTTATCGACATTTTCATAATGGATTTCTTTTTCCCCAACCTAATAGTAATGTAATGTATCTCAACTTTCATGTGACACAGCAGTCATAGCCAATTCTTTAGTGCCTTCAGTAGGGTATAAAATATCTTCATAAAACAGTGAAGAAATGAAAAATGTTTCCAAATAAAAATGAAAGCTTTTGTTGTTCGGATAAAGCTAGGTTAGACAGAGTTCTGTGGTTTAATGTGTCCCAAATAAAAATAAATACAACTTTTGTGATTTATGTTTCATTAAAATATGTAATGTGAACAATGTGTGTGTGTGTGTAAAAGTTTACGATGGTGTTATATTTATGGACATATCTTCAAAAATATGATTAATGTCAAAGTAAATTAAGAGGGAATATCATTGTTAACTTAAATAAAGTCTTTGGAGTTGTATGTCAAAACTTTACAACTGTCATAATTTTACTCTTTAGTTATGTATATATTTTATGTTATTTTATTCAAAATTTAATTCAGAATTATACCAAATATATTTTCGTTTATTTCATACTATTATGATTATATTTTGCCGTTCACTTTAAAGCCCATAAGATTACCTAGAGAAAACCGTATCGCGCCACATAACCTCATATACACGAGTATCGCACTGAGCATTTATTGTTGGAAATTTATTGCATTTTGAGGATAATATATCGCCTGACATGCTATCGCTTAACATCAATAAATAAAGCGAAAGTGTAAATAAGTGTATCTTTAGAAATGATCTTCGTACAACTTTCACACCGTTGCCGTTCTCGCATCGCATCGCATGCCATGTACGCACACTGTTCAACTTAATCACCTACCGTCAGCACCAGCAATGAATTAATTCATACTCTTGTGTTAATGTTCCTGTGACATTCATGCCAGCGATTATATGTATTCCCCAAGTTGCAAGTCGCATATGTAATAATTTACTATTAGTCTTCTAGTTTAAAACGTAGTAATTACGAGACACCAACCCCTTTCTACACTCTAACAAATATATCACTTTCATGTGCCGCCGCAACAATATTAGGGTGTCATGAACGCAGATCCCCAAAATGTATACTCTACACGGAATAAAATTTTCCGTGTAATGGGGCATTACATTACAACCGAATACTCACTTCCACATTTATTTACTCATAATTGAATAGATACAAATGATAATGTTGGAACTTTATTTGTGTATTTGTCACAAGGAATGGTAGTTTTCATTCAACCAAAAGGGACTTTGTATCCGGCCATCACATCGTCGTCATTGTCGCCAAACAAGAACAACGACCACAACAACAAGGACAATGAAATTGTTTTAAGTGTAATTTCATAGTGTGATTTATTTGCCAGTCAGAGTTATGAGTTGGATAATTTATACCCAAATTATGACTATTGTTGATTCGGGTGTTTGTGTGTATGTGTTGTATGTGTGTGAGTGTTTATTATAGTTCCTAACTATGCCATTGTGAATAACTGTGTGCGTGTGTGTGGTTGAACTTATAATCGCACACTTTTGTAATTATCAGCATAGACAAATTATATTCCTGCAGATTGATGTGGGAATTGAATAAATAAATCACTTCTTGCATAAATTATGATAAAAGATTTCTCGATATTTCTATTTATGTGTAGGCATGTTTGTTTGTACAGTTGTAATAAATCGTTAAATGTAAATTTACCCCTCCCATTTACTGCTGTACTTTCTCGATTTTATTCAAGTGTGGAAGGAAAATCTTAAATCTTTTACTAATTGGTTAAATTTCATACCAAATTATTGTTGTTAAATATTTTCTTACGTTAAATTTGTTATTATACTTTTATTGCTGATCAGAATAAAACTATATGTCGAATAAAATTCATATCCATCGGATCATAATGTTTTAAATATATATTTAAAATTTTCTTACGTTATAATTTGTTTTGATAATACTTTGTTTTCTCAGAGTTTAAATAGAAAAGTTGAAATCAGTGTCCTGTAGGCCCTGTATAAACCAGTAGATTCTAAGCAAATAGAAAATCCTCTTTAACATTTTGTCTTTGGAATATCTTCCACATAAAAACATCTTTTTTAATCGTTTTGAATTTTAAGCTTAATAAAATGGAAGAAAAATTCATTCAATCCCTAAAAACTGATTTCATCCCAATTGGTCCTTCGAGCCGAATCAGTGACCGATCGTAGAGGAAAATCAAAGGAAATAAAAAATAAAATTCTAAGTGCGAAGGAGGCTGCGTCAAGGAAGAAGCCAGTGACGGCGAGTAAAAATGTCGAAGAATTAGCTTCGATTCTGAGCATAGCGGCTATGGAATCCTTTACCCTAGAATATGAATCAGACAGAGTCACGGCACCGACCGAGCTTCAGTTAGCGAGATTATTTATAGTCTGGCTACGACTGTGGATATGCGGGAGATGCAGTGCTCATATGACTACATAGAAGATATAGTGAGGCGGCACACGACGAAGTGAAAGAAATATCCAAGAGCAAATTGACAGTCTTCAATCGGCATTGGAGGAGGAGCGACGAAGGCTTAGGTCATCGAAGATTATGGCCGATGTGCTATATAAAGACTATAATGAAAATTTTGAGGAAAAACCGTTACGTGGTGCACCTACGGCTTGTGCATGAAATAGGAAGCCAGAAGAAAAGTTGAGTTCGATGCAGGCAAAGGATGGATAGGCTAAAAACAAATGTCTCAGATTAGAAAAGCATGTTTGCGAAATTAAAAATGAATTGGTTGCGACTAAAAAATCATGGGAAAATGAAGAAAGGAAACTTTTGAATGAACTGTCTCTTTCGGAGAAGACCCGTCGATCAGCAGAGGCCGAACTGGATAAGTTGGCCTATTGCGACTATTTTTCGAATGACCATTTTCTGCAAATTAGACCCAAAAATAGCTAATTACAGCCAAATATTTTACAATTTTTAAAATATCAATGTATTACGTAACTCTTTAATATCATGGTGATCATTTTATCTTTATTGCACATAACCAGCAAATTTCTGAAAATTAATTTTAGCTGTGAAAATTATCTCTGCATTTGAGTATCTAATCGTTCAAACGCGAGCTGCGTATTACATTTCTCAATTTCTTTGAAAAGCAATTACATTCAGTTGCCCACAATACAATCAGCTAATTAATTAAAATGGGCATTAATTCAATTTCAAATAGCCTTTCAAAAAGATATTTTGATTTGGCTTCTAAAGAATACTTCAATGGGAAATGAGAAATTGACATTTCAAGGTTTACAGAAGAATAGTTTCAATTATTTATTTTATACTCTTATCAGTTGCCAATAATAATATTATTTCTATTTCTACCCGTCCCGTGTCCTGCAACTTCTCGAATCAATAAGGTAGATGTAAATGCAAACTCATTCTACTGGATTTTGCTTGTCTCCATCAGGACAATTCACTTTACGTTTAGTGCTTCGATATGTATATTGGAATAACTGCTGTTTGCCTTACTTTGCCAATTGTTGCAGAATTTATAAAGGTAAAGGTTATTGTATGGGATTGATTGGTACGTTGAAGGGCGGCAAGCACGCACAATAATCCCTACCTCCAACCTGCATGTCTTATTTGAATATGCCCTCGATGGTAGGCCTCTTCTTTGAGATGATTTCAAAGATGAGTTGTCACATGCAGGATAAATTATGCTGTAAATGTTTAGCATAAAATCAATAAATGTATATGTATGTGAGTGTGAGAGCACTGCTGAATAGAAAATATGAATTAGGGGTGGTGGTGGTGAATAATATCTCGATGTTGTAGGCACAGATGCGTTGGGGCTGGGGAGTTTTGCATACTTCTATAAAAATTTAAATGTTAAAGAATATTGAAGTATTAATATCTGATATTAGTTTCTAGTTCAAAATTTTCAGAATATAAAATATTTTTTGCATCGTTTCGTTGAAATTTAAGTTCACTTTATTTTTTCAGC
This sequence comes from Musca vetustissima, assembly GCF_032173495.1. Lineage (NCBI taxonomy): Eukaryota > Metazoa > Arthropoda > Insecta > Diptera > Muscidae > Musca > Musca vetustissima. Next base: position 27,925 of record NW_026875384.1, read on the forward strand.
GTGTCCCTACTTCTCCTAAATTTTTTGGAACCGAAAAAAGAAAACTTTTCACAAGTGGTGTCTAAATGCAAACATTCAAGACTAGTCACAAATTACATTTAATAGCTTATTCAGCAAACAATACACAGTCATGGATTTAACATACCTCTTCGAATTTGTTGCCCTCTTGAGATAACTAATGAGATTATGCCTGTAGTATGATTTCATTTTTCCCATACGTTTGTTTTTTTTTACTTGTTGTGTATATTTGTTTTTTTGTTTTTATCATTTATCTTCTTTGGGGAAATTAACGTCATTATAAACTATGGCGGTGAGTAAATTCCCTGTTGCAGGTAGTTCAACAACGGGGAAAAAATGAACCACTACATCAGTATTTCGGTTCACCGACATACAAACGTTACCCGTTTTGCTGAATTGTATTTAAGCACATGAAACGTTTCGTTTCGTTATTTTTTCTCCATCTGAATCGAAAATCTGCCCTGTCTTTCCGTCTCAACATCAAACTGCTTTGCAATAAAATCGTTTTCATGTTGTCCCCAAACCAAATAATAAACTCCGCTTTTATGCACTGCGGGTATATTCAGCAGCAATGCTTTTGTCACATTATCTCTTCACTTTTCCCTCTTCTTCTATATAAAATGTGCATTGGCAGGCTGTTATTTTTTGTTCGTTCGTTCTTATTTTGTTGTTGTATTCTCATTTGATTGTTGTTGCTGTCGTTTATGTAGCGAAATTTGCATTTGACACATATTGGTTGCAAGCGAGAAGGCAATAAACGTAAAAAAATACGAAGAAAAAAATCGAAATCGAAAAATTGCAGTGTTTGAGCAGAGAACTGGAATAAATACGGAGAATGATATCATTGATTGTAGGCGGATGTAGAATATGAGAATGTTCAGCGCTATATATATATTTTTGGCTGTATATATTAAAACAAAAACAATATCGAATAACCATGTATGGGTTTAAAAAAATAACATGCTCTTTAGTATTGATGATATGAATAATATCATCAATAAGTAAATTTGTTTGTAAAATAAAAAAAAAATTAATAATAATTTTTTTACAACTACAATTTTGTAGTGGAGATAAAATCTGTAGTATTCAAAACATTGTATTAATTGCTTTGTGGTGCATCTTTCACATTTTCCAGTTCATTCTTCATTGAAATTTCTTTAAATTTAAACGATGAATTCTGTCGACTTTCGTCTTAAAATAATAATTCTTATCTTACAGTTATTAAAACGAACTTCATGACTTGGCTTTTCTACATCTCAACTCCCATTTCCTGTAACACTTTACAAAATTCTGTATTTAATTTCTTGGGCAAAGTGATGACATTTAAAACTGTCATGGTTAATATTTTGCACTTGTACATGACTCGCAATAACTCAACACATTTCAGGCAAACAAACAAACATACGTCTCACAACAAAAATACTTTGCGTAGCATTTAATTTGCAACACTCCTTGTAATTATGAAACAAACAAGCAAAAAAATAAATAAAACTACGACAGTCCCTGTCTGCTGTGTGGGGCGCGTAGAATGACATTCCACATTACTGCCGTAAACATTATAATATTCAAGATAAACTTTATACTACTCAACACAAGACGAGCATACAATGGCGAACTTTTTTTGGAATTAAACAAAACAGAATTTTTTGTATGCACAGGCAGTAATGTTACATTAAATGAGAATTATTCTGAATAAAAATATATACATATGTATGTATGTAGCATACATGCATGCATGTACATACATATTTATTCTGATGTGAAATTCTTGAGTATTGTTGGGGCAAAATTTGTTGTGTTTGCTTATTTGTTTGCATCAGACTCCTCCTCCTGCAGCAAACAACAGCAACAATAAACATACATCTGTACATACTTAAAATTATTATTACAATCATAATACAAACCACGAAGCATTGTGTAGAGTCTTACGCGTATCATAATCATATACAATAACAACAACACACACACGTACACACATCCGCCACACCATAAAGTTCACTTGCCTCTCACACACACACGTCGTCCCTCGCTCGCACACAATTGCTGCAACATTCTACCAGAGTCATTTAGTCTCGTGTAATGCCTTCGGATGCCTAAGGGCATTGTAAAGCTAAAGTTCATTTTTTCATTTCCTTCTTTGGAGAGCCTGATGTTGACTCATTTTCATTGCACTGAGTTTGAGGGTGTGCGTGCGTGGGTCTGGGTAAATATACACACTTACACATATGAGATGGAAATATATGACTACTCTTGCAGTCAGTATGCTATATGAGTGGGTGTGATTTTTTCTTCTGATTCCTTCAGTTTTTTTTTTGACACACACAATAACATTGTTCCTTGCGTGTTACGCTATCCGTTTCTTCCTCCACGGCCGCCGCCACCACCACCACCATCCGCATCACATCTTCATCTTCTATCCTCCAGCTGAATGTTATAATGTTAGTTTATGATATTTTCATATTTTTATTATATGCTAAATATGATGCGTCGTTATTACAAGCAAAATGTTGTTGATACCATGTTAAGTGTTGTGAATGTATAATGTCTCTTTTTTGCTGTTGCTGCTGCCCTGCATTTTGCGTATGTGTGTGTTTGTGTGTGGCATAACCATAAAAGAATGTTTTAATGTTTTGATTGCTGTGTACAACACTTATACGCAAACAGAATACTTAAAGTGCTATGAAAAATAACAACAACAGCAGCAACAACAATGCACATGATTGATATGTTTATTTTGATATATTGAAATTTATTGCATACAATACAACAATAGCTTTTTGTAGCTTTTGGGCCTTCTGGCAACACTTTAAAAGTACAAATTGAACATTTATGTTTTTATAGTTTTTTTCTTGTTGCTGTTATTATTGTTGTTACTTTTAAAGTGAAATTTATTAATAATTTCATCGATTTAGAAAATTTGTATATTTATATGAGATTGTTTAGTGCTTAATATAAGGAATATATGAACAATATTGCCAATTTTTAACATAGCTGAAGCCGAGTTTCACCCCTCGGGAATTACTTAAGTGTATGAAAAAAGTGAATAGTGAATTGATCTGTCGTTGTAAACTGTTCATGATATTGACTTCCAAACCTTATTTGGGTGGAAGCTGTGTTTACATGTAATTTAAAAAATTTGTAAAACCAGGTTGATGCGAAGCCGTTTTTTATGTTCTCTAACGATTTGTGACTAAGCCACTCATTTCACGGGCTTCGTGTCAAAGTAAAACTGGAAGCCTCCAAACTGGAACTACGTCTCTTAGGCATAATTTTTCAAAAATTTGACTGCATCTACCTTTAAATGATTCTGATATTTCAAAGCTCGATTTTGAGTGCTTTTTAAATTTACGAAAACTGAACTTTAAAACCCCAATTTATCTCAAAAGTAGTGTGAGCTGTGTCATCCGTAGTTCTTAATGGACCGCATTGATATAGGTATATATGGATGTATTTGTATTTTAGGGTGAACACCGAAATTTTTGAGCGTTGTCAATATTCCTAGTCATGATAATCCAGACATCTTTCTAACACCCTTGGAATTTCCGGATTCCGATGTTCCAATAAGGACTTTTTTTGTATTCATTTACCATTTGTTCATTTGCTTAGTTTTCGATATAAATCGTTTGATATTTTCTACATCTATCCATTATTTTTTATCTAACTTTATTTTTAAGGATTCTGTACAGTTTACTTTTAATCCAACCGTCCTCTACATAGCAATTAACTTTGGGTTTTGTCCGTACGTAGAGGCATTGTAATATATGCTCGACTTATGAAAGAAGAATCAATAAAATAAAAAAAATAATAATAAGACAAAATCCATTTTAAACTTAAACAGTAAATTGTTTACACTTAACAATGAAAACCTTGAACTGTGGAAAAATCTACGATGATATTAGCGACAGACAAACTTTAAGGCATAATCCACTTAATCCACTTGGAACGTTACACTAAACGTACACACATAACATTATGTGTCATTCACACACACATACAGACCCCCACCCATCCAAAAGCAGTACACGTGTAGCCGTGTGACATATTTGTAGGAGGCAGGTCCTAACAATACTTGAAACATATCTTAGGGCTGATTTGTTCTGTAGACGCTGGGCGAAGGCATTAGTGTTCATTACAAAGCCATTGTCATGTTCATCGTCTTGGCACAGAAATCATGACGTACACATTAAGACATAACAAACTAAAACAGGGAAAGACGAAGAAGAATAAACACAAAAACAAAACAGCAACAACAAAAGGAAGAAGAAGAATAGTAGCATTTCAACGACATTCGTCGAGTGAACTTCACTTCACTTCAAGAGCACCAAACAACTAATCGCTTTAATTTTCTTGTGAATTACAACGATTTCAAGTAGAACAACTAGTGGGGGAGGGGATGAGAGCAAAACACAAAAACAACAACAACGACAACAAAAACAAAATACCATAAGAATTAAACGGAAAACGAAGGAAACAACAAACAGAAGTTTTTATTTCAGTTACGCTGCTTAGTGCTGTTTATTGTTATTGTCTTGAGATTTTCCTCCTCATTTTCCTGATTTTTTCGTTTTGCTCGAGGGCGTTTTAATTTCTCCATATTCTCTGCTTTAAAATTTTTTCCTTGTTCACCGTTTTACGGTTCTTTTTTTTCTCTCGTTTACACTCCCACGACCGACCGACCACCTAAGCTTTCGATTGCCAACAGTTTTCTGAGATTGTTTTTTGTTGTTGTGGCTGTTGCTTTTTTCGGAATGCATTTAAACCTTAACACATAAACAATACCCATAATGAGCAGGGTTTTTATGCTGCTGGTGTTGCCTGGACTGATTCAACTGCTTGCTTGCTTGCCTGACTGACTGGTTGGTTGGTGGGTTGTTTTGTTTTAGTTTTTTTCCTGTTTGCGTTTTCTTCATTCTAACCAACATCGTAGCCGATTGTCTGTGGGGGGTGATTGGTGGATTCTATTGCCATGTAATGGTATTGTGGCTGAATGACCGTTGCTGTTGTCTTCGTTGGAATCACATGATACGGAGGGGTGCCAACTGCGGATGTCGTCGGGTGTATGGAGTAATATATGTGTGTGCATGTGGCACACAATTGTTTTTTCTGTGCTGTTTGGTTGGCTCTTGTTTTATGGATTGTTTTTGTGGCCACTCTTGACCACAATGAAGGCATAAAATGCTTTTGTTTTCATAATAGAATCTGTGATTGAAACATTAACAAGTGGTCAAGGAAAGCAGAAAAAGCCCACAAAAGGGAACATTACAACAATTACGGGTTAAATGATTTTAATTATGAAGGGGGACAAAAGAAACAGCAGCAGCAACAACAACAACAAATTAATGAACGAATGGATAAAATATTTCAGCAACATATACATATACATATTATTTACAACCATCATACAAATGTTTATAATTTCGATAGACTTGAATGAATTTGCTTCATAATTTTGGTATCGCTTTCCACATACAAGATATAAATCAATATTTTATATGTGAAAATGTTTATTTTGTGAGAATAAGTTGAAATGAAAAAAATATGGAAGAAGAAGCAATTCGATTGTAAGAAATAGTCATGATTTAGATTAGGCGAGTTTACTTGCGGCAATTCTTGTCGTTCTATTTTGAACTTGCTTCATGCGTTTTTCCAAAATATTTTTCTATTTGTTGTTTTTTTACATTTAAATATATATAAAATGTCAACAAAGACGAAATACACAAAACGAATTGCCAGAAAATTGTCGGTACGAGCATTTTTTTCATTTCTATTCTCCTTGCCCCTCTCTCCTACAAACAAAGACTTGCCGCAAGTAAACTCGCCTAATCTAAATCAGGACATACAACAAAAATAAAAAGGTATTGAAAAGCCTTTCAAAAAATTAATTAATTGGGACTGATGGCGATCTAGGTATGTAGGATAGATCAATGCTAAACTGTGAAACCATTGTATTTGTTGATTATCTCAGCAATTGTTTTCGGGCGCTAACGAATTGAGGCCCTGACAAGAATATATGTGGATGGTGTAGTCATGTCCCACGTCTAAAATTCTCTATAATACATTCGGTATGGATATCATTAATATGAATTAATTACAATTTTATTTTCCTATTGATTCTTATAACCTACTTATAATAATATACATCAATCTACATATCCTCTATATATAGAATGAACAAAGTAGACATAATTTTCGATAGCCCTTTTTGATAGATTCCGTGTTAGTCGTTCATTTTATTTTTGCTTATTATTGCGTGGTATTTTTTCATGGAAGCTTTAATAAACTTTACAAATCGTTCAAAATAGATTTCGAGAAAATCAAAGATGAGGTCCATTTCTGTCTAAATGTGTATGTCATGACATCAATGACATCGTAAGACCTCAGACTCCCCTAATTTACAGGAATATTTCAAATATTAATGTTTCTCTAATTTAAAAACTAAATAAATTAAATGCCTTGTAATTATAAATAAAGATACACTTTCCTGTAAATATCCCTTCTCTCATTAACCAAAGCTTTGTCACCACATCTTGCTTGAAAATACTTCAAATTATACACATGGCGTTGTACGAGTTGATACATTTCTCAAAACTACTCATCACTTTCATTTTCATCTGCGTCTGTGTCAATAAACATAGGATCACAGGCAATCCATCTCAATATTGTTCATTTGCCTTGATTCATATGTATATATCATAATTATTAAACCACAATTTTTAATATAGCATATTTGCTAATCTCATTAATATTTAGAAAAGTTGTCACCGTAAAACCCAAAATAGAATGGAATTTCATGTTTATGAAATTTTCCATTTATTCCGGTCCCAGAAATGTTTGACAATTTTGTTAAGCCATAAATAACAAATAATTTGATTTTTGCCATAATATTAATAAATGACATTTTGTAAATGTCTTTAATGCAGGGCTGTCCACACTAATACATTCAAGTTTTGTGATTGTATATGTTTCAAATACAAAATTTTCAAAATTTCTGTTTCTATGTCATATACTGGGATAAATTTTGTTAAAATATTATTTTCAAATTTTAAAAAAGAAAAAATTTAATATTAAGTGCAAATATGGTTCTTGATGATACATTTTCCCATATAAAGATATATTTGTTTCTGTTTTGCCCTTTCGGCATGATATTGCTCACATATTTCGACCTTTTCCGAACTAATGTTTGCCAGAAATATCCAAATTTTTTCGGTTAGTGTATAAAAACAAAAAAGAATGAATGACAATTTTGAAAATAATTTTTATTTTCAAAATTTTCTCTTTTATAATTGTATGTGTGAGCAATTTGACACACACCGACAACCCATGGGACCTATTTTGGGCACAGCTGCTTTAATGTGAGACCAATATACATATCCATACATACGTATCTATTATGTATATACATATATGCGAATTTGTGTCTGTCCCCTACACTCTGCCAAGAGCATGCAAAGGACCTTCATTGGAATTTTCTAAAAAAATGAAACAAAAACACAAACACCCTCAGAAAAAAAGACAACCGAATATTTGTTATTCTGGGCTGTTTGTCTAAGGCCTTGTCGTCATACATTTTCTTAGATCTGACAGTTGTGGTAGCGGCTAAGTTGTCTGTGTGTGTCGGAGCTGGTTTGAGATATTTGTGTATTTACTAAGGCTTCGCTTTTCGTTTTGTGATGACAAGCGGCGTAGTGGTGGCGATGGTGGCGTTGGGCTATGGTGTGGTTTGTTTTGCCTTTGTCCTTCTGTCGGCCATAAATTATGGCCAATATTCATTTTTGTACAACCCTGAAATGTTGCTGTTGTTGTATGTATAGTTATGTGTATTTTTGGCCACCATGATAAAATTGTATTCGTTTATATAGTAAAAATGTTTACGTTTTGCTTTCACAGCGCTAAAGTCAAATAATTTCCGGCTTTTAGTTTGTGTTAAGAAATTTGTTGTTTGCCTTCCTTGCTGCCTAATAAATGCAAGGAGTTGTTACTTGTCCTGCCAATTGGCCTAAATAATATTGTGTGTGTGTTTGTGTTTAACATGGGAAGACGAAAATCAATAGTCGATGGTCGAAGGCATTTTGAATACAATAACGGCGGATTTGTTTAACATTATGCTTGAATAGGCGTGAAAATTGTATTAAAATTTAACGAAGCATAAATGAATTATCATCAATAATGGATTTCAGGGTTTGGAATAATAATCACAATTGCCATTTTTCAAATATATGTGCAATCTTAATATAGGAACTAAGATTTGTTGTATTTTATTAATTGCAAATGTAAACAATTACTCACAAAATTGGTGAATTCCATTCGATTGAATAAAATTTATGGATATTAATTGCTGACAATGTTAACTAATTGCGAGTATATTTCGAAATGGGAATATTGATTCAATACCTCATCTCAAGCACTGGCCATATTTTGATTTTTAATTAGGACTTAAGAGATTTAAATCAACATGAATTTACATAGATTTTTCGAAGGTAGATTAATATATTTTTTTTGGTATTCAAAATCCAAATGTTTATGAGTTTTTCTGGTCATATATTGACTAAAAAAAACAATTTACAGTCATTTAGAATATAATGTGAGTCGTTTCGAAATATTCGTCGGATACCCCTTTTGGTATTGTCTGTTAAAATTATGAACGTGTATGACCTTGCCAACATTTGCAGTTTTTGGCACATTTTGCCAACGAAGAAACTGTAGATAGGCATTCAGATTTCTTGAAGAGCGAAAATATCCAAGCAGAAGACAATTTTGATCCCAGCCAAAATTCCAGGGTTCCGCCAGATTTTAGGTTGTAGAGTGCCTATAACGTGACCGCCCCTTTGGGCTCTATACAACATAAAATCAGGCGGAACCCTGTAACACAAGCGCCAAGAAGTGTTTTCTTCTGGAAATTTAGCTTATGTTTTTTCTTCAAATTTTACTACTGATAGTCTAGTGATGTTATGAATCCAACCCGACCTAGTATCATTTAAATGTTAAATTATACACACACACACACACACACACAAATAACAATAATAAAACAGGTGTTCATATTTAATTACATTATTTTCCACCTGTTAACTTTTGCATCAGTTATTAAATGTTTATTTCTCCCTCACATTCGTTTTCTTCTCATTTAACTGGCATGAAAGTTGTAAATTGCACCATTTCACTGCATTTTCATTGCTCATGTTCATTGTGCAATTTTATTGCATTATGAGTTTCCAAATCATAAGATTTCAATTTGTTCTGCCTGAACAATTACGTTGCAACAAACGAACAGCACAAAGCATTCGAAACTGCTGTTGGTGCTGCTTACATCTCCATGTATTGACTACAGCTATGGGAATGTTATTGCCAAGAAGGAATCCTAGAAATCACTGGGATATTGATATGAATTTTCAGCTATTTTTCATTCCCTTGGCATCAATTTTTATTTATTCGGTACACTGCTGGAGGGTGTGCTACTGCTTCTGTCACTGATGCTGCTCATACTGTGTTTTTAAATAACAATACGCTTTATTTTCATTTGTTGTTGTGTTTTTTTTTTCGTATTGAAAGTGTCATACACAATTGAATGCGTTACGACGATATGCAATACATGAACAATGAAATTCCAACAATCCATTGCCTGGAGCTGCTGGTTGGCACCAATGGCAACGGGAGTGACAACGGCAACAAATAAAAACGAACGCACTTAAGCATCACGTAACGAATGCTCTTGAGAAAATTACAAAATCAATCGTTGGAAAACGAGTTTGTACTGATATAGCTGAGATGTGTACAAGTCTGTGTGTGTGTGCGCCAGTATTTTCTGGGGTGTTCTGTATGTAGCAACCTGAGCGAGTAATGTCGAAATTGTGTTTTCCCCATATTCCCATAGCTGCTATGCTTGCAAATCGAACAATATTTTGTTGATTTCGAGAACTTGTAGGTAACTGAATTTCCATATACATGCACACATGTGCGAACATACATATATTTATGTGGCAAGTAAGAAATACAAAAATTCAATGAAAACTTCCTGAATGACGATTTGTAATACACTGTTGCAGATATACATAGTGTTCCTTGTATAGAACTTTTTGTTTGCCAAGGTGTAGTTAAGATTTTAATTTTTGTTTGAATAGAAATGTAATATTTAGTCAAACAAATCTATAATATTTATGATATATGAAACAATTATTGTTTAATATATAGGGGTTGTACTAAGTAGTTACCAAAAAAAACTTGATATCCTAAATGGGAGTGACCATGGTTTCTCCCACCTGGAGAGGTTCATTCCATTAACTTAAAAAAATGTGTTTTCCAAAGGTTAAATTTTCGGTAACAATTGGTTATTGTCAATGGATTATTTTTAAATTGTTTCACATTTTTTCAATAAATATTATAAAACATGTTCTTGTTTAATTTATGGTTTATATTTTATATAAAAAACTTATTTATTATTACAAAAAACACCAATTGCATATCGCTCTTCAAATACACATTAATCTGCGTAAACCTTTTTTACAGTTAGCCAATTTTATCACTTTTATTTTTTTTACATTTTCTATTAAATTAATTGATGTGTGAGAAAAAAATCCAATTATATAACAAAAAACAACAACAACAAGGTAGGGAATTAAACAAATTATGCTATAATTAACAAATTAGCATTTAATACAACAAATAAATAATAACATTCTGTTTAATAATAATAAAAAAACACCCATTTGAAGTATTGCCATTTTAAAGCATAATTTTCTTTATTGGAAATGAGTTTATATTTGCTGTTGACATATACATTTTATTAACATGCCTTTGGTATTAAATGATTTAAAAATCAAAATCCGCTTTGGTCATATATTACGAGCTGTTTTTTTTTCTTTTTTTTAATAATGTCTAACTTTGTGGAAATGTATTTAACAAATAAACACAGCAATTAATATTAAATACAACTTAAATTGATTTAATCATTTTCAAGTGAGATATACTGAATGTGAAGGTATTTATAAAATTCGTTCAGATTCGAACATATAAAAAAACATTCAGAGCGCTTTGTTAAATATTGAAAAAAAAAAAACAGTAAATAACCGTTGAAAATATTTAATAATAACATGCGATTTGCACTTTTAACATTTTAACGAGGTCTATATCCCGTCCGAATGGGAAGTCCACATTTCCTGGCACAACCTCAGCAGTAGTACAACATGTTGAACTATATATTTTTACAAAGCCTATACGAAGCCAGCAAATTGAGTCTCCCCCCAAAATTTCAACATTTTGGAATGGAATATGAAATATTTTAAATGTTGTTCCACATATTGTTTTGTGTAAAGTTTGATTATCATGTATATAGTCGTTGTTTTTTCTGGAACAATAAAAATTATAAATCCCATAAAATAAGTCTACCATTTAATTAAATCACATATACATTACGCTTCTGTGGATCCTTATTCAGAGCCTAGGAAATATTTTATGATATTTGTACTCTCTTGACCGCTTAAAAAAGCCACAATTTAAAGTGTCATCACTCCTATTGGATATACTTTAAACTTTTTGGGTCTATATCCTTCAGGAGTTAATATATTCGCCACAGAATACAACTTTTGCCACTTTTCACACAAAAGTCCTATTTCTCTGCGTAAAATTTCATGATGTTCAGGTCATAATTGTAACCTCTAGAGCGATCAGAAACACATAAAAAAATAAAGTTGTAGGTCCATTCCATCCCCTAAATCGACTCACCTAGTCGAGATATGATAGAGATATGAGATATGATATGATCGAGATATGATACTAACGATCGCGGCGTTACAGATTCTTGAGGACACACAAAGCTATAATACCCTGACAACATAGTTGTGTAGGGTACAAATTGTGTATAAAAAAGTTGTTTGAGTATACATTACGTTTTCAATGCTGATGTTTTTTTATTGAATATGCGATTTCTGTTCTTTATATTTAGAGAAATATTTAACCTGAATAACCCATACATGGCTTTCTAATATTTATTTTCAAAATATTTTCTTCAAATTTAAAAATAAACTAAATTACTTTTCATACAACATCTCCTTGCCGACAGTACGTATATTTCTAGACCCATGACAACATTCAAACCCTTCTTTTTCTTCTTTGCCACCTCAATATTTCACTGTAAATTCTTCTAATTTTTGTCATTTCGAAGGCAGATGTAATAACAAAAAGTGAGAATTTGTACAAATGTTTCTTGTTGCTATATCGATACAAATTACCCACATAAATATGATACATTACGGTACATTAACCAAAGGGCCCAGGAACTCTGCTGCTGCTGTATGTATGTATGTATTCCCATTACCCATGAAATGGGTTTCACATGAAAGGTAATGTGGCCAACATATTTATGTAAGGGAATTTTTCTAAAATTGCGTCTCATTCACTTCGGTTGGCAAGGATACAACAATTAATGTAGCCTAATAAAACTACAGGAAGTGAAAAAGAGATCACAGTTTTCTGGGTTAAAATGTAGGATTGGGGAAATAGCCATTAGAAAAGGGACACTGTAGAATCTTGGCGACTATGTACAATAAAAGCGGTCAATTTGTATTCTTGTCATTGCAGGAAGTCGTCTTAGTTATTGGGTTTCCAAGTGGGAATTGTGAAAAAACATTAAAGGATTACAACAAAAGAGCTTCAATTAGCAAATTTCTACAATTGAAACAATGGTTTGAAATTGAAGTTTATTACTAGAAATGTAGTTCCGATCCATTTACAGGACAACAACATTTTTGAAGACCAACATTTACTGATTTTTCAAATATGACATGGATTAAAATGCAGATTTTCTATATCATGTTCTTCATCTTTAAATTGTTCTTTAAATTTTTCATATGCTCCATTACATTTTGATTGGAAACATACTCCATTCCACAAAAAAATTGAATAAGTTCCATTGAGATGTAATCGAGTTTTCTCAAATCATTCGAGTGTAGTAAACGTACAAATTTCATATATTATGGCAACCAGTAACAAACGAAACTAATTTGCTTAAACATGTTATACAAAACAGATTTTCTCTCCTCTTTTTTCAACATACTATCCCATTATCCCTTTTTTCTTTAGAGAAAAATGGTAAATCGAAAACCTTTAAAAATAGAATTTGCATAAAATATCTGTAAGTGAATGTGGGCATAGGAACGAGAACAAAGCCGTTTATTTTTTTCTTTAAGAGACAAAAAAAAACTTCCTACTACATTGTAAATATGTTTGAAAAAGAACCCTTTTCCCTTACAATCCCATTAACTGTAAAGAAAAATATTTAAAGGTATTGTGTAAGAGGGTAAAATGCTATAAAGAATACCTCTTTAAGTAAATATTGATTGGAACAAATTGGCCAATTTCACTGCTTTGTTACTGTTGCTACCGAAATAAGTAAACTAGTCTAGTTTTTATCTGGAAAAACTAAATCACAATGGATGGACTATGATTATGTAGACCCGTCGATAAACAATACTTGAATGTTCTTATGCCAACATGTGAATAGTTTTTTGATAGAAAATATTTAACATTTAAAGAATGGTTTTCTGAGATACCGTTAAATTAAATTTTTATTTAAGAAAAAAACTTGCATTTATTTCAATTTTTTGCGTCTTTTTTAAAAACTGTACTTAATGCCTTTTAAAAAAATTGCTCAGTTGTTAGCAAGAATTTAAGCGACAGACAAAATGCAAATAATATAAGCCCCCTTGCCTAATTAAAGGTAATAATTCTTAAAATTATGACCCTGTTATTATCATTTGGAGTCATTAATGTTTAGTACTTATTTGAGGTCAATTTGTTGGTCGTTTGTCGGTTTATTTGAACTCTTTGTTTTGTCTGAGTTTTATTCGTTGGTATTGTCATAGACCCTAAACGTTTTATTGTCCGCCCGCCTTTTTTATAGTGGTGTGGCATTTCGACCTCCCACAATTTAACACGGTTCCTTAATTTGCCATAAATATACTAAAGTCAGTAATGGTTTCAATTTCATTTGGCGCAACCAAAAAAAGGAACACGTATGTTGACCTCGCAAAAAAAAGAGTAGCTGCAAAACTATACAAAAACAACAACAGCTGTTATACATAAACTTACCTAAAATATTGCTAATACTTTTGCCTAAACGGCCATTATGAACGTTGGGAGACCACAAAAACAAATATTGTTAGGAGTACACAGAAAACTCTACCCACAAAGGAGTATACGGAAGGGTCATAAAAGGTAAAACGTTGTTGGAATGCTAACAAGCAACTTTTGTGGTGAACAAAAAAAAAAAAAAACTTTGTATTTTGTGAATGGTAGCACCAAACCGAAATCAGGTTGGAAATGTCAGTGGGTATGTAATATTAGTTGGCATTGAATATTACACCTCAATATTTCATTACCATAGACACTAAAAGTCAGAGGTTTCCTTAATGTGGTAAAGTATGTATTTTTTTTTTTCATTTAAGCAATAATAACATAATTACCTCCAACACTATCAATTCAGTTTTATATTGACTGAGATGAGAATCACAGGATATGGGTGTATGGGTTTATATACGTTATTTATATTCATACTACAGTCGAATTCGGTTAAGCGAAAACGCCTAATTTCAAAAAAAAAATCTCTTAACACTAGAAAGCCGAAGGCGGTTAAGCGCTTTCCAAAAACAAAAGCAACTGTAATTTGACACTTTTATTTTAAATTTGGTGATTTGTTTATAATAAAAAAAAAATCAAAAAGTCAAATTTAAGTGTCATTAAATGCAAGTTGCTTTTTTCAATTTAAAAGAACTTCCGATAAATGAAACTCGTTGCGCTTAAACGAAGTTTTCAATCAATATCTGAAAAATCGTGAAATTCATAAATCATATTTTGAAATGAATTGAATAAGAACTTATTTTTTCGTAGACATTTTCTTGGATGGTTGGAAAAATATGCAACATAATTTTAGGGTTGCACATAAACAATGTAAAAAATTAAAATTAACAAAAATTGATTTTTTTTCTCTTAAACGGTGCTCGTTTCATATATAATAGTTTAGTTTCAATTGACCGATTTTTTCGATAAACCGGCGTTCACTTATCCGAATTCGACTGTACATTGTTCAGATTTATAAATGCGTTTTTATAAGAAAATTGTGGTTATAATTTTATTCATGAGGAAGGGAGTGAGTATTTAAGCCAAAGTCGCAGGTGTGACATTCTCCAGTAGAATATACAGAGAAAACAGGTGGTTATCGAAAAAATTCTAGAGGTACTGGTACAAAATATTCTTCAACAAAAAGTTATCAGAGTCACTTCCAAATAAGTGGAAAGGTAGTTCCATTTTAATGTAAACATTTTGGATTTATGCGAAGACATTTATTTAAATATGTTATTTAAGAAAAGAGAAAATTTTAAAAATTGTTTTAATAAAAAAAATGAAAAAACATACATCAGAAAAATCGGATAAAATATAATTTTATTATTCACACAAAAGCCTTTTATGTAAATCAAATAGTTTCCACATCAATAGCCCCATTTTAAAAACCATTACATTGCTACCCAAACTACTATAAAACCTGGTAAATGGAATATATATATATATTTTTTTTTGTGGTATCGCTTATAATGAACAACCTGTAGAATTTACATTATTTAATTACGAAATTCGCAAATGCAAATTTCTTAATTTAAATAAGAAAAATAAATATTGGCTTACCACAAAGGAATTTGTGAAGACGTGTATCATTGAAATACAAATTTTATAATCTTATCAAGTTTGGATTTCTCCCGTCATACCATCATCCTACCGTCCCCTCAGGGCACCCAAGGTGCGTATGATGAATGAGCAATTAAAATATAATCATCATACGCCCCATAATCCCCTCTTGAAACACATGCAATCTAATCAAAAGCCACTTAACTTTCCACGCGTATTCCTCAAAAAGATTTATTTTAAAACCACAAAGTTTGTTTGCCGCAGTTTGAGAGCGAGAGATAACACAAAGCGGAAACCCACAAAATTAAGCTCGTTATTTTTGCACCACAGAAAATGACAACAATATAATTATTACATGTCATCTCCCCGCGGCTGCCAGCAACTCCTACTCGTTCGACTCATTCGATGGCCCTTTGTGCCACTTGGAAACGTAAATTAGAACACAAAATTATTTCAAGGCCTTTTCGCGTGAAACGTTCGTTCTGCTCCACCCAGCAGAGTAGCAATTGAACGACACACTTAGAACTTTAAATTCCCTCAAGATTTAATGTTAAATAAAAAAGTTTCTATTTTACTTTCTTGTGTGGCGCGCTCGCAATTGCTAGTGGAATTCCAAAGAAGAAAGTTTTTGTCAACATCTCGTGCAGTATTTTTTTCTTCTTCTGCTTTTTTGCATGCATTTAGTCGGCCAGCCAAGACCCATCTGCTTAATTCGACTTAATTTTTTACTAATCTCATTGTTGTCATAACAAATGACAGCGACCAACCTCCCCAAAACTGTGGCACACAGAGACAAGTAACGAGAATATGGCTTTTGAGAAAGAAATTTAATTCAATTTTATGTCAGGAAACTTTAAAGTTTCTTTTTCGACATTTTGATAGTGGTCGTGTTTTCCAGAGCCCAGTATGCCGGAGTAAATGACAACAGCACGACAGCAACTACACACACACACAAACCTTATATGAAGAAACTTGGTCAATATTTGTTTGTTGTTTAAGTGCAAGCAATTCGAAAAGAACAATTGTGCCTGGTCTATTGAAGTAAAGCGGCTCGTAAATACAGAAAAAAAGGAAACGGGCTGTTAAAACAGAAATGAAGAAACACAACAACATACCAAACTTTACGCTTAATGTTAAAAACTTAGCTGCACACCACCCCTGGCACTCGATACCTATGTACGTGGTATGGGTAGGGGTTGGATTTTTCCTTTTTTTTTTACTGCAAAGTGAAATGGCCGATGCGAAGAGAAGAAGTTCTAAGACTTTAACTGTTAAACAAACATTAACATTTAAAGTGGGTTGAAAGAAATTACCAAGATATACGAACACCAAATACTTGGTAAGAAATTTTGTTTTCAAATTATTTCTATTTTTTTGTAGGAGCAATAAATAAGTCGAATTAAGTTGTTATTTAGGAAAGTGGGAACAAAGAATATTAAAATTAAGATAACTTTTAAAGGTTTGGAAATAACAAATATTCATTTTTTTATATAGGTGACCTACATTTATTTGCAATAATAATTCAAGTCTAATATATATTTTAAAGTTCATAGGCCAGGCTTGAATTTCGCTGAAATTTGTTAATAAAATTGCCATCAAATATACTTTTTCTTCTTTTTTTAGTAAAGTCAAATTCCAATTAGCGAGTCAGAATCTGAGATTAAGTACGTGCAAAATCTCCTCTATATATTTTTGTTATTATTTGGAAGTCTTTAATTGTGCCACAGGTGTTTTGTTGAAAAAATTATAAATCTCTATAATAGGGCAGCATATCATCTAATTCAAAATTGACAGTGTTATTTATATATTCGAATTAAATGGAATACCATTGTTTTTATTTTTTTATATATATACCTAACAAGAAAATTTTTAATCTTTGGTCACAGGTATTTTCACACCTCTGGAAAATAACAAATAGTAAAAAATTACTGACAACAAATAGGGAATGTCAAACTACAGTTAACTCAACCGCCCGGCTTGATTATCCAAAGTCTTGACCTATGCTGATAATGAATTGTATGTTTTAAACTCTCATAATACGTGGAAGTTGATTTTTTTTTCTTTTCTTCAACTTGCTGCAGAACTGAAAAAATACAAATAAAAATTTTCTACGAATGTTTTTTTATTTAATCGTATATAACCAATTTGTATTGTATTTCCCAAACTAGATAATAACGATAACTAAATGTTAACCAATAAATTATTTACCTAATCCTTCCAACATGCCATAATGGATGGCAATAATTATGAAATATGTCCATGAAAATATGTCTACAACAAAAATATGCTTCACAACACGTATATGTGTACTACATTTTTAATGGATTGAGGATATATATATACTTTTTTGCTACCAAAATTCTCCAAATAACCATCTTCAGAACAAGGCTTCTTTACTCACATCCCTAACCAGCAACCTTAAATATGTCATAAATTTCATTTCATAATACTTGAGGAATAAAAAATGCACACTCACACCAACCGCAACAAAATAGGACACCAAAAGTTTTATAACCAAATTGAGGTCATTTGTCTTAGTGTCATATATTTGTTTGTAGTTGTTGTAGGCAGTTGTTGTTGTCGTTGTTTGTTAATAATATGGCATTTGCTGTGGCAACATTTCCAAGTGACATTCTTATGCAGAGGTTTTAAGACTAATTTTTCCCCATTCCTTTGTCCAACTTTTAGGCATTCTCCAAAGTACAATATGCTCTTTTTAGGTGGTTGCATTTCTTTCATTTTCGTTTTACGGTAGATTGCATGTCAAACTATTTAACGAGTTTTGAAATAATTTTCATACCTTTTTCTGTCCACTTTTCTTTTGCCTGCCATGCCGTCGACTGAAGTGCGGATCTGCAACTAGTGCATATTTAAATTATGACCTACAATTAGTCTCTCAAAGCTCGCATTAAGAAAAAAACAACAACTCAGAACAATCATTAACAAACAACCACTGTTGTTGTACAACTGCTGCCGTCTGTCCAATCCAGTCGTTCGTCTTTTACTGTTGCGTCCCTTGTTTTAGTTTTCCGTTTCTATTTTTTCCAAAGCTGTTGTTGTTGATTTTTTGTTTTTGTTTTGCCTTTTTTATTTTGATAATTTATAACAATCACGTTATATTTCCAACAAAGCCCAAAAGGCGACATAAACATACATGCCTTGTCCAGAGACAGAAGCAGAAATGTCAACATGTGCTGCTGTCCGACATGTTTCACAAGTTTAATGAGTGAATTATTTTTGTCCCCTTTTGTGTGAGTTTTTGGTTGCGTCCAATCCCTTATATATGCCGCTGGCATATTTTCTGCCATTGTATATTAGAGAATGGATTTCATTCCCAAAAAATATTTATTTTCCTTGCTTAATTGCCTAGTTGGTATGGTCGGTCCGACACCATGTAAACGTGTAATTATCATAAATATATTGCCCGAATTTACATACAGGTCTCTCGAAACAAGTTACTCGTTGTGTAAGGTCTAATTGATGTCATTAAATAAATATATTGATTTTGAGTGGAATGCTAGGGTTTGTGTCACTTACATCATATGATTGGCCAAGAGAAACACCTCCATTGTATTGAATATTTTCATGTGTCTGAGCAATGGTCGCCAGTGTTTAACAACATTCACCAAAGTTTTTGAATTTGAATATTGTTGTGGTTTGTAATTTTTTTTGAGATGCCTAATTGGCCAATTATTTCCGTTGCATACACGATCATCCGAAATTATGATGATGATTTTTAACAGCTAAAATGAAAGGAAAAAATGCAAAACTGAATTATTTGATATCTTAAGATTTCATTTGTATAAAATATGATAGGGTTTATGATTTTTTATAAAATATGAATAATTTCACAAATACATTTTTCATTTGAACAATATTAAAACGAAAATCGACTTTAATTTTTTAACAAGTAAAAACTATGAGGATGGCACTCAAAATATCTAAAATTTATGCGGCTCCTAGAAGAAAATGCATGTTACGGTAAGGCGTTGAACATACCGAAAAATACGTGAGAAAAAAAAGATTGGAATTCTCAAATTAATCAATAACGGGGCTACCGTTTTATAAGGCGGGCTATAATAAAACGGATATATTTTTGGTAGTGAGATGTGAGAGCCAATGAGAATACAAAGTGCCAAATTGTAGCCAATTCGGTTGGAAAACTTGTTCAAAATCCCCAAAATACCGAATACCGTTATATGGGGGCATCGTTACATGGGGCTAACCGCGTTTTTCAACCGAATTCGCTGAAATTTGGTAGATTGGTTTCTCATTGGGTACTAAATTGCTCCACTAAAAATTATAAATATACGCCCACTTTTTTGGGTAGCCCCATATAAGGATACCCCATTATTTCCGTTATTTTGGGGTTCAAGAGCGCGTTTTTCAACCAAATTCGCTGTAATTTGGTATTTTGTAGTCTCATATGGTAACAAATCTTCATTATTAATATATCGACCAGCATTTAGGATAAAATACTAGACTCTATATATATATATATATATATATATATCGGTCAGTAATTAGCCATATCATATAATGATAACCCGAAATATTCGCTAATTCCTACACTATTTAATCAATGTTGGTTCCCCTTTAGACATAACCTCATATAACATAATGGTTTACATAAATCAGTTTTTGTATTATCGGTATAGGCCCAATTTTTATATATGTCAGTATACGTATGGCGTATCCAAATTTCGGTCGGGCTGAACTTTACGATTTTTCACTTGGTTTTTCTTTAAACTATTAGCGTGTCTTGTTTTTAAAAATTCCTAAGTTGTCTACTAATAAAAATATGCCAAAGTTACTCTCCACGCGAAAATGGTACAACGAAAAGAAAAACTACGTTTATTTTTTTTTCAAATTAATAAAATCCAGCTGGTCTTTCTACAAAAATATAAATTTAACGTTCTAGTAAACCACGAATACACAAATCGTTTTTATAACCTCCTTCTATTTTAACTCATTACATCCATGCATGTCAAAATTAAGAGCGAAATATCACTTCAATTCAATTTTGCACTGCAATTATTACTGCAAGTGAATACTGAATATTTTCTTTACTACTTAATCAGAAGCACTCGTTTTGTGACCATTCAAATGATCATTAATTGAAGACAATTATTTTAAATTGTTATGAAAACAAACTTTTTGCGATTTGATTATTTTCTTAAGTTAGTGCGCGAATCGACAAATTTACATAGAATATCAATCGTTTAGCCACAGAGTTGAAGGGCGGACGAAATGTTTTGACAACACCAGCAACAATAGTGAAAAAAAAAATCTATCAAATCGCCCTTAACAAACAGTCATCCACCACCACTAACGCCACTACTACCCAAATGGAAAACAATAAAAATCCGCTTAAATAAACAGCCATGACTTGTAAAATGGATAATCACAAAAATAAATGATGATGAGTGGCTTTCAAATGGCTTTTCGCTCGGACGACGAACGCCAAATGGCATTGACTAACAACCAGTAGTAAAACCGCACAAAGCGATATAAAAAGATAACGGCAACGACGTCAACAAATTCAACGCTTGGAACACGTCGACGTTTACGAGGATGTGGACAAGGAGAAATAATGCTCAGTTAAAAACAATAAATCGTAGAGCACAATGAAAAGTCACTAAAGACAACTGATAAGCATTTATGACAACCAGTCAAAGACCAAGACTGTAATGCAGCAGTGCTCAGCGCCGCCACCAAGTAACCATTCGAACGGAGGCAATCAACCAGCCAGCCAGCTAGTCAACAATTTCCTCCTCTCAACAGTGTCGTAACGCGTTGTAAGCCCGTCGAGGAGTCGTAACATCTGAAACGTCGACTGCCACCAGTGGATTTTACAGTTGTCGGTGTATGACAGCGAACAAAGAATACAACTGGCACGCACATTAACAAACCATCAACTGGAGAAGTTAAGGCAATATCAATATTTCAATTTGACAACCACCCTCTGCCATTCGGAAATCGAAACCAGAAAAGCTGAATAAAAGAAATGTGAGACGCGAACCACCACAAGATTTCAAAAGAAATGGCGAAAATCTGAATGGTAGCAAAAAAAAAAAAAAACAATAACAATAACAACACACACCCATTGAGAGCATTTATATAAGTAAATTTGTTTGTCGTTCGGTATTTGATATCTGATGGATTTTGATTCCCTAAATCGATAGATTATAATTTTATTTGTTACTGCTTGTGCGGATTGATGTTTGTTTAGCAGAACAGTGTTTTCACAAACAGTGGGAAAATGATTAAATAAAAAGTTAGTTTTATTTCAAAATGAAATTAATGAAATTTTCATTATATTATGAATTTATAATATACGACATGCAACGTGCTCAGTCATGTTGCAAATATCAAATGTTGCCTAAGCCTGATAGTAGCAATACATTTCAAATTTTTTTTTAAATGTTTACCGCATAACTTTAATCCAGTGTTAAATGAACTATTTTTTTAACCAAAAAAATTCACTATTGGCTATGAGTGAACAAATTCGTTCTTTTCAAATTTCGTATCTAATAATTTTATAAAAATGTACCTTCACCCTTCCTTCACCACAGTGCAATCTACCTAATTTTCATTTTATTTTGACTTTGATCCCCAGAAGATAAGTCAAATTCAATTTTCCTTTGAGACCTTTGCAATTATAGATAAAACCCATGTTTTATTAATTTTGATTGGGTTTTGATTAATTTTATTATAACGGCGTATATCAACAATGCGTTTTCCTCTATTCTCTTAGTCAGTCTTTTGGCAGCGCTTATTTCGATTCTTATCGATTTCTTTTACATAATTTATGTGGCGCCGTTAGTGCTTCTGTTCTGTTTTTTTTTTTTTTGTGATTTAAAGGAAAGCGATTTTAATATTTTGGTTTTGTATGTCTTGGCCAGTTGGACAGACAGACAGGCGGACGGACGGTTGTTTTACACCATTCGCTGTAAATGGGGTTACCATATTTTGTTATTATAGATAATTTATGATATATTCATGTTGTTGTTGTTTTTGCCGTGTTCTTACGCCTCATTTTATTGCATATTTATGGTTTCTTGTATTGTTTTTCCGTTATTGTTGTTGTAAACGAAAGCCAATTTAAAAATGGTTAACAACAACAGGTGCTTTTTATGGGTATGATAAATAGAATAAAAAGCAACAAAAGCAAACGTGGGGTGGGGGGTGGTTATTTCACAGTAATAAATTTGTATTCATTATGAAAGCCACAGATTGCTGTTGCTGTTGTTGCTGCTGCTGCTGCCGTTCTACAAATTGCTGTTAAATTGGTCTTGAAGAACATAAATATTGCCTGGCTATTGACATGGGGTATAGTTAAATCTGGGCTATGTGGTTATAAATAATTGCCCATAATTGAGTCACACGTTGGCACTGCCGTAGGCATAATACGACCCCATACACAATGTTTGTATCTTTATAAATGTATTATGCTGGTTATTCATGATCCGAAAGGGTTTAACACAACAGGGGGAGAACAGAATGTTGACAGCTTTAATTTAAACTCCTACTAACCTAGTTAATGAAATATACATTTTTTATATAATTCTACTGTCCATAAAATGGCGTTATAGACTGGATTCCAAAGAAATGGTATTATAAGTTATTGATTAATTTACATTTCTAGAATTTCCCCTTATCGTGTATGAGTAAATTTATAATTCATGGAAAATTTTATTAAGTAAATTTAATAGAATCCAATAAAATGCTGTTTAGGGACGACATTAAAAAAAGAAAAACATTGGAAATATATCGAATAGAGTTGAAGAATTTAGAATCAATAGAATTTAATAGAAGAAACCATAGAAATTTATAACACCCTTCACCCTTTATAACACCCTTCACCCTTTATAACACCCTTCACCCTTCATAACACCCTTCACCCTATGAAGTATAGGAATATACGATGAGGTGTACAAAAACGAGAACATTTGTTAACAATTTGTATAAATAAAAAGTTATAGGAAAATGTTGTTGTTGTTATTGTTAACCTGTGATATGTTAATTCTTGTGGATTTTTGTTTTGGCTCTAGGTCAATTGAAAAACTCGTTGTTTATGTTTTTCTTTTTTGTTTATTTTTATTTTCCAATATTTCGACTGTCTTCGGCAGTCATCTTCAGGGAAATACTACAAAACATACAAATATTTTAAAGATATAGACTTAATTGTATTGCACAGATCTTACTTTTATGAGAAAAGCAACCGATTTTCATCACCGTCTATGCTAAACTAAGTTTTTCTTTTTTCTCGTCTGTGCTTATGAACTATGTTTCTATAAATATGTGCACAGTGGTCCGTGTCAGTCTTATAATTCATTCTTCTATCGTTAGGTACATTAATTATGTTTAACATTTCTAATGTGAATCGTCGTTTATAATTATTTTCTTGTGTCAATATGTCCACGTCTTTAAAATTCGGTGTATGTCCAGTTTTTGTGCAATGTGCAGCAAGCGCCGTTTTTTGCTCTAAAGGTTTGTCTGAATTTTGATCTGACTTATGTCCAGAAAGTCTAGTCTTGAGTTTGGTTTTTGTTGTACCAACATATACCTTTTGGCATACGTTGGATTTGTCCCCATTACATTTTATCTTATACACTACATTGCATTTGTCTTCCTTTTTAATTTTTGATTTTATTTTGCTGAACAGGCTATTGACGGTATTCTTCGATTTTAAGGCTAATTGATAATTGTTCTTGTCATATATATTGGAATTACGTAATCTCTCAGACAGTCCAGGTATATAAGTCAATGTTTTGTATGCTTTTTCCTCTTCTTTCTTCTTTCCGTTCTTGTGATTGGATGTTTTTAGTAATTCGTCAATAGTTCTCTGTGGGAAATCATTTTTCCTCAGTATATTACGTATCCTTTCTTTGTTCTTTTGGTGGAATTGTTCGTCGCTAATATCAAGTACTCTGTTGATGAAGTTTGTGGCCGTATTTATTTTTATTCGTCTAGGGTGCTTAGAGTAAAAGTTTATTAATCGTCCAGATGCGGTGGGCTTTTGGTACCAATCTATTGTTAGTTTTTGGCCCTGTCGGATTATTATTGCGTCAAGATAAGGCAATTTTTCGTTTTCTTCCAATTCGTGCGTAAATTGCACATGTTTGTCAAAGGAGTTCAGGATATTTAATGTATTCTCGATCTCTGTTCTTTTCACTATGCAAAGTATATCGTCTACATATTTCGTAACTAATTTTGGTTTATTTGTCAATTTCTCCATTGAAGCGTCCAATAACTCCTCCATTACTATATCTGCAATAATCGGTGACGCTGGAGAGCCCATTGGAAGTCCTTTTCGCTGTTCGTACACCTTGTCCTCATATATGAAATATCTTGAGTCTTTTATACAAAGAGTCAATATTTCGATGAAGAGGTCCTGTGGTATTTTTGTGTATTTCTTAATTATGTTCCATTTTTCGGTGATTGTCCTCAATGCTAAATTTATAGGTATACTAGGAAATAGCGAGATAACGTCAAATGATAGTAGAACTTCGTCTTCGTCAATATTTATATCTTTAATTTTTCTTTTCATTTCAACGGCGTCTTTAATGTTATATATAGAATCTTTAGTTAAATTCTTTAAAATATCCACTATGTATTTTGAGAGCTCATATGTTGGGGAGTTAATGGATGAGCATATTGGTCTAAGTGGTATTCCTTCCTTATGTATTTTGGGTAGTCCGTAAATTCGTGGTGCAATTGCTGTGTATGTCATTATTTTGTTTTTCTCATATATATTTAAAATGTTCATACCGTATAATTTTTCGGTAAGCTTATTATTTTTGTTTTGTAAATTAGATGTTGGGTCCCGTTTTAATCTTTTATATGTACACATGTCTCGTAATATATCCTTCATTTTTGTTCCATAGTCGTTTTTGTACATAGCCACTGTTTTTCCCCCTTTATCCGCATTCAATATTAAAACATCTTTGTTTTGTTTCAAAAATTGGTTTGTTCTACCCACTGTGTCAATTATCATCTTATCTCTTATACTCAAGTTTGTCCGTTGTAAGTGGTCGTCAAAGAGACTAGTTTTATTCTCGCGTTTTCCTGATCTTCTTTGTTACTCAATGTTTGTACGCATTCCTCGCTCTCTGCTATTACGTCTAATAAAGGGAATGTTGTTTTTGTTGTTGGACATGCATATTTTGGTCCCAACGAAAGAAGCCACTGAACATCGTTAGGTATGTTTGTGTTAGTGTTGTTTGTAAACCACTCATTGCTATGTTTTATGTTAAGTTCTTTTTGTTGTTTTTGTATCACAACAACAACATTTTTGATCAAATGCAGAAACATGGGTATTATACCAAATTTTATAAATAACACAACAAAAAACACATACAACATATTCAAAACAAATGACAAAATACCGCCAAATTTATTAGCGTTGCTTAAAAAGCACAACTACAATTTTCAGTTTAAAATACTCAAACTTCTTATACAACAAAAACATAGAGAACTACACAAAAACAGAATAGCACTCTCTCAGACAAAAGAAACACTTCAACAAACAATGGACGAGAATGACTTTTACAGTTTTATGGAGAGCGAGAACATTCTCCATAATAGCTATAACGACAAGAGAAAAACAATTCAAATCAACAAATATCAAGCACTGATACAAAAACAACAAAAAGAACTTAACATAAAACATAGCAATGAGTGGTTTACAAACAACACTAACACAAACATACCTAACGATGTTCAGTGGCTTCTTTCGTTGGGACCAAAATATGCATGTCCAACAACAAAAACAACATTCCCTTTATTAGACGTAATAGCAGAGAGCGAGGAATGCGTACAAACATTGAGTAACAAAGAAGATCAGGAAAACGCGAGAATAAAACTAGTCTCTCTAATTGACGACCACTTACAACGGACAAACTTGAGTATAAGAGATAAGATGATAATTGACACAGTGGGTAGAACAAAACAATTTTTGAAACAAAACAAAGATGTTTTAATATTGAATGCGGATAAAGGGGGAAAAACAGTGGCTATGTACAAAAACGACTATGGAACAAAAATGAAGGATATATTACGAGACATGTGTACATATAAAAGATTAAAACGGGACCCAACATCTAATTTACAAAACAAAAATAATAAGCTTACCGAAAAATTATACGGTATGAACATTTTAAATATATATGAGAAAAACAAAATAATGACATACACAGCAATTGCACCACGAATTTACGGACTACCCAAAATACATAAGGAAGGAATACCACTTAGACCAATATGCTCATCCATTAACTCCCCAACATATGAGCTCTCAAAATACATAGTGGATATTTTAAAGAATTTAACTAAAGATTCTATATATAACATTAAAGACGCCGTTGAAATGAAAAGAAAAATTAAAGATATAAATATTGACGAAGACGAAGTTCTACTATCATTTGACGTTATCTCGCTATTTCCTAGTATACCTATAAATTTAGCATTGAGGACAATCACCGAAAAATGGAACATAATTAAGGAATACACAAAAATACCACAGGACCTCTTCATCGAAATATTGACTCTTTGTATAAAAGACTCAAGATATTTCATATATGAGGACAAGGTGTACGAACAGCGAAAAGGACTTCCAATGGGCTCTCCAGCGTCACCGATTATTGCAGATATAGTAATGGAGGAGTTATTGGACGCTTCAATGGAGAAATTGACAAATAAACCAAAATTAGTTACGAAATATGTAGACGATATACTTTGCATAGTGAAAAGAACAGAGATCGAGAATACATTAAATATCCTGAACTCCTTTGACAAACATGTGCAATTTACGCACGAATTGGAAGAAAACGAAAAATTGCCTTATCTTGACGCAATAATAATCCGACAGGGCCAAAAACTAACAATAGATTGGTACCAAAAGCCCACCGCATCTGGACGATTAATAAACTTTTACTCTAAGCACCCTAGACGAATAAAAATAAATACGGCCACAAACTTCATCAACAGAGTACTTGATATTAGCGACGAACAATTCCACCAAAAGAACAAAGAAAGGATACGTAATATACTGAGGAAAAATGATTTCCCACAGAGAACTATTGACGAATTACTAAAAACATCCAATCACAAGAACGGAAAGAAGAAAGAAGAGGAAAAAGCATACAAAACATTGACTTATATACCTGGACTGTCTGAGAGATTACGTAATTCCAATATATATGACAAGAACAATTATCAATTAGCCTTAAAATCGAAGAATACCGTCAATAGCCTGTTCAGCAAAATAAAATCAAAAATTAAAAAGGAAGACAAATGCAATGTAGTGTATAAGATAAAATGTAATGGGGACAAATCCAACGTATGCCAAAAGGTATATGTTGGTACAACAAAAACCAAACTCAAGACTAGACTTTCTGGACATAAGTCAGATCAAAATTCAGACAAACCTTTAGAGCAAAAAACGGCGCTTGCTGCACATTGCACAAAAACTGGACATACACCGAATTTTAAAGACGTGGACATATTGACACAAGAAAATAATTATAAACGACGATTCACATTAGAAATGTTAAACATAATTAATGTACCTAACGATAGAAGAATGAATTATAAGACTGACACGGACCACTGTGCACATATTTATAGAAACATAGTTCATAAGCACAGACGAGAAAAAAGAAAAACTTAGTTTAGCATAGACGGTGATGAAAATCGGTTGCTTTTCTCATAAAAGTAAGATCTGTGCAATACAATTAAGTCTATATCTTTAAAATATTTGTATGTTTTGTAGTATTTCCCTGAAGATGACTGCCGAAGACAGTCGAAATATTGGAAAATAAAAATAAACAAAAAAGAAAAACATAAACAACGAGTTTTTCAATTGACCTAGAGCCAAAACAAAAATCCACAAGAGTTATAGGAAAATATTAATAAATCATACCTTTTTCCAAAAATCACGTACAATTTTTAAAAAGTTCGTCCAAATTTGGATGAAAGTCCAATATCCAATCTTGACGAAAATCATCCTCTATTTTCTTTTTTACAAGAATGAAAACGTTTTTGATTAACGTTTTGGTTGCTGTTCTAAGTATTTGGTGAGATCTACTTTGCCGTGTAAAATATTTGACTGAATATAATAATTGCCTCTAGAGCGACTAGAAAAAACAAAATAAATTTTTTGTAAGTTTTTTCCATTAAATATTAACGGATCATTACAAAAAACTATAGGGGTATATTTTGACCAGAACCCATCCTACGTAAATTTCATGACGAATGTCTGAAAACTCGATATGTGAAATTACAGGTGCTTCGGTTGGATAATGAAGCAATGATCTTCAATATACCGTAAATGGGGCGGTACCCTTAAATAGGGGCTATTCCAAAACAATAGCCTATATATTTTTGCATTCATTGTTACCCAAGAGTGCAATAAATGGAAATTTATCATAACCAATCCACAACCTACCTTTAACATACTGATCCTCACTCATTACCCACACATACTGGTCCACATTACCCGCCAAGTTATTTTTATTCGCAGTTTAGAGTTTTTTGAAATATAATGCAATAACATTTTTATAGACAATTATATATAATGTTTGACCTGGAATATATTTAGCCAACAAATCTACTATGTTGTGAAAACAATTTGATTTTATTTTTTACCGTTGTTACGCCCACAAAATCAAAAAGAAGAAAATGGTCGTCCAAATTACCCGAAGTTACTCTAATAGCGAATTTCTCTAAAATTGGTGATCTCTATTATGAAGACATACATCCTAAGAAGTCGTATTGTTTCAATAGTATGTTTATTACCTTATTAAATTAACCAAACCTAGCTGATTTTTTTTATAACAGAAATGTGTGTCGTTTAGCTTTGGGATTTTAGTATACTTTCAATGCAAATTATTATTTCGAACATAAAACACCTTGAAAGGCTCAAATGAATTTGAAAGAAATCAGGACATTATGTATGTAAAGAACACAAACGAAATAAGGGAAGGCGTTAAGTATTTTTAGTACGTAAATTATATGACATGGCACAACAAACATAATTAAGGGAAATACAGCTGTCATATGCCATTGCCGGCGGAAATGAAATACTACAAACCACTCAGCAGTGGGAGTTTTTTAAGCAACAAAAGGAAATAAATAAGCGGTTTAGATGTCACAACGCAAAAAATAATAATAATAATAAAAATTAGAAACATTCGGCGATATCGAAATTGGCAACAATCGGCAATATCATTAAGTTAGCAAAAATTGTTTTTTATGTACTTTTGTAGAATACGGAGAACATGGGAAAAATCTTAATTCTCGGAACAATTTTAGATAGGAAGTAAAAAAAATATAACATTTTTTATATTAGAAAAAATTGAATTTTTTGAACAATTTAACAAATAAAAATTAATGTTCACTGTTTTTGGATTAATATTTGAAAGAAAATCATATTATTTTTATATATTTTCATAACAAATCCAATCCTTATATGGCTTATTAAAAATATCTTTGTGAACCACTAGAACTTTCTTGTAAAAGTAGCTTTACATGAAAGGGAAATATTATAATAAAATAGCCAAAAAATTGAATTGTCGAATTCTCCTAATATCTGAGCTGTATTTTTATTACATATTTGAATAAACATTGCAATTATTTTAACATATGAATAATTTTATATGTTATTCTTTTCAAAGTAATAGATCCCCTTAGATTGCTTTACTAACAAATATTGTTGCCATAATTAAGACAGCCCTTTCCATTTAATTTAAATGTGAATGTTTCACATGCAACGCCCTGTATTAAGTCAAGTCAATCTAAAAAAATAATATTTTTGAGATGTTTGTGGCAAGCAAAAAAGGTGAAAATCTAAAAAGAACCCAACAAATAAAATCTTTTTATATTTTCTTCATTTCCCTTTCATTTGTGTGTGAGTGTGTTTTTTGCACTTTTCACTTGAGCAACTGTCTCTTCCCTTTCCATTTGTCGGTTATGAATGATATGTAAGTTTAAGTCATATTTTAAAGCCCAAAATACTAGCTAGTCTCGTACAAAGAACGTGGCAAAAACAACAGCAACGACTACAGCACATTCTCAACAACACCGAAAAAGAAGCAAACAAAAAATGTAAGTAAGACTCTTAATGTATGAGTGCTTCTCTGCAAATGTGATCAGTGTGTGTATGCGAGCATATTTGCTGCTGCTGTTGTTATAGCCAAGTTTTAACCCAGTTTGCCATTGCCATTGTTTGCTAAATCACACTTTATACAAAAGTGACTTTACTTTTTTGTCGTTGTTGGTAGTGTTATTGTCGAGGCTCGCACACGAGTTGAATATTTCTTTTGTTTTAGCTTAACAACATTTTTTGTGGCCATTGAAATTGTACGAGGAGCGTATAGTAATTATCAAACATACATATTTTAGAGATCTCCTTAGCGCTATAAAATATTCCCGATGGAAGAACCTCACATACATTTTATATATAGAGGAGATTTTTTAAACAAAATGATTTGATATAATTTCCTCGGAGATATTAATTTTGTTTATAATGTAGTAAAAAACACACAGTATTTTATTTTCCCGAAGAACAATTTTGGGTTATTCTTCACATAATATATCAGAAAAAAATACTTTTTTTTTTGAAAATCTGAGATTTGTTTTGACAACATATCATAAATTTCATTGTAATTTATTTCTATATATTTTTATTTTTCCCCAAGAGAATATTAATCAACAACATTTTTTTTTTAATTTAAAATATTCAACAAATATTGTTAATAAAAATAAATTAGAATTATCCGAAGAAAATATAAATATATTTTCTTTTTTCTATCGTAGAACTATCATTTCATTGTCGACTTATTAACACGTTTCTTTCTTGCTGAACTTCACAAAAAAAATAATTTTCTTTGACTTAAATCTCTATGCTTTTCCAGCAATTTTTGGCACGTAAATTTGCTAGCAATTATCATAGTCGTCTGCTGGGAGGTTCATACAAAGGGAAACGAGTATGTATATAAACAGCTTTTTCTTTCTCTGCACAAAACTACATACCCACACACAGCAAGGTAGAAAACTAGTTAGCATTTCCTAAGTAAATTACACAAATCAAAATACACACAAAAAACTAACTAAATACCAAAAAAAAAATCACACACATAGAAAAAACTTAGTTGGCTAAAGTTATTTATCGGGTTAATGACATTTGCCACATGGTCTCTGCCTTCTGAATCTGTGTATGTGGCTCTCGAAAAACTTGCAAAACATTCCAGTGTCTGTTTTATCTGAATAACACGAAAATTGTTCATTAACATTTACTATTTCTATGCTCGATTTAGAAAACAAACAAATAAACTTTTTAGTTTTATGTAAAGATTAAATATACAAACATGTCCAAGTGGTGTACAAATAGATACACATACATACGCAAATACATCTTATTGTGGGAATTCATACAAACAATTCTTAATTTCTACCGAAGGAGAATTCTGGCAACATCTTTTCACATTAAACGTTTTCTGGAAAAACAGCTATGACACATGATTGATTTTCAATTATTGCCTATTTGTCAGTGGCACAGACAAAGCGAATATATAAATCTCAGTAATGTTCTGTAATCCAAAGTGATTTCCAGTTAAAGGGTAAAAACCTCTTAAGCGATGACCTTTCATAGCAGCAACAACAATTACAACAACAAAACCAGTGTTCATACGTGAAACGAAATTAAGTCAAATTCTCGGTATTCTTCCAGTGCATTACATTTTGATTGATTAATGTTGGGTTTGTATTTTTGGCAGTTCATTATTTTTTGTTTGTTTTTGGCATATAATCGTTTTAGCCGTGCTAAACAAGTGTGAAACAAACGTAAATTGCTTTCCAAGAATTTCAACTTACAGCCGAAATGTTTACGTATGTGGAAAATTTAAGTCAATTTAAGTTAAAAAAACCAATTGTTAAATTCCATTTCTTAAAAAAACGAACAATGGTTAATGGTTTGTGTAGCTTTATAAATTGTAAATATAAATTTTTTCAACGAAAAAAATTTTGTTGAAGTATTTATTGAAAATAAAATATATTCTAAATTGCTGGTCACCTACAATTGTTTAAATTTACGGAATAGGAAAACTCTTTTTTGAAAGCATATTTACACATGGCCAAATAATAAGCACACAATTTGCATAGATACAAGAAATTTTTAAACTGTAAAACAGAGATTAAATTTAGCTTTTACAACATAAATTGTACGTGAGAAATAATTTTTGGGTATTTCTATACGCGATTGAAACAAGTCATAAACATGAATGGACATAATAATAAATAAATTTTGGAAATTATTAATTTATATTAGTAGACTCGATTGTTGTTGCACCGATTTTGGACTTTTATATTATTAGTATTCTTCTTATTTATCTTTATTATGAATTACTTTTTTGGCAGATTACTTTGAATTTTCCTGCAATTTTTTCATACATTCAAAATTGACCCTTATTTTTGAATAATTCTGTAAACGATAGGGTATGAATTAAATAATTAGAATTAAAAAAATGAGGTTCTACGTTATTGTACAACAACATTTAAAAATAAATTTTGTAAACAAGAGTGTTTTTAGAGAGAAATTCTCAAAAAAAAACCTAATTAAATTTTGTGTCACGTGCACATAAAGCTTCTACCGCTTTTTTAAATGTATGGAATGATTCCAACAAAGGAACTTTTCTTAATGATTTGCACAACAAATTTTCTCATGACGTTCGCCTCATCTGAACCAGCTGCTATAATTTGGTTCTTAAAGCAAAATTCT
Source organism: Musca vetustissima (assembly GCF_032173495.1). Lineage (NCBI taxonomy): Eukaryota > Metazoa > Arthropoda > Insecta > Diptera > Muscidae > Musca > Musca vetustissima. Next base: position 61,394 of record NW_026875384.1, read on the forward strand.
AGCATTTTTTCTTTCATCATTTTTGAAATCAGTTAAAATATCTTCTTTATGATATGGTCAACTCGAAACTTCATATATATTTTATTTAATTTCCTTTAGAATTTTATTCACTTTGTTCTTGATTAAAATATATTTGTTAATTCAGTATATATATATATATATATTTAACATAAAATTGCGACACATAATTTTGGTAATAAGTGTACATATTTTTAGAAATATTATTTCCCTTTTTCCCGAGAAATAATTTTGGGAAATCCCGGGAATATCGGTGGCAAAAAATCGAGAAATCCCGAGAATACCCGGGACGGGAATTCCTAACCCAAACCCCAATTCTAGTCCAAATACTACATAAGGGTGTCAAGAGTTTTGGACGATTATATTGTCACCTCCGCCATCATCTCTGTGCTTTACTGCATTTCTGCTAAACAATATGAGATGTTTTCCTCTTGTGGCGTCTTACACTTATACTTTACTGAACAAAAAACTTGTTATTTCATTGTATGCTCCATAAGATATTTCGTCTATTTTTTAGGCGAAGAATGTCCTCATCAACAATTTTTTTTATTCCGAAGAAGTGAACCGGGTTTGTTAATTATTCTGTAATTAGACTGTCCAAGTCTTCTCAGATAAGATCGGGTAAATATAATTTTCAACAGAAATTACCCGAGATTAATTTAATGGGTCTCTTAAGCGAGAGAAATAAGTGAAATAAGTGAACCCGCCTACAGTGGGTTTCTTCAGATTTGTTTTGTTGGATTTCAATGAGTTTTGGATAAAACCCAACGATCTTTCCAGGGATTTGGCTACTATTGCCACTTTTCCCATCATCACTTGATTTCCAAGTCATTCTTCTCTTTTCAGGACAATAATGCTTATTTCGACTATTAGTAAATTTTGAATTTCGGTTTTTTGCTTGGTTCGTCAATGATTGCAAATAGGAGTTTCGAAATGTAACGCAGTTCCCGAGAAAAAAACAGTCGGTGAAACACATTTATTTTTGTATAAAACGTTTCTTAGTCAAAAATAAGATTTATCAATTTCCATTGCATTGGTGCTCCCAATGATTCAAACTTTACGTAAAGTCTACCAAATTCCATCCGAAAAACAGTACGAAATTGAGAGGGAAAAACAAATCCAAAATTTCCAGCCATTCTCATACTGAATTAATTTTGTTGGGGTCATGCTTATTAACTTCTCTTTATAGATGCGAAAACTGATCGATATTCATATGAAAAATGTAAACCCAAATGCCTTTTCTCAGCAAAGAAAACAAAATTTTTTATATAGCCCTCAATTATATACTGCAAAAATTTTCATAAACTGTACTGCTCTACTTGAGGTTTTAATCGTCTAACTTTTCCACAAGTGCCCAATGTTTTCTTAAATTGGCTTGTACTTAGGCTTGACGTTGTGGATGTAACAAAATTGGGGAAGAAGGGTTTTTTGTTTATTGGAGTGATACATGATACCCTGGACAATATCCCAAGCAAAACACTAAGAGAACTGATAACGATTTGTGGCGAAATCCGAAACTATAGTCTTCTCTGCCTTTCCAGAAAGTAATCAATGTGACCATAACCCACTTTAAAAATAAAAATCTTGTTGTTTTTATTTTTAAAACAGCAAGAAAGGGATCAAGCTGGTTTACCTAAAAAAGTTTTCTTAAATTTTCTTCATTTTTAACTGAGTTTCGGGCAAATTAGTTTGTAAACTGAATAATATTCGTGACTGCTTTGATTATTTTTCTCAATATTAAAAAAATTTTTAAAAAGTATGAAGATGGAGTTGTTTTTCTCCGATTTTGCTAACCAATTGCATAAAATCATTACAATAAAATTTTCAGAAACATCGCATTGAGTTATTCACTATTGTAGCTAATGATCATTTGTTTATAATACATTTAATTTATTCCACTCTAAAAAAGAATAGAACAACAATTTATTTCCAAAAACATGAAATGATAAAAAAATACAGATATCTCTATGTATTGCAACAATAGTTTTAAATTTGTGAAATAAAAATACTAAAACAAAATAATGCATATTTTTGTGCGTCATGTTTGACTGATAATATTCTACCAAACAAATTATGCAGATTAAATATGAAATGTAAATAAATAATAAAAACATAAGTAAAAAAACCAATCCGAATCACTCAAATAGAAATTATTATTGAATTAAAAAGTAAATAATATAATTATTTCATGTAAGATGGGCTATAGTGACTTTTCAATTAATGCAAATATGAATTTACTCCGTTTTTAAATGAAATTAAATATGTAAATTGACATATGTGAATTTATAATTGTATTTATTTGTAAATTTATTTAGAAGTGAACCTTTTGCAATATCTGCCATAAGATATGGGAAAAACGTAGAATGAATGCAGGATTGATAAAGGGCTATATTTAACAAAAATATGTCCGCTATCTGCTACTTCTAGAAATTGCTATTATTGATATCCAATTCAAAACTGTTGTAATCTAAAGACAAGGCAAACAAAACTGTCTTATAATAGTACAACAAATTGTAAATAAAATTGAATTTAGGAATTCACGATGTCTCACTAACCTCTCGTTGATTTAATTAATTTGTATAAGTTAAATTATTTTACTTTCCATTCTCAATGCGAAATCGGCGCTTTAACGATTATTTAATTTTTGTTGGCAGACAAAACCTTTGGAACAATTTATTCTTGTATGTTTAGTATTGTATTCACTTGCCATTATGATAGTCAAATTCAAATATTCCAATACAGTATTAGAATGTATATGACATCCACATACATATGCACATTGTTTATACAATTTTTTTTAATTATTCCCATCGACAGTTTTCGTCCAACATGACAATAATCATTTAATCCTCTTGGGTATGGGTATTATATAATTATAATTAACTTCCGCGATAGGTAATAAATCCTGACATTAATATAAATCAAATTACTTATTATAATATTATGTTTGTGTTCAATGCTATGTATATTGATAAATTATTCCGGAATTTTTAGAAATATGTAATATGTATTTTGTTCTTATTCTAACATTATTACTCCACTCAAGACAATCAATAATTAATTCTTTAATTTGTAGTTATAAATAATTAAGCACTTGAGTGAATCTTCTCTGTGGAAAATTCATTTGAAGTAACTGTCACAATCGAACACGAAAATTTCTTTGAAAATCATATAGGATGAAATTCAATAAGAATTCATAATTTGATGAATGATAAATTACACTATACAATTGCCAGTCTTTGACACATATACACATATTGTAATTATTGTCATTTCCATTGAAATTTGATTACAGTATAAAGTACCTCGGAACAAAGGAAATCAACTCTATTAAATGATATTGCGTTCTTACAAATTATCTGAAAATAAAATTTGATTTATTGTTCTATGCAATCGTCAATTAAGGACAAAAAAACAACAACAACCTTGAGAAATCAATAAATTCTTGGAATTTGTTGATGAAGTTATAATGTTATTGAAGTGAATTGTTTATTCAATTTGATAGAGTAAAACTAGTCATTTAATTGACATAAATTTGCCTTTTGGTCTCAAATAACTATTTTCATTTAGCAGATATTCATTACTTCACAATAAATGACACTTCAACTTAAAATTGTACTCAATATTGTTCAATATGAAAAAAATATCCTTTAGATAAATTTAACATAATCTAAAAGTTATGGAGTCACTGTTCAATATTCCTGTTGAATTTAGGACTATATATCGGAATATCAGATATATGGACATTTTCGCGGTTTTGGTGGCAAAATAAAAAATAAACTCTTTTAATTGCGAAACAATTATTTTTTATACCCTTCACCACACTGTGGTACATGGTATTATATGCGCATCTGTTTGTAACAGGCAAAATGACTCGAGATAGACCCATGGTTCCTATTGAGAATATTCATAGAATCACTTTATGAGTCGATTTATGCATGACCGCCCGTCTGTTGATGTTAAATTGTAAACAAAGTAGAGGTTGCATTTATAATCCGATTTGGATGAAATTTTGTACGGTTCATTTATTTTGCCTATGGACGAACTCTATTGAACCCTATTGTTCTATGTTTCGTGAAAATCGGTTCGATTTAGATATAGCTCATATATATATATATATATATAATGTTCCGATTGTATGTTAAAGTAGCACCAAAGCCACACTATATTTTACGATTAACACGAATTTTGGCATAGCGTAATGAATTAAGTCTAGAATGATGTGTGGCCAGTTTCGTGAAAATTGGTTCAGATTTTATGTAAATGGTGCACTAAAGACCCATAGCTAGGCCGATTGACACAACGTACTGAAGTTAATATAAATTAATCTAATCGTTCCTTGAAATCGCATCAAATTTAGATATAGCATAGCTTCCATTTATAATTTCGACCTATTCATGGTTATTATGCACCAAATCATCAATGGGTGTCTGATTGAGATTAAACTTTAAACAGTGCAGCATACCAAATAGCGTGTGTTAAGTTTACTTTAAATCGATTTACAAAATTTGGCATTGGTTGCAGAATGCAATTTTATGTAAATTTCCTTTCGAAAAGGCGACGTCTGTTAGGATACATATGTAGAATATATCCAAAGTGGTAAAGGGTATCATGTAGTCGGCCCAGTTCGACATAAATAATTAAGGATAACTCTTAACATTGCAAATATTGAAGATTCTAAAACCAATTCTAAAAAAATTGGCCGTTAGCGTTTTAATGTGTAATATATCAGTACTGTCCGATTTCCCGTAATTTAAAATCTAACAAATTTTCTATAATTTTTAGATTAATTTAATTTTCAGATGAATAAATCAACCTCAGGGTTCATGCAATTTATATGGATGTGTCAAAATATTTTCCAATAGGTCCCGTCCCATAGTAGGGGTTTTCGTGGTTCAACTTCGTTTGCTTCTAAGAAACCCTCCGAGCCAACACATAAGTGTTCCGACCGATTATATAGAAACTGAATATATGAATATTATATACAAAACTGAATGTATATTGTTGATATTTAAAGTTTAACTGAACTACTCTATTGATTTTAAAATAAAACTAATATAAACATTAAACAATCACTTCTATTAAAATTTCAAGAAAATTAATAATAAATCTTAAAAAACGAAAATAAGGAACAGATAAATACCCCTAAATAACCAACTTGATTTGTGATAAAATAATATTTTCGTTTATGCAAAATATTAAAAACTTTACCCAACCATTTCATTATAAGCATTCAACTTTCTACAAAATTCGTGGAATAAAGTATTTTAACGGATTTCGATTTGGAAAAAGTTTTACTTTTTTTCTTCCTTCAAATAAATAATGTTTGTTTATTTTTTGTTTCTTTCTTACAAATCATCAAATACAACATAGGCATTTAAATGGTTTGAAAGAAGAGTTGAAATAAAAAACAATTATCCAAACCATATAATATATTCCTTAGATAATGAGCCTATAATGATAAATAGCATAAATAACCACAACAACAACAACTGTATATTTGTTTGCAAATATATCAAATGTATTATTTGCATAGCACACTTTTGGGGTTTGCTAAATAAACACACACACACATATCCTTTATACACCATATAAATCTTAAAAGATGATAAATAGTTCTAAAACAAATATTTCTGTGTGTGTGTGTGGGTGTATTTACTTTTAATTATAAACATTTCCCCATGGCACATGAACATTTAGTCAAATAACTTTTATAATTTTCCATACAAAATTTACGTTTCATTTGTGATTATTATTATATTTAAGGCTCATAATTGTGTGTGTGTATGTGTGCGAACATGTGTGTGTGTGTGCGTTCGCCTGAAAACAAGACATTTTGCACCATAAGATGAAAGAAAATGTTAACCTACTTTTGCTTGATTCTGCTAAATTTCCTTATGAACATTTCAGGCATCCTCATCATATTCCATGCACACTACCACGTAACAACAACAACCAACGTTGGGTTTGCGATATAGTTTTTTTATTTCACTTCTTCTATCACATCTACCACCGGATGATGACTATTTTTTGTTGGCTTTCCTTTTGCTCTTATGACGGTCGAGGATACAATTTGTTACTACAGATTTTTACAGGTATATACTTAGGCAGATTTTTACAAATATTTTTTCCTCAGCATACTTTAAGGAGGTCATATTGATTTATGTGTATAATTTTGCTTTACGAGATGATTTCACATGGATTTTTTTTAATAATTTGTATATCCTTTTTTGAATCGTGATGACATTTGTTGGTCGTATAATTTCTAATTTAAATCATTTCCAATTTTTTGGGAAAAATAAATCATTTCAATGGAACACATTTTATTTAAAAGAAATAATACATATTTGTATTTGTAGCATTTTCACACAATTACACTTCTTTTTCAAATTTGTTGTCGTTGTTGTTTACACGATCTCATTGCGGAATTCAATTAGTGTGGCCATTGGATGGCATTAGCAATATTTTCCTTCAAAACACACACAAGTCACAACATTTTGTTAGCCGCTCTAACAAAACTGGCTGGTGCTTCGTTAGCAAATAACGTCCGTGTACTGAATTTGCCTTACGAAAATTGTCGCAGTTTTGTATACGACACCTATACAATTCCACTCGATTTTTGTTACACTTCAGTTAATTTCTACACACAACGAACTCACAAACATACTTCGTTTCTGTTAGCAGAGACGAGAGAAGGTTTTAGTACACACAAAGGATACACGCTCACATATTTTCAATTCCCGTACTCTCTGAATTTCTCTTTGAGAGTATGGTACACGTCTAATTTTCATTCAATAGTAAAAATGTTGTCGTAGTCCCAGTCAATATTTCAGTCGTCTGTTATTGCCACTGTAACGATAACACTTATAACGGTCGAATAACGTTTGTTTAACAGAGCATGGAGAGCAAGAGAAGTGTAGTTAAGAAGCCGGCTAAAGGTAAAATCATCTCTCATTGGGTCGAACACGTGAGTTTGTCGAGTAGTCGTCAGGGCGCATGTATTTTTAGTACTCTTTTCATTTTAGCCGCACTTTTTTGTGAACAGCATTTTTTTTTCTTGCAACTGGCAATGCTGTTGAGTTCAACATTTGATTTTTTTTTAATTTTTTGTAATAATATGAAATATAGTCGTACCTTAATGAGTGACTAGATTTGAAATTTTATGTTTGATATATTAGATTGAAATTGTTATTTTTTTGCATTTCAATACGAGTATTGTGCAAGACAATAAAGCGTTTTAAAATATTCCTGCAACAAATATAAATATTTATGAGAAAAATCATCGCCTAACAAAAATATTCCCTATAGAGGTTAAAATACCGATTTATTTCAGAAATTATACCAAAATATACTAAATACAAAAATTGAAATAATAAGTGATATTTTATATTCAGAAATTACAATAAACTCATTTAAAAAAATTGAAATTTTGTAAAAAAATATTTGAATTATAAATAAATTATAAATACCAAATTAAAAAGTAAACGGCGAATGTCAAATACAAAAATTGAAATAATAAGTGAAGTCATTATATTTTCAATTTAAATTCCAAAATTTTTAATGAATATTAGCAATATATAAATGAATTCTGCAAATGGTATGATACATAATTCTAATTACAAATAATTTCCTTTTTAATCGTTTAAACATTAATTGTTCTTTGTTTAACATTAATTGTTCTAATTGTTCTAAATAAATAGTTTCATAACCCAACGTTTGATGATTTGAAGTTAGTTGTTTACCGCTAAACAACTATTAATCAGGGCCCAAGAGCTAAAAGCACCAGAACTATAATTTTCGTCACCAATCTTCATATTACGAAAAATTGAATCGGTCTAGTTTGTATACCTCCAACCGTTTATCAATTCCAAATTGCACTCAAAGTACCCTTTCCAGAAATCTCGTGTTTAGTTCATGCGATAATTATGGAAATATGGTTATCGTGGTGCTAGTAGCTCGCAGGACATTAATTCATTGCTTAACTCTTTAAAATAAATTGGAGTGGTGGCACTAAATTCTCAAATATTGGTAATTAAATCTGTCCTATATTAATTATATATAAAATACGATCAGTTAGGCATATTATTTATTCGGCTTCTTTTTGAAATATTTATTCATTTGTTTAATTAAAATTACATAAATATGTATTAAAATGTTATTTTCTCAAAAGAAACTGGCTTTTATAAATCCTCTTATATTTGGTTGTCTTATATACTTTTCTCCGTTTATTCATGTCAATGACATACACACATCTACTTGTTTTTACTCAACTCACATGTGAATCATATGTTATTGGATACCATACAAAATATAGTCGTAAATGTGAACAGAAAAAACTTACAATCAAGTAAAAGATGTATTGTCCCTGTTATAAATGTCTTAATTTTTTGTTGTCTTCCTTTTAACTGGTTTCGGATTCCCTCGTCTTGGGAGAATTTAATTCCTCATCCTCATCAATGTATTATTCTCTCTGCCGTCATCATCATCGTCATCGTTGATGCTTTTACATTTTTCTCTAGTCTTTCGGTTTTCTTTCATTGGTGGTTGTGTGCAATATGTAGTTGACAACATTGATTTCATTGTCTTCATGTCTAACGATTTCCAATTAATGATTTTTTACAGATCAATTTTTTCATGTTCTTCACATGTGAAAGTCATTCCATTGTCAACAGACCCAGTGACTGACATGGACAAAACGTTGATGCGTATGAGTTCCAGTATGAGCTACACCAAACATTGCCCCTCTTCTACGTCGGCATCAAATTCCAAGAAACGCTTTTGTGCCCCGTCCCGTTTTGGGAAATCCATGGGTTCTGCCTTTTCCTTTTGCGTTCGTTATGATTTCAATTTTTGTTTGATTAACTCTGAGTTGTGTGAAAGCTGATTTCATCACTCGATCATAAGGGAATAATAAAAAATGGAATTAATAGAAATTACAATGTTGCTGACGAAATTACCAACGATAGAATAACGAATAAGCTTTATTGAATTTTTCTTATTTCGTTTTTTTGCTTCTTGAGAAAATCTGGCAAATTTAAAAAGAAAGAAATTGGAAATATTAGCAGAGGATAGCAGGGGTTATGAAGCGAATTGTTTGTAAAAATATAGAATAGTTGATAGAAAATTATTTTTGGTATATTGATGGCCAAGCGTCACTCTTTGATCTAGGAAGTATTGTATTCTATGGCTTTTTATTGATTAAATAGTAAAAAGGCAAATTTTGGTTTCTGTATTCGTTTCACTTCGGCGTTACTCTACTCATATCGTAATTTTACAACATTATTATTTTCTATTGTATTATTTTCTCAAATCTCTTTTTATATTGATTATCTAAAACGTATAGATATAATTAAACTGTAATTGCCAAAATTACTCAACAGCCATAGGAATAAAAATGCGACCCTTAAAAAATTACAATGTCATCCCAAATTGAATAAATGTGGCTAATTAATTCCATTTAATCAGTCATAAGATTTGTTGGATCACTGAATCTTAGTTGAACGTTTTCCCATTAAATACTCAATTTGATTTTCTTTGGAAATCATTTTCTTTCTTGTTGCAGACACAACACTTGCTTGCGACCTACCCCTAAATGTTTGCTGCCGAGTGGTCCAATAACAATTTGAGGCCAATTACTGTGGTTTGTCTCTACTGTGTGCGAGAGCGGCTTCACTACGCTTTTGTTGTTTTTAATATGCGTACAAGATTTAATGGGAATTCTTCAATTTACTTTGGCTTTTTTTGGCATCCATGTGGCCTTCTACTACTACCTCTCCCTGGTGTACACTATCGGTGGTACACTGTCGATGACTTTTTACCATCATTGCAGGATACTACGTGCCGGGATTCCATTTGGATACAATGACAACACGTTTTGTACTCTACAAAATGACTTACACTTTACGTAGCAGTTAATTAAAAAACGTGCTACAAATGAACAATTTCACATTTCAAGTGAATGAAATCAAAACTTTTTCCCCTGCAAGAATTTTGATGGAAAAGAGTAAAATACGCACACTAGCGAATAGGGTTTGGGGAGAAGGTCCAGCAAAATATGCTATATTGTTATATTTCTATTGTGTGTATGTTTTCAAACATATCTTCTGAAGAACAATGGAAGGCGGGTATTGTTTTGACAACAATGACCAATAGATAGATATTGACTAACCAATTACTTTGTAAGAGTAGCTTTTGAATATAGAGAGTGAGGGGATTTTTAAAGGAGATATATGATTGAAGAGTTCAAAAAATTCTCCACAAATACTTTTTAATAGTACAACGAAATTATAGATTTAGTGTGAAAGTTTGTTTGTTTGAATCAAACAATACTTGTGTTACAGGAAAATATAAAAAAAACGTTCTCAAAAAATCCACGTCTTTTGCTAGAAATTTCAAAAATATTCATTATATCCTAATATCTTTACAATATATCTTTCTGTAGTTCGAGGGTACCTTCCAGAAATATTCTTGAAAGAATACTCCTGTTGCTCGAATACAACTTCCAATAATCCCGAACAGTATAAAGTCGAAATATTTTCCAAAAGTATATATTGGGCAATATTATAAATTTGAAGCCGAGGCCCACCCCTTTATTAACTCCGGAATTATTAAAGTACATGAGAAAAATTCAATATTCAAATTCAAAATGAACTGTTCATTTACGTGGATGTTGTGTTTACTTTAAGGAGTACATCCCTCATGTATCGTTTTTCGAAAATGTATCTGCATCTACCATTAAATGATGCTGACATTTTGAATCTCGATTTTAAGTGTTTTTTGAATTTTTCTTCTAGTTTCAATGCGCATTCACGAATTTCCAAAAATTAATTTTAGGGTTATTGTACTCGCGAATCTGAACGGTTTAATATATATTATTTGTCTATGTTGTATGTACGGCTTCAGAGAAATACTCATCCGAAGGTGGACATTTTGTGCGTTAAAATTTCTAAAAAAAACTATTTTTCGGCCCAACCAAAAATTTGATCGCGAACGGATTTGGATTCAGGACACTTTTCTCTATATATGTACCAAAAATTATTGATTTAGTAAGAAAACAAAAAAGGCGATGTTTTGAAAATGAAATATTAATAAATTGACAATATTGTCCATACACATGTTGAATGCATCCTTACAACACACTCATGCACTAAGAAGATGAAATGCTTGTTAAACCTTTTTTCTTAAATAACCAAAATTTGCCACCCACATTGGTGTAGCGTATTCACAGATTACTTGCAATAGACTTGCATTTTCATTTTCCCCATTTTTTCAAATCTAAAATTGTCACTCCTTTCTCGTCCACTATCATAACTGCGTTACTCGCCCAGTAGCCGTTAACGTTCATTTTTTTCGTAATTGAAAGCTTATGTTCTTCTCTTTTGATTAGTAGCTACTTTAGTGTTTATTGTTCATTCTGCTTCTTAAGTGTTCTAAGCTTCATCTTTATCGTCATTTCATAATGCCCTGGCTAGTCTGGCGGCATTAAGTCGTAGTAAGTAGCTAAGCTGAGAGAGATAGAGAAAAAAAAAACAGTGGAAGCTGCAAAACCGTGTCTGCTATAAGTTGTTAATTAGCTATTTAACTGAAAGCACAAGTGACACGAATTAAGTGGCATTTCTGCTAATAGCTTAGCAAATTGGCCATAGTAATGTGTTTTTTTCGGCTTTATCTCTATGGAGAAACGCAAAATGTGGCCAAATTACTATGACGAGGCTGTGAACACAATTACTCTGATTAAGCAATAATTGGGTCAAGTTTATCATTACCAAGTGGTTGTTATTGTTGTTTGTAATACATATTAACTAACAACTGCTCGATTGCACAGTCCATTAAAAATAACTTATACGCAATGTTGTATGATAATTAAAAACAAATAGTGTTACTAATACGCACTGCTGGCCCTAAAACACATTATGATGTTTAATCAATTTTTATTAACATTTGCCAATCACTTTTGTTTTTTCTTGCAGATGACCATGAAATAAAGAATTAACACATAAAATGGTAAGTGACTTATATTTATAACTATTTTAGAACCTCAAAAAAATGTTAATCTGTTATATTTTATTTCTCTAAATGCCTACATGTTAATTCGGAAAATAAAAAATGACTTTATAACAAACAACAAATTTTTGTGAGTTATTATTAGGAGTTTTAGACATATATTTTTACATAATCTTCAGTTACATTACCCTCTTTAATGAAATCTTGCTGAAACCATCAGCATTTTTTTTATAACCAAATTGTTATCTCTTATACCTGTCGTAAAAGAAAACTGTTCACAGCGAGCACAACAAAAAAATCTGCAACTAAGTAATCAGCATTATACAACCTATTTGCCTGCTTTAATAGGTGTTGTTGTCACAATTTTTACCATATGCTAACTTGTCGTAATTACTAACATCGAAAACTAAGTGACCATTTATTTGGTTTATAGAACATCACAATTTTCAAATGACATTAACCACGACACTCGGTATGTCTGACGGACTGGCACTTTGGACGTCCTCGTTGTTAATTGTGCCCGTAAGAGATGGCTTATCACGCAATTGACAATTGATGGACATTTGAATATACACCTCCGTTCGTTTCACCTTCCAACAACTTTCTCCACAGATCAGTAACGTGTGGTAAACAGAGTCATCAAAGAGGCAAGTAGACAGCCAAAGAGAGAGAGAGAGAATGACACACGAACAGATAGCCAGGTAACAGCAAACTATGCAAATATAGTTTTTAGAACACACTCAACATTTGTCAGTGATTATCTATTGGAGGAGTGGATTGACAAAGCTGTAAATACTTCGGGTCCTCCTTCACAAACAATTGGCACATATACATGTTCACCTCTGCAATGTATGGCTTAATAATTGTAAACGACAACATTACAACAAGCAATACACGGACATATTTCAAAATTGTCATTCTATTAAATACGAAAACTGACTAGTCAAATATCCGTGCAACGCTTGTCATGTTTGGGATAATTGATTTGTCATCGTTTGTAGTTTTGCGAGATTTTTGCTTACTTATTAAAATAACTGCAAATAAAGAATGTTAATTTAGAAAATATATTAGTGGTCATAATAGGCACTCAGTCGTCAAGAGTTTTCCGAGAACAAAGTAAAACAATCCGAACTGTAATGTTATACCCTTCATTCAACATTACTTAATTTGTTAATGTTTGCCTTCAGGCTTTTTTTCTTCAGAGAAAACTCAATAATGAAAAATAGACACACATGTTGAAAAAGTCCGATTTGGAGCTGCAGCATATCTAAATGACATACTACAGACATTCCGAATAGAAAAATTGCTTGGAAAAATATCGTTTTTCGATTTCACTTTGAAATTTCCGTGTGCTTCATTAGAGTTTCCAAATATTAAATTAAGAAGATTAGCTGTATAGTCCGACAGGGCTATCCATACGATGTCCTACTCAACTACCACTGAACTTCAATTTTCTGCGAAAGCGGTGTAATAATAATACTACTAAACAATATCAGAATATACAACGCATTAAAAATGCCCTTGCTCCCTTTCCCATATTTATTGGTTTATTGATGTTCGGGTTGTAAATGCGGCCTTTAGATCGACCAGAAAAGCTGACAAAATACTGTTAGCATATTTCATACCCTAAACGTCATCCGATAACCACCAAAAGCTATAGATGTCAGACTTGACCAGAACCGAAACTTTATACAAAATGTCAGAGCTATTAGCGCAGCATTTCCGACTTCTAGTTGGATAATGGCAATACTAACGATTTTACCAAACACAATAAGTGTCTTCTTCGGCCAGAACTGGATGTGCAAAATTTCGTGACGATTGTTTCACAACTGTGACTGTTACTTTGCTTACAACTGTTAATGGGTAGACGGACTGATAAACATCTAGATCATAGTCGATGTAGAGAGATATGACGATCCGTGTACTACAAAGTGCGTCAGGACAGATATTCGGTTTATTTATTATATTTCATTTATTTTTTTTTTCATATATATCTAATAGTTCAATATTTCACGTATAGAGATTCAAACCAATATTTTTCGAATATAGATTTCTCTCCTCCTAATGACTGATTAGTGTGTTCTCTGCAATTATAACATACATACAAATGTATATGACACTTATATTTAAATTCCACTTGTATTTGAATTGAAATAATAAATTGCAGTTTCTTGTTTTAATTGCCCCATTTTGTTTACAAATTACAAAACAATGTTTTTTGTTTTGTGTTTCGAGTATTTATTTGTATTGTACAAATCGCCGTGATGCAAAAATGTTTCACATTAAATAATAAATTCTAAATACAAAACAATGTAATTTTCGTGAAACACTACGATGATATGACCTATTCATGAATATTTACGATATTCAATGTTTCATAATATTAATTAACGAATAGAAAAACGGTGTTTGTAAATAAATGTTGTAATTCTATTCAATTACACTCTCATACATATGTATGTATGTAAATTGTGAAAATTGTAGTGGTCACAATGTTGCCACTGGAAGCATATAAAGTTAGAACTACAATTTTGCAGAGTTAAAAAAAAGTATTTAAATATACATAATGTCGAAATAATTCTCAAAATTGATAAAGACATAATTTTTTATTAAATTGCCATTAAACTGTACTTTATTTCCAAGAAATATTAGATAATATAAAAATCTAGGTAGTTATGTTTCATACACGTTAAAAACCACTAACCTTACAATCTACTTCAAAGTATTTCTATCGTTTTGCATTTACACAACACTGTTCGTTCGTACGCTGTGCAACAATTGTCATTTTGCAATGGTTAAATTATGCATTTAAATATATTTTGTTGTGTGTTTTAAGTACCTTTTTGTGTAACATTAAAATTTAATTTGTGACACGTTTAAAGTGCATATAATTTTTAAGCAATAATATACAAATATAGAGATAACGCCAAAGGGGATATTACATGAATTTCGAAACGTGTGCGGACAAAGCATGCAACCATTACATGTAAACATTATGGGGAGAAGTGATTTCGCAATAGCCATATATGAAAGCATTTAAATAAAAGGTTTAAAAATTAATTTGAAAATGGGAAATTTTATTCCACTTAAAATGAATATTAATTGAATATATCTTGGAATTAACTCTGTCTGTCCGTATTGTTATTGTATGTCGGCTGAAAGTCCAAAAAGTTATAAACAAATTGTTTATGAAGGAAATACCTAAATACACACACCGACTACTATCGCCTGCGGTCGTACAGAAACATTAATATAATCTTCCCCCTCAAACCACCCCATACCACATCAAATATAATATAAATTCGATCAACTGATGGCTTTTATAAATATTTAATTTAAAATAGAGACACAAATTATAAACAAATATTCGTATTTTACAAATCACTGGTCGAAAACATTTGCATATGCTGGTCAGAGAGGCAAGCGGCAAGGGCGTATAATTTTAATGTCATATTAAGCGGTTTATGTTTAAAAATTATTGCATAATTATTATTATATTGAAATTTTATTTTGCACATATGTTTATCTGGATATAAAATATATCGGTGTCTATGGTCGCGCGTGTTTGTGTGTGTGTGCGTATTTGGGTTTTTGAGTACTTTGAGGTGTAACCAAATTGTGTGTGGGCGAACGATGTGTTTTTCAATTTGATTATAACCGCAACAACCAAAAATCTATGAAATTTAAATCACCTTAACATTTTTACAGCCATTTATAATGGTAATAGCTTATAAACAAAGACATGCATAATATCACGCTCGCTTATTTCCATTCAACATATAGACACATAGACACAACCAACACAAACAAATATATGATTACTGTATGTAGATGAGTGTGTGTTAACTCGCCGGTGTTTATGTTAATATTTTCTTTCCGTTTCCCATTTACCGTTGAGGTTTGGTTTATTGGTGCTGTCGTTGTTGCTTTATTTCGTACTAGGTCGTCGTAGCTGTTGGTGTAAGTATTGGTATTCGGTTCGTGCTCATCTCAATTACCACAACTAATGTAAAATTTATATTTTTTGATTTACTGCTGTCTTACGTGTCAAAAGTGATTTTCTTATTTTTAACATTATGTGCCGCTGCTCACTCCTGCCTAAGTGTTTATTCTATGTCTTACAAACATATTCAGAGAATCGAGTCGAGTACTAACAGATATATACAATTGTTTTCTTTATAGCTGGTTAAAATACAAAGTAACCTATGTAATAAATTCAGCAGGAACAATTGTGAAAAGGCTATCGGCCAAGGGACAAACAATTCATAGAATTTAAAAAAATTGTAGAGCTTCGGAATAATGACAGCAAAATTAGGAAAAAATACTTAAAATTTTTTATAAAATACTGAAGTCAATCTGTATAATCCAGAGTATCAGGCTAACTACAGTTCGATGAAATCAGAAATCAGACATTAAAGGTCAGTAGAGTTCACCAAGTTGGTTTATAACTCCGATTAGTCGATTTAACAAGACACTGTTATTCCCAAGAAGGACAAAAAATCGAAAAAAGGATTATTGGCCATCAGTACTTGTTTGGCATAATTTGGTGGCCAGGTATCGCTTAGCTAGTACGGGTTTCGAGAACTTGATACCCCTAAAGGACCAGCAAAGAGGCGAATATCGTAAACGCATCAACAGAGGCCCTGAAACTTTCCCATCCATTATAGGATAATTTTTCAGAGCACTACGTAGATTATCTAAAATCGGGATTTTTATGTTATGCTACCACCATCTTCCTAATATGCCCTCCTTAAAAAATATATAAAATGTAATTTGTCACATTTTACACGTTAGCTACCTCTAGAAAAATGAAAAGCACTCATTGTATTTTTTTTTTTTTTTTGCTTGCTTAGGTGTGGGTGTGTGTGTGTTTGTTTTATTTAAATTTATAAACAATGTTCACACATTGCCTCCAATGATTGTTTCAATACATACCTAGTTATTGTTTTTGCTCTTATTTTTTATATTTTTTTTATATGTCAGAATAATAGAAATGGCAATGCCATGCTTGTTGTATCTTCTGGGAATTATGACAACAAGAATGAACATCCCCAACTAATGGCATTACTGAATGAGAGAAGTGGTGGTGCGGTGGCGGTCGATTGTTCGTTCGTTCGTTTGGTAACTGACATTTTGCAAGGGTATCGAATCCACTTGAAGGGGTTTGAAGTATAATAAAATAACATATAAACGAATTGACTATAACAAGTATCAATTTCATTGGATTAGCTTTAACAATTTAAACGTGAATCGAGTATAGATCCATATTTTACATGCATCGTCGCATACAAGATACGATAAATATAGATATGTATTTATACATCCTGATTGTGTTGGGAAGAATAATATTATCTATTTAGAATACCTGGAATAATAAGGAAATATTATCCTTAGAATATTTATGTTCAACATTTAGAAAACAAAATGCAATGTTAGGAGACATGTTATTTGAATAGTAATAAAAAATTAAAACATAAGATAAACATTTTTTGTTTAAGAAACTCAAGTTGTTTTTAATGCATGCGTGGGTACTGTACAAAGGCCCATTTAACAATTCATGTCTTAGATCTTACTCTTTAAGATCTAAAAACTAATCGATCGATAGTAACTGCCATTGTTTCTATGCACGGGTTTTATTTGAAGATTTACACAATTCTAGAAAACGTTCATCACCAAAACAAATTTTATTTGCGGACACATTTGCTATGATTTATTTTAATTTTTTAGTAAATTAAAATCTGTATTTGAATTAAGTAACTCGTTTGTTATCAAATCAATCATAGATTTAATTTTCTCTTCAACTCTATCTGAAGAGAAATGGTAAACATGAAAATTCCCTTTCTTAAATTCCTGTATAACACTCATGTATGACCAGAGAAAATTAAGGCTTTTACGAATCCATGAAATACATTATGAACATACTTCATTACGAGACCTACTGGCAGATTTCAATGCATTTAAAGACACCGCAAAAACCACAACTTCCTTAATATCATACACATTCCCACAAAATATACGCACATACATCTCATACATATACATATACGTACATACACACTCACATACTTTTCCTATCTCGCTCTATCCCGACATTCACCGACATCACAAAAAATGAATCATTTTTTAGCTCACAAACAATACACACTTATGTGTACTGTGTATGTGTGTTGAACAAAACCACGACAGCAAAACAAAAACTTTACATGAATAATGGCCACTTAGGCCGATGAATTCATTTCGAATACACTCCATTTAACCCCCAATAACAAAGGCCAAACAAACAGCCACAATAGTAAAATTGGCAAATCCACACATACCTATAAATAAAAACTAAATATCATAACAAATTTTTGTTTTGCCTTTAAGTCCTAATGTTGCTGCTGCTGCTGCTAAATCCCTGTCTCCTAGAGAATCTTTACAAATATTAATTGAAATATCCCAAATGTAGGAGAAGAAATAAAAGAAAAAGGTCAATTTTCTAACATGGAAATAAGTTGGGTCAAGGTCTATTCGTCGGAATATTAGAACACATGATTCCCCAGAGACCCAAAGAAAATTTAAATAAATGTGGAAAATAAAACACGCCTGGCCTTTGGAGTGCGTAACTAATGCCCTCAGCTACAAGTATCTGGTGTTAACGATTCCTTGCAAATTTGCCTTAAATTGTCGGTAATTTATCAGTTTGATACAAGGGAACGAATGAATGAACGGGACTAAACAAACGACTGTTTGTGGATAAAGCAAAATATTTTGACATAAAATATGTTTAAGGTTTTCGAGACTGACAGTCTAAGGAAATAAAAGTTTTCAATTATTTAGACCTAAGCTTAAGGAAGATCAACATCCTTGAATTTGTTTTATTGCTGCTAAAAATTACGAATACTGTGTCATGAATTATGTCATCTGGCAATATATGAGTTTAACATGTAATTTAACATAAAGGATTAGCATTTATAACAATTATTTTTTGTGAGCCTCACTTTGGAAGACTTTAAATGTAATAATAACATCCGTTATACAAGGATGATGACCAATAACACAAAAGTGATTAATGATTTTTGGTCTGGTCAAGCAAACCTTAAGAACGTAGAAAAACACAATCATAAAAGTATCTGCAAAATCTAAATTAGGCTTCGGACATACGTATGTGTTGTTGGTTTGTATTTCAGCTTCTCATGTGTATTCATTCACATTAATTATGTATTAGGGTGTATCATATAAATATTGCTCTAGTATTTATTTTGAACAAATATAGAAAACAAAACTATTTTACTGGACGACAAAAAGACACACTTCGTCCATGGAAAAATCTCCCTTTTCATTTTCTATAGATATGGCTCCCTTCATCTCGATTATAAAAATACAGTTCTTCAGCTCACATCTCGTTTCTAAGTCATCAACAAATTCATTTCCGACCCTATAAAGTATATATTCCTGTTCATACCTTGATTCTAAGACGATCTAGACATGTCCATTACACATATCCATCTTCCGACGGAATTGAGATAGGGTGCTGAAATTTTGAATAGATTTGTATTTTGTAGGGTATCATATAGTCGGCCCGTCAGTGTTTTGTCCTATCATTCATTCGTTCTGGTTCTTTATTAGAAATAAATTTTGAGTCCGAAGTCAGGCTAGGAAATTTTCACAAACTGATAAGAGAATGTTCAACATAGGGTCCGACTTTTCTTAACAATATTGACTAACATGCCAACATTAAATCTAAAACTGGACTGTCTTCAGATTAATGTCAGTATTTTTCGAAAAATTTTATTTCGCCCAAAGACAAATTGAAAGACATTTTAATGTCCAAAATGTAAAGTACATCATCATCAGTCCGAAATATGCGGAATTTTCAGTATAAAAGTAAAAACAGTTGGTCCTGTTTTTATACCCTCCACCATAGTATGGAGGGTATGTTAAGTTTGTTTATTTCGTTTCGTCGAAATAATCATCTCCGACTCTATAAAGTATATATATTATTGATTAGCGTAAAATTCGATGACGATTAAAACAAGTCCGTCTGTCTGCTGTAATTACTCTAGTATCTAAACGAATTGATATAGATCGCCAAAATTTAGCATAGAGTTGTCTTTTTCTCTGCGGACAGGTCACGTTCGAAAATGGACTATGTCGGTCTACGGGTTTTGGTATTTTGAGAGTGTGTTTACATTGAATTCACTAGAATTTGGCACTGTGGGTTTTATTTAGATACCAAATCTCTCCTTTAAAAAATATTGGTCTACTTTTTCGGGTAGCTTCTACGTAAAGTTTAAGAAGTTTGTACACCTTTTTATCAAATGGGTTGTAATGTAGTATGTTGTATTCCCTTTTTGTACAAAATCCCTCTATTAAAAATATTCAATGTCGTTCTTCTTTTAGTGGCAGCTTCCACACATTTGGTAACAAATCTTCCAACCAAAAATTATTAATATTCGGCCCTTTTGTGGCCGCCTGTATAACAAAAATTAAAAAATTATACTACCTCCGCAGGGTATCGAGATACATAAAGATCAGGTTCGAAAACATGCTATATCGGTCCACATTTAGACATCGCCTTCCATATAATCATTCCTCCCGATTTTCGGTATTTCTTACCAGAGGTAATCAATAGGTGTCCCCCTTTACGTGCACTATAATTATTTCCTTTAATCAGTGTGTGATAGCTGATATTAAAACTTACATTCTAATATACACATACACTTATCAAATCATAGCTAAGAATAAAATGAACCAAGTGATGTAGTTTGTATGATTTGTTTCCTCATGTCAAAAAGTATGTCTTCGTGTTGAACATAACAACGACCCATAAAGTTCATTTGCCATTTCAACACTATACACCTGCATACCACACCCAAAAATGTTGTTGAACGATTATGTGCCACTGCTGTTGTATGTTCAACACTATAACACCATTGGCTTACAGTCGGCAATGTTTTTGAGGCTATTTATTTCAAGAATTTTAATCAATTTCGTGAACGTGAACGCATCTGAGTCTGACTGCTATTGTGAATGTGTTCGTGTGTGTATGTGTGCGAGTAACCGCAAACCATTTTAATATATATTTTCAGAATTGCCAAACAGCGTAGCGTATAGTCTAAAGCACATGCATATGTATGTGTATGTTATTGTGTAATTTTTGCAATTTTAATATGCAAACTAATTTTTGCACCCAATGTGGTTTAAATATTATATTCCATTTAAAATTCTTTCATATTTTCATGGAGTTGCATGCGGGCTAATATATGGCAATATATTCATTTGATGGTATACGTATGTTTTGCATGTGTTTCTACAGTGGTGTATCATTTACAGTGCCTTGCAACATAAATTGTATAAAATAATATTTTTTTTACTAAACTGATCAATTTCCTATAATTGCCAAACTGCAATTTTGTACAATTAAATCTAATTGAATGTCAAATATCAAAGGCCTTTTATGGTCCGTAACTAGAGTCGTGTATTGTACAATTGTAAAAATAAACTGCCGATGTAGAAGTAGAGCTCTCAAATTTCAACATCGATTTGTACATAATGCCCAAGGGATAACAGTTAAAAGCAGTCAAGTGGATTTAAATTATTACTTTTTTTATTAAAAGAGAAATAATATTTAATTTTAATAGTATGGAAGAAACATTAATATTAAAAAATAAATAAATCAAACCGGCAATTATTTTCCGATTTCATTGGTACGGCGAATTCAATTTTATTACTTCAAGAAAGGTCATCAAGAACTATGTTGATGTCTCTGCTCATCAGGAAGCAATTTATTAGAATTTTTCGTTACATATACAGATTTAAAAATTCATATTTTAAATAAAAACAGTCCATACCTCAATACTCGCCTTCTCACCTTTATAGGGTTTGTTAGACGTCTGTATTACCCAAATACGCAAGGACTTTATTTACATATGCGCCAATTGAAAACGGCGAAAATGGACGAAAACATTTTTTTAATTGATGGAAAAAAGTTTACATTTATAGAAAAACAAATTTTCCAATGGCTAGAAGTCTATTCAAAAAAACAAAAAATTCAAAATACGCATTGTCAGATTTGAAATTTTTCAACTTTATATTTTTATACGCAATGCGATTTTGGTATTATTTATTAAAATATACGTATTTAACTTTTGAGGTGAATAAATTTGTACGCATACGCCTGAATTTAGGTACGACCCTAAGTAAGGAAATCGAACATCCAACATTCCATAATGTAGGAAATGATTGCCACGTTTACAATTTGTTTAAATGTAATATGTAATATATTCCATGGTCTTGGCTATTAGTTACCTTGTTCCTTCATGGAGTAGAATATTTCCTTGGCTTATAGTATATGTCGAGGGTACTAATTTAAATAGAAGAGCTAAAGATGTACTTTTTCATAGAAAAGTTGAACAATTTTAAGAATAATATCCCTATACAATTTCAGGAAGTTGTCTTGCTTATCTATGCGTAAGGATCTTCCACACGAAAAACTCTTGGTCTTCTATAAGATTTATTTTCGTAAGTAAAGGTTTAATTGACAATTCCAATGATCCTGCAAACACGAAAAATAGCTGTGTGCACTACATCAAAATGGGGCATTAAAAATTATATAAAAAAATGGAAAACTGTTGCGAAGGTTTTTGTTGTCCTGTATACAATTTTGTTTTTGTTAGGATAATATAGCCAAATTAATTTATTGTATTGACAGATTTCTACCCAGTTTCTGTTCAATTTTTGACCATCCAATTCTAGTATTATTTGTATACATATTATTTTCTTTCTTTTTTCTATTTATTTTCTAGAATTTCAAAGCATTTTGCAAGAGCAATGTTATTTCATTGAATTCGTTCCTTTTATTATATCCTTTGTTAACCCAATTGAAAAATAATGTACACCTGTCACATTGCTAGACAGATTGTACTGTTCTTGTTCTGTATATTTCCAATAAGAGAAGAACGAGAGCATAAATTTTGCAAAAATACAAAACAAAAAAATAATATAAAATAAAAACTGAAATACTTAAACGAAACGCTAGTTTATTTTATTTCACAATTCATGCGCTCCATCCCACCGGTGCCCGGTGGTGGTTTGTTGAACCTCAAATGGTGCCGCTGTATATCGACCTCTTTTAAATATGCAGGTGCGTTTTATAAAAACAAACACACAAATGCACACAGCCAATCATACATACATTTACACACAAAACGAAATTGCAAATCAATCAATAAATAAATGAAATGAAAATCAATTTGTTTGGCTGTGGTGATGCTGCGACTGGTTGTACCCAACTGCAGGGGAGTGGTAATGGATCCAAGTGCCATGTAAATGTAAATTGTAATAAATAAACGTAAGCCAAATGTATCTCATTTCGTTGTTAATGCACAATTTTTATTTGCCACATGTAAATGTTGTTGTAGATAATTTAAAAATGAATTTATTTTTTGTATCCTCTTTTTTTGGTTTGGTTTGGTTGCAATGGTTTGGGAGATACATAAACACAGACACGAACAGCCGAACACACTCATTCATACAACAGCAATCAGCAAGTTGTAGTGTTAATAAATTCGGACGTAATTCGTTGTGTTGTTTGCTGCTACTATTCTGACTGCCGTTTGTGGTCCAGGCACTTCTCTGCGGATTGCTGTTGCATTAACAATTTAATCAAATACTTTCCGGGGTTATAAATAATCTTGAGTTGGTTCGCAACCACTACAGAGCCCTGCTACTACAGTTACAGTTGCTGTGCATTAGTTGCATTTTGGTTTTACGAAGTGGCGAAAGCATCCAGCTGTTGCCACAATTTGTGTGGAATTTATTGCATTTGTATTTTTATTCAAGCGTAGAACAGCTGAGATTTTCGTTTACTCCACTTTATTTTGCTGAGTTTCAAATCGCCTATTAATATAGGAAACAAAAAGAATAGGAGAAATGTAAACTGAGACAACACAATTGAAGCTGATAGAAAATATGAGGAGGGAGCTTAAAATAGTTTCATATGCTTCAAATTTCGTAGTGTCTGGAATCAGATATAAATCTAAGGATTTGAATTTGTTTGTGGCTTCAAATCTAAAATTGTGTTAGTTAAATTTTGAAAATATTTGAAACAATCTAAAATCATCAGAATCCAAAATGTTGATCTTCTTTCCGTATACATATACTGTAAAAATGTTTTAAGTCAATGGTACCGTTCTCATTGACATGTCTACATCTTCCCCCTCCCCCTTCCTTTATATGTAGTATCGACTTCAAATGATGTATTAATCATACTCGTTAATACAAAAATTCTCACGATTTAAAATAAAACATAAAATATCCAACAACGACAACAAATAATGTGGTCTATACATAAATGACTTTGTTTCCTTCCTTACTTCCTTCTCGATATAAACTAAGGAAACATTTCTCCACCCACAATTGTTTCTAAATTGCAAAGGCGTTTTTGACAAACCCAATAAAAATAATTTAACGACATTATTTACTGCTTCGTTCGCTCGCTCGTACCCAACACACAAAATCACAAATCATCATTAATTTAGTTATAAAACTCAAATCATTGCCGTAATCATCCGTTTCTCGCCCAGGCTCGTGATATATTCGCTTTTAGTTTAATCCCGATATCCCATTCTTACCGTGTTTTCATGCCCAACAAGATGCATAGTAGGGATGGTGTTAACCACAACACAATAGGTATTAACGCCTTTTGGTGCCGCCACTGTTGTTGTTGGTGGTGTTGTGCCTCTCGTGATAAAAATGGCAAACACCATCGTTTACAGTTACAAAGGAAAAACAAAAAAAAACCACAGCAAAGCGCTGTGAGGGTGTGTTAAACATGACACCACATGTCGTTGCTGTTAATGTTGATGTGGCTGCAGCCGGAGTTGTTATTATATAATTTCCTGTAATCACTCCCCCACCTCCGCCTCAGAATGTCATTATGTTAGTCATACCATTCTAGTCATGATGGTTATAATCGTTGTCGTCATTATTGTCAACGTCATTGTCGCACTCGTAAAACTTAAACGTCAAACGTTATTAAATTAGTGCCTAAAAATGTGGCCTGTTTCTTTTACATTTTTTGTTTGTTTTTTTGTGTGTTGTTTCGTTTCATGTCCCTGTTTTACGAAGCGAGACAAAAACAAAAACAACAAACCAGTTATTACCACAACTAGAAACACTGGCTGTGTTGGTGGCAACATATGGCTCAATAGACATTAGACGAGAAGTTCATTGGCCATAATTGGTATTGGCAGTGGTTTTAATGGGGATATTACGTATTTAAGTGTCGAGAGGTGTGTACTGTATCGAACGGATGTTTAAACTTTAGATGAGCATCAAAACCACCCAAGCCATTTGCCACAAAAACACTTCTTAATAATATGTTTCCATCGCCTTTTTCTCCTCCTCCACCTTCACCAAGTGTTCCTTAATACCACAAAAGGTTGATTTAAGTAGCACCACTCAACAAATGTAATACCTTTGGCCTTTATTATTATTAATAATGTATTCACTTAATTAAGTGCGGCAACTTGACAAAATATTCCATTATAATTGGATTTATCAAAGGATTCATATACCGGTGAGAACGGAAGCAGATGTATTGCTTTCTCGATTCCTTATTAACACGAATGCATGCATATTTGTTAAGTGTTTGCATAGGGACTACACTTGTAGGTTATTAATTATGTAAGGGTTCTTGAGATATTTAACTCTTTTTGATATGACCACTATTAATAGTACATATGTAAATTATTAAATTTGTATTCTACTTAACACAACTAATTTGTATTTAAATTAGATTTCACATTTACATAAATTACACTATGCTACAAAATGGTAATATTAGGACAATTGAATAATATTGAGGATTGATGAAATTGTTTGTGATGGCGGCTAAGTGACCGGCGGAATTGACCGTTAAACGGTAGTAAGGCGGTACAGATCTGACAAATTCCAAGACGCAGGCTCCATTGGTTCAACAACTGCTAAATGTACTAATTTTAGTACCATTTATAACTAACCCGGCACTTACGTACCTTAATTCTTAGACCAATGTTAAAGAATCTAACTCAATACGTTCTCCCAATATTTAGAACCATTAAAGCCTTTTCACCACCACCTTCAAACATACACACCAACAATTATCTAATAATACTTTTACCAACTAAGAAAAGTACCATTTCGTAATAGTTCTCGTACATCTTTACTATTGTTTTCCGAAACCGTCTGCGTACACTAAATCAGTAACTAATTTCAAGATTTTAGGTTTAATCGTTCTAGCGATACCAATAACAATTGTATGCAACATTACCTTTGTACCTTCACATTACGCTCCGTTAGGAACCCTTAAACCAACATTTTCTAGGCTTATATGTTCGGCCAATATCTATACAATAATGTTATACCTATAGTACGAGTTTCCACAAACCCAGCCTAATCACTGGGCGCACGAATTTCCACAAACCCAGTTTTTTTTTTTGTAAATATATATCTCAATATGTTTCTTGCTACACCATTTTTTATTTCCTTATATTTCATTTATGTCAAGAAAAAAAAAATTATTCTACATGACATTCTTCGAAATGCGCCTTTTGTATCAACAATATCTAAAAAAAGCATCTTTAAACCGAGTAGCCGTTTTATTGTGACTGCAAAATGTAGAAACTAAATTGAAAATAACAATAAAATAAACTGTTGCATATTTGATAGAGGGAGGCGATTGAAAATGTGTTGCATTCATTTAGGGCGTGAAGAAATCATTATCTATGACCTATATTCAAAATGCAAATGTTTTATTGATTATTTTTTTCACCCCGAATCCCAAGGAAACACTTCGAATATTGATGACTTTATCTCGGTTTTGTTTACCAAATGTCTTTTTTATTTATTTAGAACATTATAGCTGCAAAAAAGGGGTCTTAGGCCAATGATGATGCTGATGACGACGACGAAGATAAGTCTGAACAAAACAAAGAGATGTGGAGAGAAGATGGCAACTGAAATAGAGCTACATCTCATAACGTTTGGATCTGTGCTCGGTTATATTAATGTTCCATAATAAAAATTGTTTACAAAGCGATTTATCTCAAATCAAACAGCAAAAAACAACAACAAACGTATTCACACAAAGCAATGCTGAGGAAGATAAAAACACACACACACACAGAACTTAACAAAAATAAAATTTATAACTACAACCAGTCCGAAAAGAAAGAAAATACAACAAAAACTCAACAATCGACAACACAAACAAAAGAATTATTAAGTAACCAAAAAGGAAGAAATCAAATACGAAAACTTAAGGAGAAAGATTTTTAAGCTTCCGTTAGAGGAACAAATACCAGCTCGAAGCAAGAGAAAATAATAAACAAACATGCAGACGGAGCTTTCATATGGAAACAAACCCCAAGGAAAAACAACATGAATAACAGTCATGAAAATATCGATAACCCTGCTATGTGAAAAATGTCCGAAATCTGTGTGTAATGCCTCCCAAAAAAATTACAAATAACAACCACTATCACTGCATCCCAGCTGAGTGGAGACGTCGACTAACACTACAACTTCAACAACAACCAACAAACACGACTAAAAACTTAACAAATCTGGATAATATGTTAGCTTTTCTTACTTGCCAAGCAGCTTAAAAAAGCGACTTGGAAAAAGATTTGTTCATTCCACTTCCACCGAGATGTTGGCGAAGTCGTATTGTACTTTTACGCACTAACCCAAACACCGAAATTCACACATACTCATTCAATGTTGGTTGGTTCTTTCATTTGTTATTGACAACAACGGCCATAATAAAATAAAACTACCACCTTAAGTGGGTATCTTTGTATAGCATAAAAAGATTGTTGTTGTTGAAACGGAACTGACATTAAATGATTTTGTCGAAAGGGCCTTCGAAATTACACAATAGCCACCGGCCATAAGCCTCAATTTGTAACCGCGAAGTCGGTGTCTATGGATTTGAGTAAATCCAATCCCATTCTTCTGAAGTCAAAAAAAAATAACGAAGTTTTCAGGGGTTTTGCGATAAAATATATTGTCGAAAGATATCGGTAGTAGGTCCTAGTTATAAAGACATTAGAGTCCGACAATCTATTATTGGCTGATTTAAATATAATCTTTCCCCAGAGTCGGATGAAAATATTTTTATTTGGAGTCTGGCTAAACGTAGATCGACTTAGCAGCCCTTGTTATGCCAGCTTAACTGCTATCGAATTAGATTAGCCGCAATAACTGTCGATCAATTCTACTTGAGTCTGAGCCTAATATACATATACATTGTAGGGAGACGGAAAATAAACGTCTACGACTTTAAATGAAAAATTAACTATTTTCAGGAAAATAATCATCTTCCACACTTTTTTTTTTTTTTGATTCCAGCAATTCATATGCGCTTGTAAGTTTGGTGATGAACCTGCTTTATTCACAAGTTGCAACTTTATAATATTTTCATATATTCTAGGTCTTTAAATAAATAAATGCAAAATCACAAGCCATTGAAATTGGTTGAAATCGCAAATGGGTGACGGACATTGTACTCATGAATTTGCCATCTCTTAAAGGGTATTCCCCAATGTAATGATTTGGCGTGAAAATATGATTAATCTCATTTCATAACTAAAGGCCTCCCAACAAATGAAAACAAATCCTTTTGGCGTCTCTGCAATCCAATAAAATTCATTTTAGTTATTGTTGTTATTTTTTCATTGTTTGTTTTCAACTGATTGCGTTCCTTAGGTCTACAAACAAAAAAAGATTTCATTTTTTTATTTTTGTTTTTCCACAACGTGAGTTGAAAGTGAAACACTTGAAAATTATTTTTATAGTCAACGTTAGTGTCCCCATCTTTGTTTTGTTCCTCTCGACAAACAACAAATGTACCGGCTCTACATCTCTGTGGGTGGTTGGCGTATAGCAAAAAGGTCAGTTATTTGCTTTGCAATGGACATTTTTATGGTATATTGATAGCTTATCAGTTCTTCTTTTTCAACATAACGACCTGCAATGGGGCAACAATTTACCAAAGGTTTCTCCACTATTTCCTACCCCCACCACGAAATAACTTGAAAAAGGTTATCATCCAAAACAAAAAAATGTTCCAAGGTGTAGAGAAAGGAGTTGATGGTTGAATGGATATGGCGATAAATCATGCTGACGGCATCAGGTTATTTAACACTTAAGATAACTAGTTTCCAGGCAGAGAAACACCATTTAGGCCAGATTGTTAGGATGGGAATAAAACAAAAACACATTTAACCAAACGAAACAAAATATAAATCGTAAAGGAGCAACTTGCCGATTTTTATTGTTTATTATCAGTAAGGAAGAGCTAACTTTGCGTTGACAAATAAAACATAGGAAACAATGTTTTTTATGTTGACCCCACAAGAAAATATTTATTACGGTTTGTTTTAACTTTGTTGTATGTAGCCTTTGAATTTAGGCTCCAGAGAATTGGATATTTTGAAAAGTGTAGTGCCATAGAAAGAGATAGGGAAAATTACCAATACATCAGCCATAAAACTTGCACTTGTGCCAAACGAGTCACATCAAACACGTATTTTATTAAATTTTTACCACAAAGTCAGCAAATACTACAGAAAAACTCCTACTTTGTCGTTTTGCCATAGGTAAACACTAATTTTATGCTCAACATTATAATATTTATTACTTTCACGAAACCTGTTTGTTGCTAACACCACAAACTATTACTGACACAAGCATTTGCCGGCGTCATCATTACCCAACAGACCATGTGAACGATTGGTAATTCCTCGGAGTTATTAAAAATATATTAGAGATAATAAAGAAAACTAATTAGTTTTCAAATCCCTATAATTCTAGTAATATTTTTAAATACAATTAGAAATGTTGAACTTGCAGACTTTTGTCAAATCGTGGAACCACATACTAATTGTCTACTATGTGTTGACATTGTATCGCGATATTTGCCCCCTCTTATATTTTCGAAATCTTTTCACTTTAGGTTTTGGTTGATTTGACCCTCGGAATATTGACCGATCATCATTTAAACAGCCGTTCCAAGTATTTGGTCAGATTCTCTTCGCCGTGTAAAATATATGATGTTCCGCATATAATAATGGTCTCTAGAGCGACTCGAAAATCTGACAATAAATAAAGTGTTCATTTCATTGTATCCCCTAAATATAATCTCAACATCACCGAAAATTATAAGCGTCTTCCTTGACCGAAACCGGAACTTCATGTAAAATTTCAAAGCGATCATCGCTCTCGTGGAATAATAGTAATACTAAACAATATCATAATACATATGCACCTTTAAATATTTGAATATAGCTACCACATCCAGTCACACCCTTCGATATACTATCAACGTCTCAGGTCTCTGTCCTTCAGGAGTAAATATATATGCCACAGAATACAAATTTGGTCATTCTTCACACAAAAGTCTGGGTCCATTTGATCCACTAAATATTGACCGATCTTCATCAGAACAGTCATACTTATTCTTCCTGTCAGTCATGCCAGATTCGTGACGATTAGTGTTTACAAATTATAATGGACGGACACACATGTCTAGATCGACTCAGCTAGTCGAGATATGACGATCGGTAAACTTAGGACCAATATTTTGCGGCAAACCTCTGGAGGCTGCACAAAGCTAGGGTAATACCTGAAAACATAGTTGTGTATGGTATAATTAACAATAAAATATATTTCCTTTGACTCAGTTTACATTCTGATAAATTAAAATAAATTTGTACTTCGTTCAAATGAATGTAATTACTATATCAACGTACTAATAAAAAACATTTATGTGTAGTACATGTAGACGTCGTTTGAACTCAAGCGGAAATCACCACAGCCATTTACAATCACATTGTTATAGGAAAAATTTTAAATCACAAAAATAATCCCAGAAGTGAGAATAGTTTCATTACGGTTTATCGAACAAATATTCCATGTTTTAAAAATTCCCGATTTCTAAATTCCCACAGTTTACTGGGTATCTATCAATCCCTTTATGAAGCTGCATTTTTAATTTATGTAATGCTTCTTATTCCACTACTTCTGCTAATGTCTTTTCTTCATCTATACCTTCTTCTTCTTCTGCTTCTCTACTTATGTTATAGTTTCTATACTTTGATTACTATATTATTATAAGTTTAAGCTTTTACTCAGCGTTTATCTATAAGTGTACATGTGTAGGTGTTTGTATTTGGTCGTAATACTCATCTAAATTCCATTAAATAAAATAGATATAAGCAAGCAGTAAGACTATCACGGCTACAAAGCAACACCTCGTTGTGGATGGGTGTGGGAGTGTGTGTGTGTGGTGGTGGCTGTATGCGATTAACGTTGATAGGTTCCCATAATGTAATATAAAATAACAAACTAATTGATAAACATGCTCTGCGCTTCACTTGGATATACCTACATAGAGACAAGATATGATCCATTACCATTCCCATATGTACTCGTATCTATTTTGTGCCTGATAACCAAGCAGTTGGAGTAACATCAATTTTGTAATGGTAGGAATTGTTGTTATTACCACGACAGCGATACTTACCTACTGTCAATGGTGGGTGGTATGAGTTTGCAATTTATTCATTTTGAATTTCATTCCAAATACATTAAACAGTAAACTTCGTTAAGGTAAAGGATATCTCCATCAGGTTTTTTTGCCCATACCACTATACATACTGCTTTGCTCGCATCGCAACAAAAAGTTCTCTAGAAAAACCAAAAACAAACAATAACATTAGCTTAGTCACTTCCTAGAAACATCAGATTTGTAGTTACTGGAGCAAAAGAAGCCAAAAGACACTTGAAACGGAAGTATTTGATAAAGTTTTGTTACACTTTGAGGTACTACAACGGAACGAGTACTTTTCTACATGGCACTTTCCACTTGCATACATACAAGGGATGAGGCAAACACAACCGCAATATGCATTTGAAAAGTAATGAGCGAAACAAAAACAAGAAACCAACATAGGTAAGAGAGGTTCCTTCATGTTTAAAAACATTAAAACAAAACACAAAAACGAGTTTTTTGTAACATAAAATTGCTGTCAGAAATATATTTGTTAATATAATTGATTTTATGTTTCAAAGGCAAGACTACCTTTGCAGAATAATATTTTTACAAAAATAAAGACATTTTCTCACAAACCCAAATTTGTTCACTTTTATAAAAACTTTACTTTGTAAAAATAATTTAATATAAAATTTCATAGATAAAGTATACAATGGATATATATATATTCTTGATCATAAAATTCTTTGTCGTTTTATCCATGTCCTTATGTCACGATAGAAATCGCAATATTGAACTCTATCTATTTGAAATTTTGCATATACATGTTTATTACTCCACGTCTTGTTATAGCCAGTAGTCCCAAATATTCGGTATTTTGAAGTTTTTTGGCACGTTTCTATATTGAACTGTATATTTTTTTGAGTTGTCATTGAGAATCAAATCTTTCTATTTAAAATTATCCAAACCGAACTCGTTCTAAATTGCTATTTTGAATTTTCATTGGGTAGGGGGTTTTGTGCTATCATACGATGTCAAATCTTCCCCCAAAAATATTATTACTACATTGTTCAATATGATCGGTTTATGATTGGCATACAAAGCTCAAAATCATTGACTAAGTCTATGGGGGTATCAAATCCCAAACCGCTCCTTATAATATTGTCATACTAATAAAATTCCAACGGGTAGTGCATTTGGAATTCCATTTTTGTTTGTTTGTTGTTTTTATAAAAATAACTATTTATTAGTGGTGAAAGTGTGGCATTGTCTATCAATGCATTAACAGATCCATTGTATACTTTATATTTCGATTTTCGGTATATTCAACCTCTATTTCTCTCCCTTTCTCCTTGAAATTTCTGAACCAAATATACAATAATAGACAGATTACTCACCAAAGTACATATGTATATGTACATATATGTATCCAACAAATAAAATATTATATAAACATATACAACTACAGAATAAACTACTATTATTGTTTCTCATAAAAAATGTAATTTCATAATACTCATATTTCATTCATTTTCGAAAAAAAAGCATACCAACAAAAATAGAATCATCAGCTTTTGCAAATAACAAAAAAATACAACAACTAGCAAGTAATATTTTATTTCATTACAAAATCATTCGTAATCTCTGTTTTTAAAATATGCATGTCCTTCATCATGCAATGAAACTTTTAATTTTTAATATTAATATGATGCTTAACAGAATGCCAGCAAATATAAATATATAAAGTTAGAAACAATAACATAATGAAGAAAGAAGAAAAACAAAAATCTGGGGGTCATTTCCATAGTTGAGTTGTCCACAGTCCACATTTTTCGAATTCTAGTTGCGATCCAGCTCCGCCGCCTACGACAAACTCATGACGATGTGTCATATCCTTGGGAATGTTGTACTGACCGATGCCAGGTTTGTCATGCTGTCGTTCTGTGTCTCTGGGCCAATTAATATTTCATAAAGCAACCACAAAAATGTGTTGACCATATGTCCTTAACCTGCATTCAACATTTGTTGCCGCTTTGCTGTTGGCATGACCGTTATTTGTGTTGGTGATGGTGATGCTTGCTACTGCCGCCTCGTTTCGTTGCTGTTGTTATTGCTCTTTTGGCCATTGCTGTTGCTGTTATTGTTGTTGGCCACATTGAAAAAGGAAGACACAGTAATGCTTCTTTTTGACCTTTCACATTCCAATACAAACACATTGCAAATTTCGGACATGTGTTTATATACTCTTCCCCAAAGATATAAACTTAGGAGTATGTTGACTATAAAAATAAACATATGCATTTGTAAGGGTTATTGTTGTAAGGCGGAACGTCAAATGGTAAATATTAACTACAAGGATTTTCTTTTTTGTCACATTAGTTTAAAATACTCAGCATCATTGCTTTTGCACTCGAATGTGAAGAAGATGTTAAATGTTTTACATTGTTCGATCAAATCAATCAGTAAAGTCTTACAAGCAATAGGCATATACAAAATTGGAATGTCCAAATTTGGAAGCACTCAACATAATTCTCTTGACCCTAATATACGTACATGTAAGCAAGTGGACTCTCCGGCTTGTTTGCTCCAAAATTAAATGACATGGAAATGGTTTGCATTTTTCATAACATTCATTCGTTTCACAAAATATTTAAAGCGGCATTTTTTTGTCATTTGTGTTTCTGTTGTTATTTTGTTCTATTTGCTTGGCCAATCCTGCACAAAAAGTAGTTTCACAATTCTAATTCCGTCCATCGGGATGACCATGAACATGTTTTCAACTGCAACAACGCCAACAACAGCGGTGGAATTTTTTAAATGTTATTTTCAAATGGGATTTTTTTGTTATTTTGCCAACACTCAAACATCCATGCCAGTGTCAAATTCAATCATAACAACTGGGAGGTAATTCAAATTTGTAGTGGCAAAATCAGCGAAAACCTAGCCTGTTGAGCAGTAAGAGTGGGTGTTTTATTTTTCCATTTTTTGCCAAATGTTTGCAATTGAAATGAAGTTATCATGACAAATTGACAGTTTAAGCGAAATGTGGCTGGCATATGCCCCAGTACATAACATGCATATGTACAATCTATTATCTATATAAATACATATGTACAGATATCATACTCCACTGTTGGACATCCTCTTAAAAAATAGACTGGCATATACAAATTTCGTGGGAATCTTTTAGATTGTTTAGGTAAATATGTGCAGAGATTAAAAATTTAAAAGAGACCTTGAACCGAATATTCAATTTTTTCTGCATTCAATTGACAAGCAGCCAGCCAAATCACATGATGGATTACATGCAATTTATTCGAAGAGCTTAACAGTGTACAAATGCATAAATTATTTATATAATGAATCACGTTAATCCCTGAATGTCAATTAAAAACATTTTATATTTCATCCACCCGTATACGTTGTCCTCTGGATGTCCACACACACACACACACCCATATGATATGCAACAGAAATATGTCAAACCAAAAATACTTGTTCTTCTTCATTGGCCATGGACAACTGAGGCCGAAGAGAAAACCAAACCAACACACGCACACACAAAAAAGGAAAACATGTGAGAAATACATGAAATATTTATTAATTCAACATTTATTGTAGCCATAGTTTAACACTTTCAGTTGCAAAAATACGCCACCAGCTCTACTGGAAGCAATATTTCAGAAACAGGTAAAAGGTTTTTAACACTTTTGGGTTAAATGCATTCACACTTGGTGGTTAGGCATTGGCTCTTTTTTATTGCGAAATTAAAATTCAGTTCGAAAATAAATTGGGAATTGGATATTAACAATAATATATCTATATATGTATATTGTAGTGAGATCCATTCGTATATATCAAAGCATTGTGTCAATAATTTCATCAATATCTTGGGATAATGTACATATGTCGATAAAAAACAACAGGGGCATTCTCGTATTTTATAATAATTTACAATTCCATTTGTCACCCAAAATAAATTTTTTACAATGAAATTAACTGCATCAGAGTTTCGCTCGGTTTTATTTGTTTAATTTAAGGGATTTCACGATTTTAATTTTTCAGGATTTTCAATGGGCTGGTAAATCAATACCAACGCTTGTTAAGATTTGTAACTTTGCACATATATATTTGAAGATTTAAAAGCGAAGAAAAATAATTTACAAACAAATTTTGTAATTGTTTTGTTGTTGTTTTTTTTGTAATTAAAGAGAAGTCCTTATTTTTGATGGCGGGAATGATAACTCCTCACTGGAACATCGGAGTCCGAAAATTCCAACGGTGTTAGAAAGAGTACATGTCTGGCTCTCGTATGAACTAGTATTATTGACTTCGCTCTAAAATTAACAAAATGGCTGACCTTTGAAAAAATATTTTTTGGAAAATCGCCGATTTTTGACAAAAAACCAAGTTAAAAAATAAGGAAGATCTTCGCCGATTGGCTTTATCCTAGTTCATACGATAGCTATACGCTCACAGAGAAACGTGTCAAAATTTGGAATCGATTGGGTTTTTAGTTTTTGAGTTATCGTGCCCGCCATTCGCAAAAGAGAAAAACGCACTTAAATTTTGAGAAGCCCTTTAGCTGTCACTTGATGTTGACACAATAAATCGGCTATATCTTCAAGAGTACTTGAGATTTTCACTTGATATGTTGTAGGGACATTCTTGAATTAGTGTAGATTCGAATTAAATCAAAAATTTTTTTGACTCCGAGAATGGGGGGCCCCCTTAATACAATTCTTGTTTATGTGTCTATCGTAATGAAAAACTCTATCAAATACATTGTATTTATTTATGTATTGGCAACTTCAAATAGATTAAAATTTAATTTTAGCTTACTGAAAACGAAAATAAAATAAAATAACTCTATTTGTTTTCTAAAATGCATAGAATTTGTCAGATTTGTTTTTTGTTAGGTTTGGTCAACAAATATTAATAAACATGGAAACAAATAATGGAATTTGAGCATTTCCAATATCGACAAAATTTTTAAACTTTTTAGATATGCGCCATTATATGAAATTTTAAAAGTAAATATTTTTACCATGGAATGTCAAACCAATTTAAAGTCAATTACATCGCTATAAAAATTAAAATAAATATTTCTATTAAAGTTTTGGTTCTGTATACAAATTGTCCCATTTCGATTTTAAAGAAGTAAAAAATCCTGTATACTTTGCTGATTTCGCCTAATGTTGAATTTTTACATTGCAAATGTTGACCCTTTTTGGAGGAGGTACCAGAAGGTGTAGGCCAATTAGTCCCATATTCGGGCTAGATCTGGGTTTGGTAAGGATAATTGATTGTGGAAAGATTGGTTAAAATCGGACAATCCATTCAGCAGATATTTAATTTATAAAATTGAAATCGACAATCAATTCACCAGATATTAAATTTATAAATATTGAAAATTTTGACCATTTGTTGGGGACGGACCAAAAGGAGTGGAACAATGGGTCCCATATTCTAGTTTGGTCTAGGATTGGTAAAGATAAGAAGCTGTGCAAAGTTTGTTTCAATTCGGACACTTCTTTCACTTATAAAGTATACCAAATCAGATATTTTCATTCATATGGAGCAGAATGAGTGGAACAGTGGGTCCCATATTCTAACTTTATCTAGGATTGGTAAAGATAAGAAGCTGTGCAATTCGGACACTTCTTTCGCTTATAAAGTATACCAAATCAGATATTTTTATACATATTTTTTCCATTTCGATTTATTTTATTCCATATTAAATCCAACCAAATTTTCAATATATATTTATAACAAAAAATGTTGGATTTTACGCCTTCCTCAGATAGATATGTTATTAATGTCGTAAAGGAAGTGCTTCCTCAAATTCGTATCTGCAGCCTAGTAGATTATGGCCCATTTAATGGTTCATGCTTTTTATGCAATATAAAATATTTTTTTATTATTGCTGATAATAATGTTGTTTCTTTTATTTACCGTAAAATCGTGGATTCCAATATGTATATACGAGGTTTGATAAAGATTTTCACGTACTGCACTGAACTCAAAAAGAAAGTCATATATGTATTTTGGCAGTATGATTTGCCAAAATAAAGTTTAAATTTTCAAAATTTAATTTAAAAATTAAGTATATAAATGTATTTATAAAGATTTCAAATTTATGAGCATTACCACCAAAAATGCTCATCACTCATAAAATTCAAACATAACCCGTTTCGATACGACATCTCAATAACAAGTAAGAAAATAATCATTGCCTATGCCTTAAGGGGTCAATGATGTTTCATCTTTATGAACTTCTCCGGCGAACAACTCCCCATCCATGCTTTGGCTACATAAACTTTTTATATGTTTTTCTTGTTTTGTTGTCGTTGTCGTTGCCGTTGTTATACATTTAATCGAATTTCAGAAATTACTTTCAAAATAAGATTAATTTAACGACTTGTTTTCTCTTTGTAAACAACAAAACTTTTTGGGGTTTGCCACACTCAATTCAACGCTGTTCGTCATTCGAATTTTTAATAACGCTCAACACAAAAAGACGAAAATATAAATCATTAAAGGTTTTGATTTTTATGACACGTAAAAGGATTAAGACAAAACAAGCAATGCTCTTTCCAGCTCTAATCCAACGAATTAAAATGTCAAAGTTCAAAGGGGATAAGTAGTTCAACAATAAAACAAAAAAGGTTGTTGTTTGATGGTCAACAAAAAATTAAGTGTCATCAATCATCACCACCACCAGCCGCAGCAGATATGTGTGCTTGTAGTACTTTATTTTTGTATAATAAAAAGTTATTAATGTCACCTGAAAGCATTTCGAATATTTTATGGCAAACGATTAAAATTAGTCTGATTAATGTATTAATAAAGAACATTAATTTCATTCAAAAACTATGGCAGGTAACAATTTTATAACACCAAGTTATAATAAAATACGATTTTTATGGAGTGTAACCGTTTGGCCGATTGGCATAGACAACGAGATGAATAACACTTCGAACTTAATTTACCATAAAATCTGTTTATTCAATAACCCCCCAACCTTTATTTGTATGAAAAGTTTTTTATTGCCTCACCGATGTTTTTTGTTTAAATTGACAGCTGGTACTTTGTTTAACAAAGTTACTTTATTTTTGTATAATAAAAAGTTATTAATGTCACCTGAAAGCATTTCGAATATTTTATGGCAAACGATTAAAATTAGTCTATAATGTATTAATAAAGAACATTAATTTCATTCAAAAACTATGGCAGGTAACAATTTTATAACACCAAGTTATAATAAAATACGATTTTTATGGAGTGTAACCGTTTGGCCGATTGCCGTAGACAACGAGATGAATAACACTTCAAACTTAATTTACCATAAAATCTGTTTATTCAATAACCCCCCAACCTTTATTTGTATGAAAAGTTTTTTATTGCCTCACCGATGTTTTTTGTTTAAATTGACAGCTGGTACTTGGTTTAACAAAGTTAATTTCTACAGTATAATTTAATAGAGTTCCCCAATGAAAGTTGTGGAAAGAGGGCAAATGCCAACCAATTCACCCTTTAAAAAGGTCAAGTCAAGAGGACAGACAGACGTAGCCATATTTGGCACCGTTTAGTGAAGTTTCGACAAGGCTAATATTTGCTAAATTTTTATAATAATAAAAAACTGGAATCTACATTTCGAAAATCTTGATGATACCCAACATAAAGAATAACTAGCATGAAATATAGGGGGGTTATCTATGGCGTATGATTGTTACATTTTGATGTGGGTTGCCGTTGGCGAATGATTTATAAAACTTTTAATTATATGAAATTTGCATTAATGAATTAATATGTATTATACTATACTTTTTAATATTATCTTCTTTATTTGTAGATAATAACTGGTTGCACATTTTGTATTTTGGAGTCCTGAATTCAAACTGTTACTCTATATGGTGATTGTCATGTAAGTTATGTTATTGTTATCACAAGTATATACATTATTTATTTTATTTTTCTGAAACTATTTGTTTTTACCATTTATTTTCTCTATAATATTTAAATACGACATAATATAACGTTTGCTGATCCAACATAACTTCCAAAAACAGTAAGCACTCGAGCGCCATTTTTGTTAGAAATCAATAGAGAGTAATAACACCTTGATAATATAAAACGACGGGATATGATATAAAAAATCTACATGCATATATGAACAACAGGCGGAAAGGAAGATATTGTCTTTAAAATAAATTTGGCATAAAATTTCATATATATATATATATTTTAGAAATTATAATTGTTAAAATTTTTTTATAATCCTGCCTAGTTTTTTTAAAAAAATTTTCAATTTCAGTTCATTCTTCTGAACTAATTTCTCAACATTGTAAATGGTACCATTTCCACCATTACCATGAGAATATGTTTTCATCAACCTCAACATCATGTAATGCAATAGGTTTCGCCTATTCCCATTCATAGAATTTCCCTTTAGGTGAGGAAAACATCCTCCAAAGAATAACATGGCCGCATGTTAGCGCAAGGAAAACTCTCGTTTGTCTTATTTTTCCAAAAAGTTAACAAGACGCAAAAACCGTTTTCTTCTTCAGTTCCTCATACTCGTTATCATTTCCTTTTTCACACATATCTACCAACAAGGGCCGTTAACGTTGACTGGCTGAAGCGAAATCATGTTGTAAAAATACTGCATTGAAAATTTGCCGAAGCGTATAACTATTATTTTTATTTGGAACTTCTCGCTTTGCCCGGCCATGGTAACTATTTCGGGGATAAGCGAAGAAGAATAAAAATAAGAAAACTATTTCAGGTTTATTTGTTTTTCCAGACAACATACCTTCTTGGATGTTGTTCCTTGGATGGATAAAGTTGAAACTGAAGAACATGTCGAAGCAGAAGGAAAAGAAAAATTATGTTTATTTATTCCCTGGAAAAACATTTCGCAATACTCAGGGAGAAAGGATTATAGTAAATAACTATCGGCGTACTGTGATAAAGATTGTTTATGATATGGTATTGCTGCTAAACGTTATTAACATCATCGACAGGAGCATCTATAACAATATCGTAATGTTATTTTTCTAAAGTTGGTATAATAACATCCGTAGACAAATATTGATAGATATTCTCTTATTGTTTTTTAATATGCAATTCAAGTGTTTTTTCGATATGTTTTATAATAACGGATTGTTTACAATGGATAATTGTTTATTTTCGACGTCTATGATTGTGAAATATTTAATAATTAAATGTGTAGTCCTTCAAAAAGTTAAATTTTATAAATACGACTTTTATGAATACCAAACTATATTTTCATACGCCCTTAAAAAGAAAATCTTGTTCCAGTTTATAGTAGAGTTGTTATGCTTGATATATCTATAAATTGTCTATCATTCCGAGACCATTTCGCTTGATTTCACATTGTCATTCGCAATATTGATAAGAATCTTTAGCTAAGACATATGATAAATTGCAACGTTTTCCCATCAAATGGCCCTTAAAGTGAAAAAAAAAAACATCAAATGATACGTTTCATTCACCACGACCACCACAACCATCGCAGCTCACATCGGCATTCATGCGTTGCAAAACAACGAAAATCAAACAAAAACGCCAACAAGAGATACATGTCAAACAATGTTGTTAATATCGACAATTTAGCAAACATCTAACAATGTCATTAAGTTATAACAACCCACCAAAACATTAAGAGCTAGCAAACACACCAACATTACAAAACGCATGAAAATATATATACACATACACATACTTGTATATACAACAATGACCGCCCACTAAATACTTACGAGTACATTGTTCAAGTGCACAATGGGTCAGATTTGTTCGTTTTTTTAATTTTTTTATTAATACATTTCTTTAAGGTTGTCTGGAACTCCAAGTAATGAAACTAAATACGACATTATATTTAATATAAATTTTATACTTAATACCAAACTGTGATACCACCTCAAACTTCATTATTAATAAATGGACCTCTATTATATTTTCATAAACAAGTTAACGAATGTTTGGTCCCACACACTTTACTGTTATTGAATTTTTTATTTTATTTTTTTAGAAGAGCCTTTCATTGAATTAATAACAAATATCGATATATTCTATTTATTATAATTCACCGTTAGACAATTTAGAGGGCTTGCATGGTACCACATGTTTAACTCCAAGCCATTGTTCTGCGGTTAACAATCAACAAGCTACAAACAAGAAAAATATAACAAAGCGCTTTGTAAAGATGCGTGTTTACATACACAAACAACAAATTTCATTTATAACGTATGACATACACACATACATACATAGATGTGTGACTACATAACACTAAAAACATTTATGATATTTTACACCGCATAGTAACATCCACACACACACACACTCGCACATATCTTTCTACCAGCACAAATTACAGAGAGCACACATTTAAACATAAAAAAGCGTATGCTTAAAAAAACAAACTTTACGCCATACATACTTACAGAACTAAATAACCAGAACTAACCGCATTTACCATTCTTTCTTGTCCTGTGTACGTATGTATAATATGTATGTACGTACTATGTTCACATGCAGGCATCTAAATATAATTTGCTCTCATTCACACGAACTCTAACGCGCACATTCTGCCCTGCAATACAAACGACAAAAAACAAATCCTCCAACATATTTTTCTAAGAGCTTAGCGCGATAGTGAGTGACCATAAAGGGACATTATACAATGCCATAATATTTTATAGGGACATTTTTGCAGTGGTGTTTCATTTTTACTTTCCTCGGTATATGTGTGTGTGTTTTTTTTCCTTGCTTGTTTTTTGCACTTCAAATTCTCAGATGTGTTCATTCCCTCAATGACCAAATAGATATAAGCTAGCAATTTTTCGTATGTGTAAATTGCTCATATAAACATTTAGATATTAATAACGCAGTTCTATGAATGGCACAAAACAAAAAACAAATGCCATTAAAGAAGGCAACATCTTCATGATGCTGATGCTGCCGCCAATGGGATGCGAAAGTTGTTCAGAATATTATACTCGAATTTAATGGCGAGCTAAGGAAATTTAGATTACCTTCAGATTACAACCTTAAATATAGCCGTTAAGTCGTTTTTACTATTAGTACTACTACAAATGAAATAAACCAAAACGAAACGAAAAAAGAAAAAATGCTAAAGCATATTTTATGGAGTTGAAACACGTGATAAGAAAATTAACACTCCAACAACAGCAATTGATAAGAAATGCCATGGCTACGCATGGCCAGCATAAACATAAAATCGGTTAGAAACGCCAGCACGAAGAAAGCTAAATTACCCAGCGATAAGGTTCATTAATAATACAGTTCCGCATAGGAAGGAAATTGAAAAACTATAAACAAATATGGTTAAAATGCAGATGGAAGTGGGTGTTTATGTTTAGTAAGTAGGTAGGTGTCGTGTGAACACGCACACACCACAAAATTATTCTATGAAAAAATTGTTGAAATACATTTAGCCATTTCCTTAGTTAATTATACAAAACGAATTATTATTTATTTCTTTTTATTTATTTTTTTTTAACAAGCGATATTATGTTTGTTCATGATACATATTTTATCTGAAATGCCCTGAACAATTATCTAAAATTAGAAGTAAATGAAACAGTAACTGCCCAAAAGGGCTTCAACCTGTATATTTCTTTGTCATTTGAACCAAATTAATTAAACTAATTGTCATTCACTTTAAAACTAAATATTTCTAATGAAATAAAAGTATAATACCCATTGGAATTCCCAGTGTCAGAAATTCTACTGAAATTTTAAAAATTGTCTTAGGGGTGATTTTGGTGTTTATGTCCTTATCACAACATGGAGCGAAATTAAAAAAAATCCTTTAATATTTAAAAAGATTTAACATTTTTAATATTAATGAGCTAAAAATATCTAAATAAAAAAGATGTTAACCTAGCCCTAAAAGTAGATCAATATATCCCATGTCGACCTTTTCATAAGTTAGTATGATTGTAACAATCGAATAGATTGATGGACTTGCATTTTCTTAGATTATTTTCCTAAATGTACACTGGTGGCCAAAAAATAAAGTTTTTAGAAATAAATAGGTAATTTATTCACTTAAATATATATATATATATTAGAAATCCATTTCGGCAGATGTCTGTACTGCTGGATTTCTCGTAAAGTATCGATCAAACAATTTCAGATTTATGCTCGTTGGCAATAAAAAATATTTTGCTGTTTTTGGTTTGGTGAA
The DNA here is from genome assembly GCF_032173495.1 of Musca vetustissima. Classification (NCBI taxonomy): domain Eukaryota; kingdom Metazoa; phylum Arthropoda; class Insecta; order Diptera; family Muscidae; genus Musca; species Musca vetustissima. Next base: position 105,175 of record NW_026875384.1, read on the forward strand.
TTTAGTTCTGAGTTATAGGGTGTTAAAAATGGAAGTGAACAAGGAGAAAATTCGATACATTTTACAGTTTTTCTTTGACAAAGGCGAAAATGCAATCCAAGCGGCTAAAATTGTTAATGGTGTTTATGGTTCCGATACTGTAAAAGCCAATTATGTGCAATTTTGGTTTCGTATATTTCGTTCAGGAATTTTTGATGCCGTCGAAAATGCCGATAAAATCGGAGAAATGATTGAAGTTGACCGGCATGTTAGCAGTCGTAACATCGCCCAGGAGCTAAAAATCGACCATAACTGTTTTAAACCATTTATACCAAAAAATAATGAATTTCTTTTCGCCAACCTATAATATATAAACACAAAATTTATTTTGAAATAAAAAATATTCTAAATATTCAAAACTAAACCAACTTTTTGATGTGTTCTTATAAATAAATAAATTTTACTAGTAATCGACACGAGGCCTAGAATCAATAAAATGCTCAATTTGATCCTTGGGTTTACTGTTACTCGCATCCTCAACATTTGGGAAGAGGTTATATCTATTTGTTTGTGAAACTCTTTTTTATTTTGCTATATATGATACTACTAAGATTTTCCTATAGAGTAAAGATCTGATGATTGTGCTGGTCATTATGAAATCTAGATTTTTGACTCCCGCAAACAATATTTTATATGTTTCGATGTGCCCAAACAAGCAGCGAAGGGAACCATTCCATTTTCCAACACATTTGTATAAATATTCCGATCCATTACTTCATAAATTGATGGAACATCATAAAAAGGAAAACAGGCCAATGCCATTATTGACCCGCCTCCATGCTACCCAGTACCCTTGCAATACTGAGGCTTGAGTCTTAAAGGCCTTCTCACCGCAAAATTGTTCGTGCCGTTGAGTATTAAATGGTAACCTTCAATTCATCCGAGAACATAATATTTTTCAACTGAATCCAATTCCAATTGTCATGAGCTTTTACGATAGCCAACGTGGCGGTTCGTTTACGGATATTTCTCTTGACGAATTCGGGTATGTGGACATGTTACCACAGCTCGTCTACGCTCCAACGATCACAAATGGATATTACCAGAATTACAATTTATTAATTCGTTAGTTATCCGAATTGTGCTACATCGACATATCTGACATTGAAGAAAAAACTCCATAAAATATTACTTACTGTTTACTTTAACGATGTCTTGCAAAGTAGAATATCTAACAAATATCTGTCACAATGAACACATGGATAACAAAATCAATCAAATATGATCTAAAACGTTTTATCCATAAAAATATTATTTGGATAAGCATAAACCAAGTCACTCCAAAATAACTTATACACAAACCTACTACTAAAAATATACCATCAACCTGAAAATAGCGCTTTTATATTGATAAGCATTTAATTTAATTTCCAGTGGCATTAATATTTAGGTTGTTTATCAATACTGAAACAACTATGGGCCAATAGAAATATATCCTCCTCCATTTATTTTCCTTCCTTACTCATACCAATAAACATGAATACGACACTTAGCTTTTATGGTGTTCATGTTTGCTTATATGCTTCAGTTTAGTTTTTGCTGTGAACATTCATTTGATTATTTCTGGCCTCTTTCTAGCTATAAAATGTTGTGAACTCACGCATTTAACGCTTAAGCGCCTTCGAGATATTCTCCTACATTTGAGTAACACTTTTTGTTAGTTGTATATTTTGCTGCTGTTTCGTTTCCTTTCCTTTTTTAGTTCCGTGTCCGTGCTGGAGCTGTAGCTGTAGCTGTCTAATGTTTCCTCATTATTGTGTATAAACACGCATAAACGATCACTTTTGTGGCCATTAAATAAAACAGCCCAAAAACTAGGCCAATATTTTTGTTCGGTATGCCCTGAACGGTAGAATTAACCGGCAATCATGCGACTAAACAATGGCAGCAGCCATTATCAGCTTCCCCAAACCCGGACCCCACTCTCATTTTGCAAAATGACGGAAATTTCGATTAAACATAATGCACTCAGGAGACAGATTCAAAGAGCACAGATATTTGAATAGGATTGACATAAAAATCCCTTTCCTTTTCATTCGGATTCAGATTCAGATTGACACAGACACGCATGCACTTCGCTTGCCGTATTTGTGTTATCAAAACACAGTTGTCGTTCTCATCGCTGTCGTCATCGTCGGCTAGCTTAATTTTGAGGTCGTAATATGAAAATTGCCAAACGAGAGGCAACCTACATTTGGACACGATAAAAAGTGTTTAGAGTGTAATTGGGGATATGTGAAATAATCAGAAAATATTTTAGCCATCTCGTTTCTTGTTTTTTCGATTTTTTGTTTGTTTGTTCGTTTTGTTTATGGCAAACAAACAAAAGCAGTTGGCATTAAACAAAAAGAGCCACAAAAAGGCTGTGAGACATGAGTTTTTGTGTCAAATAGAAATATAGGTCCCCATTGAGAACAACAAATTAATGGCGTGCTAATGAAAACGTATTATTTACTATTTGGCCAACATGTTAATTTGAAAGGAAATTGTAAAAAAATAAGGTGAACTTTTAACATAAAATACATAATTGACATGATTAAATGATTCGCCAGGAAAAACATGTTTTTTTTTTTTCAAAAACAAATTTCATTGATTAATTGAGAAATTAAATAGCTTAGTCGTATATATATATCGAAATAATCTCTCGGGTTCTACCAACCTGATCTTGGGCACTACATAATCAAGTCTAAAGTGAAAATATAATAAGTACAAGCTATATTTACGCTTTATGATTAAGTAAAATGTATTCTGTGGTATGTAACAGAATTATTACGACGTCCCGGTCTTTAGTTCTAGTTGTATGGAAATATAAAATTAAATATTTATTCTTTATAACATTTTTATTCTCACATATTTATTTTTTATAAAATATTTTTATGAAATTTTTCATAAAATCATCACTGAGTCTCTGGTCGGTTTGCATGGTTCGTGTGTTTTTCTCTAATAGAATGATATACCCCAATGTTATCAGAACATTAACCCACACGGAATATTCTAACATGACTTTGTCACATTTCTTTTAATAAATTAAACATAAATTTCCACTTGTCTTATTTAATCAATTAATATTGACATACAATCTCTTTCTGGCTACGTTTGTGTGACTATGTACACAACACATATGCTCAAAATCTAAAACAGTTAAAACATCAAACCCTTTTCAACACAAATAAACAAACGAACATAACTGTGTTTGTACGAATATTTGTGAAATGTTGCGTTGTCAATTGCACGCATGCATGCAACGGCCCAGAGAAACTCCATCAGAGAGCGGAAAAGATTGTGTGCGTGTGTCTGTGTTTGTATGCCGGACACATATTTGAATGTGTATACCATCACATATCGGCATTCATGCCAACATAAGTGGTTATGAATTTGCATGCTTGACTAATTGCACTTTTAAATGCATATTCCACTTTTACGTTTGCCTGCAAACTTGTGTTGTTGAACTGTAATGGCAACAACAGCAGCAGCAACAACTACCACATTGACAGCTAATAGTTACAACAATATCATCAGGGTCATAATCACTGGCAAGCAGCTGTCCAATTCAGTCCGGTCGAGTCGAAAAGCAACTGTTGTGGCGGGGCCAGCAATGTCAAATTTACTCAACTAAAGTGCAAAGTGTTGTTGGTCTATTAAAAATTGTTTCACTGCCCACCATTCGCACACACGCACACAGCGACTCAAATGTGTATGTATGTATTTGAGTGTAGATATAGTAAACGACTTGCTAACGTAACGAAAAGTATTATGATTATTATTTTTTAGATTTGATCGCTTGGCATTTTAATTGAAACATTGTTTTTGTCAAGAGCCTGTTTACAGTGGTATTTGTGTTTTTACAACTGTTGTTGTTGTTGTTGTTTGTTTACATGTTTGCATGGTTGTCGGAATATTCAACCATGACTACTTTTTTGTTGGCTATTTTATGCGGTTACAAGTGTTTTTGTTCTCCTTCGGCATTCATTGAAAAACCTAAGTTTGATTTTAAAAACAAATTAATTATTTAGCTCCATGTCTTTTACACTGATTTTCAACGTTTTATATAGTTTTTGCTCACTCTTTCTGTGTGTAACCTTTATTTTGTGGCATTTGAAATTTACAACACATTAGCCAAGCAGTTTTGTTTTTGTCTGTGGCAAAGTATTCAATGAATTTCATTTGTTGTCAGCTGCATTGTTCATTCATTTCATTTCAGTCAAGAAATGTTGTGGAACATGTCATTGTAATGACAGGATTTATGTAAATATGCGGCTTTTTTGATGGTATTAGTGAAAAGTTATCGCATCAGGAGAATGTAGACGGTTATATTTTCGAAAAAGTAAACAAATTCATCAGAAAACTATTACAGAATTCAAATTTACATACTCATTGAATTTATTTTGCCTTCTTTATGACAAAATTACTTCGATCGAAAATATTTGCAATATAGATATATTTTTCTCAACCAAAACTTAAAGTGACCAAATTTGTATTTTATGACGTAAATATTCACCTCGGAAAACAACACTTGAAAAATATCCCATTGTTAGAAAGTGGAGCTGTTGGTTTCTGATCGGTCAAGAGTATGCAAATATATATATATATATATATATATATTATCCCAAAATATAATAGGGACCCTTCCGGTTAAACTAGGACCTTACAAATACATATGGGCCTAAATATATTTCATTAGAATATTTTACCCATCTACTTCGTTTGGAAACTTCAGAGTCATTCTTTCCTGAATTCTATGCAATGAAATAATTTTTGCGCCCATATATATGCTCTCAGCGCCTGACGGGAATACACCCAAGTACAAAATTACAGCAAATTACGTGGGTAAATATTAATAATTGTTGGTATGGAGATGGTACCAAACTAAATCCAATTCGGTTAAAAACGCATTCAAAATCCCCAAAATACCGACCAATATATCCCATTTGAAGTACAAACATCTGATCAATATATATACCTTGCGGGATCCCGTGAATTCTTATAGTGGAGGATATAAAAATGGTAGTAATATTTGCGAAAATAATATAATCATATTTTATCAATTAGATTCTTTATTGAGGGGATATATGGGGACCTAGTGTATATTTCACAATTAATAATGTGTGATAGTGATGGGAATACACCAAAATACAAAATTACAGCAAATTACGTGGATCAATATTAATAATTTTTGGTATGGAGATGTGTTATACTATAACCCAAAATACCAAATTACATCCAATCCGGTTAAAAACGCATTCAAAATCCCCAAAATACCATTCAATATTAATAACATTTTGTACGGAGATGTGTTATACTATCAGAACCCAAAATACCAAACCAAACATCTTAGGAGTAATAGCAATGTCTGTGTCAAATTTCGGAGCTTTATCTTAAATATTGCAATCTCATAAATAGACATAGAATTTTATTCTGAAAAAATGTTTATACTTTGCGGTGTGTCCGGTAAATATTTTGAGGTTTTGCAAACGGAATGACACACTCCACCTTATGATGGAAGGTATAAAAATGGGAGTATTATTTCCGACAATAATCTTAACAAATATTTGTGCTCTAATCACATTTTATTAAAATTTTTAGATATTTTAGTGAGTACCAATGTATATTTCTCAAAAATTTTAAAAATAGCTTCAATCTAATTCGAACCAGATAGAAAATTGAAAATTATATGTATTTTCTTTTGTCTTTCGCTATTTGTCTCTATGACTCCATTTAAGCTAAGTAATGTGCAATGTAAAAATGTGGTTTTGTCACATTTTGTTACATGACATCATGGATAACTTTGACGTTTGTCGAACACACCAGAACACATGGCAGTGATAACGTTGAACTTGTTCCTTCATTCGGCATATAACTGAAATCCTGCTACTAGTTTTGTTGTTTGCGTGACCTAAACAAATACAGCAAAAAATATCACCCGGAAATTACAAGCATTGTTGAGGCTTATTATGCTCATACTATGTCCGATAATTCGAATGTGTCTGTGTCGATGGCTCACGAATGGCAGAAAGACATTGATTTTGCATGTCACTCCGCCAGCTCTGTGTCCGGCCAGATAATTACAATTAAAGCAAATTGTATTGCATACATTTAGATTTGTCTAATACTGCATTGTTTTGTCGGATATTACATTCATTCCATCACTTTTGTGGTCATTTCGAGGCATTAAACTTTCCAACCAACAGCTGACAATTTTAATTAGAGATTACCAAACACGCAAAAATGAACTTGAAATCGTAAGTCCCATGTTCGAATTTCATTCGAAATGAGATTTTGTGTTTGATACTTTGGTTGGAAATACGATACTTTACATTGGGGCTTACAATGTTGCCATGGGAGGTCATTTTGTAGGAAATAATACAATAGAGCATTTTATAACGAATTGATGCAATAATAAAATGTTACCTTAAATTCTAGCAACAGTAGTTCTTTTGACTTAAAACTATTTCTCTCTTATATTTTGCTAGTTAAAACTGGTTTCACAACAAATATTCTATCCCCCAATCAAATCTTGAATCTTGTATTCAACTTGGCTTTCGCTGCGTTGCAATAAAATTATGTCGCTTATTAAGAACCGCTTGAAATCGTGTAGGCTGTCAAATTGGCATTATGTTAATCTTGTGAATGTCAGTGTTCAGTGGATTTTATGGCTATGGCTATTTGTGTCCAATGCATGTCATTTGCGGTTTGTTTGCCACTGTTTTGCTCTTCAATATTCTCTTGGACTTTTTGAGTTATTTTCTAAAACCCACACGCACATTGTTTGTTAGTTAATGTACTACAACTTAACATCAAATACAATGGGATTATTGTACCTCGATCATGATTTATACTGTATATTAGTGTGGTGACTATTGAATTGTGGAACAAAAATACCAAGAATGTATTTTTAAAATTCTTCTTATGCAAGCTAATGTTTGTAATCAACAAAACAGACACATTTCTGATAAGATCGTTTTTTACATTAAATGTGAAAATTTGAAACTAATTTCTTTGGTACCACCCTATACATTCAGTTATCTAGGCTTATGTTACTGAATTTATTTTACAGTCATACACATGTCTGAATGTTCTCTGATATGCGCTTGAAAGAAATCGCAACGGAGATTAGTGAGTGATGTAAATGACATGCAAAGTTTGTCGGTGTCTGTCGCTGAGCAATGAACTGTAATTGAATCTTTTGCAATAAATTAACAATTATTTTATAACGATTGCGCAGCAAAGCACAAATACACACACACATACACACATCAGCTACCTCAGTTAACTATTAAACATTTACCACACAACTATGGATGTGTATCAAAATGTCATTTACTTTTGCGTGTAATTTCAAAGTGTTAAACTAATTCCACATCCTTTGCCATACGGAAAATTCCAATGATTCTGACATAATAAATTTGGGTGTATGTGTTTTCATGATTTTACAAACAGTATGCTAATCTCTTTCTTTTATTTTGTTCTATTCCTTAATTGCTTTTTTAAACTAAGAAACTATAAAAATTCACAAACAAATACCAGTCGGACATATGTACAACTATAGAGCGTAGGATCGGCAGAGAGGAAGTGAAACTGCAACTGCAGTACAAAAATAAAATGAAATCAAAGAAAAATTGAATAAAAAAAAGAAACAAAACATTTCTACAAATTATCATTTGAGAAAGAAGAAAATTGTAAATGAAGACAGACATTCTCAACAGAGAGCAATTAAATAAGAATAATCCTTTCAACAATGAAGCAAGCAAATAGTGTTGTCGTTTTTAGCATTGAGTTCTAACACCAAATTCGATATTTAAAATTGAAAAAAACTGAAATAAAGGATATGAACAGGGAAAATTTAATAAAATAATAATACCCTTGTCGGCAGCCCAATATTTCTTGAAACTTAAAACTGACACATATTCAATATCAATATTTTTCTAAAATAATTAACTTATCCCAAATTTGTTATGTGATCATCACCGAAAATTATAGACGTTGTCCTTGACCATTACTGGAACCTCTTGTAAAATTTTAAAGATGTACTGTACCTAATTATTAGTCGAACTGGGCAAAAAATTAAAAATTTAACATCACAATATTGGGACTCCGACGAATATCAAATGACAAATATGGAATATGGACTCAAAATATCCAAATTTCAAAAAAAACAAAATCCTTTTCATAAAAAATTTAGACATGGTTACTCCTGCATGCTACATAAAGGAAATGCATATTGTTTTGTAAATCTGTATAAACTACTTGGTGTACCGAAATAATACAATTAAATATTACAACAAATGTCATTATCAACCATAGTAACTGTGTGTTTGTGTACACAGGCATTATCATTGCTTCCATTACCAGCATCATTTTCATTGTCCAGAAAACCACAAAACAAGGATCTTCAAAGAGAAAGAAGCTTTATACTAAAAAACACACACACAGAACACAAATTAATATTTGCAAATTGCAGAACAATGATGAACACACAGCCGAACGAGTTGCTTCATCAGAGAGGAGGAAGTATTATTTTAATATTTGAATAAATTCCAGGCAGCTGACAATGATGATGCCGTTTGTACTTTAAGAAACAAATTAAACAATGACATTCTAGATACTCTAGGGAAGTGGCAGTATTCAGTTTGTAATCCTAAACAAAAATAAACTTGATAAATTTATTGTTACCATAAAAAATTTAATATCATGAAAAGAGATTGATTTTTTTCGTTTAAACCAAAAAAAAAATATTTTTTTCCAACTGGTAAATATATCTAAATATACCCGTTGTACACAAATTAATAATCAATATGTTAATATTGTGAAATTTCGCTCACATTCACTTGGTTACTTCAAATCCCCCTTCCCATCTGTTTTGTTGTTATAAAAATCCAAACATTGCTCATTGCTCAAAGTGCGTATTTAGTGTCCCATAAACAACTAAACTGAAATGAAGACAAATCATTCTCGTTTAAAATCCTTTTCTTTGTATTATTCCTTTTTGCCGTGGCTAATGAAGTTGCTTTTGTTTTGTTTTATTAGTTGGTAGTTAAATCCTGATGTTTAACTTTTTAAATAACAACAACAACAGCAGCAACACTTTGACACACCATGTTCCAAATTCGAAGACATCAGCAACTGTATCATCTAAAACTTCATCCAGATTGGCTGCAATTTATCTCTTTTAAATGGCGTGAGTCAGACCGGCAGACAAAATGAGGAGTTGCTACAGTGACAGCAACGACAAAAAGATTCCACGTCAGTTGTTCTGCAGTTCTGCTTTGTGTTTACTTTTGAAATGTGGAGCATAAAATTTCAACAATGAATTCGCATTAAGAATGCAAGTACCGCTGTTGCAACGTTGAGACGCTCTTGCGCCAAAAATTAAAAGAAGAACAAGAGCTAGTAGCTCTCCCTATTTGGTCTAGGTACAACAACTGCAGCAACTACGCCATTGAGCAGCAATAACTTTTGTTACATCAGTAGCAAGCTAGCCATCCAGCCAGCAGCATCACCGCTACCACCATCATCACCACCGCCAGTAGAACATAACAAATGACAGGCAAACGTTAATGACTGCAATTTGGCTAACTTTGTTGCCTTCATTCTGTGTGAGAGTTTATGTTTGTGAATATTTGTATGAGTATCTGATTCATCAGTTGTCTAAGGAAATCTCCTTACGTCTGCTGAAGAAAATATCCACAATAATAAATGAAAACGAAACGTTGGTAGAGCAATCAACTGCAGTTGCAGTGACAGTGATGTAAAATCTATGAGCAGGAAATAGTTTTGTTTATAGTTGTGTTTTAATTTAGAAATTTGGAACTGTGAATGCATCTGCCAGTTTTGGTAGTTTTCACTTTCACACATTTTATAGAATTTAGACATTAAAATAGAATTTAGAATATGGATATTATGTTCTCTACTAACAAAAAAATATATTTTTGGAATAGAAGACATGGAACTCAAAAAATGTAATATTGCCAGTTTTATAGATGAGGTTTTCGTCTACAACAATAATGTAACCACTAAACAAGACCAAGTTATAATAGAATCTGTGAGATCTGAGTAGTAGAGTAGACCATATGATGCCCTACACAACTACCACCTACCTGTGCAATATTTTGCGATATTTGCACCCTCTTGACCGATTAGAGATCAACAACTACTCTTTCTTACCCTGGTATATTTTCGGAATATTTTAGTGAACATTTAGGCCATAACATGCATTTTTAATTTTACACAGAAATGTGTTGGTTGATTTGATCCGCTGAATAGTGATCGATCAAAATAGTCTTTTTAATTTGTTGGCCAGATTCCTTTCCCCATGTGTTCGACTTATTATTGTGACCTATAGAACGTTTTCAAAAACACACACAAAAATTAAGCTTTTGATCAATTTCATCCCTTAAATATCATCCGAAAATTATAGGCGTCCTCTTGATGTCCTATAATTTTTCAGAACAGATAGATCTCTATAAATATTTACGTATAACTCCAACATCCGAGTACATATAACAAATGATCGAAGTTGCCCGGCATGTTAACAACCGTAACATCGTCAGGAGCTATAAATCGACCATAAAACTGTTTTAAGCCATTTACAATTGACCAGAAACTGCCAGAACTGGCCAACAGGAGAGATGTCGTGTTCCACCAGGACAACACCAGGCCACACACATCTACAGTGACTCGCTAGAAACTTAGGGAGCTGGGTTGGGGAGGTTTAATGCATCCGCAGGTTTAATGCATCCTGTATCGTTTTTACATATTATAATGGACAGGCGGACAGAGGGACACACACTCTAGATCGACTCAGCTAGTCGAGATATGACGATCGACATACTAAAAGGTTGGTCTTGAATAAATATTTCGCGGCGTTACAAACTCTTGGGCCACACAAAGCTATAACACATAGTTGTGTACTGTAAAAATAAAAGCTCATCATTTCAATGTTACTTTCACTCTAAGGCATGGAATATATATTTGAAAGATCTGCCCATGACAATATATATTTCTTTTTTAGGTTATGTTGGTAAAATTTCAAATTACAATACATGAGAATGACGATCAACAACCACACAAATAAAATAACAATCATTAATTAAAAATGTTCTTATTTTTTTTAATTATGTGTAAACAATGGAATACATATTTATTTCGCATATATACTACATGTGTATATACACAGATATTTTCATGCATTTTTCTCTATAGTCCAACACCACAAAGTGAAAAAGTAAAAGTTTTACTCCCCTCTTCGTTTCTGTGCCAACATATCAACAAGAAGAACAAGAACAAATGCCTTCTAACTAGATCCGTTTTTTCTACAATTTAACCTTACTTCCGTACGAACATCCGTTAATGTTTCCTTTTTGGCATTGTTCATCCAAACAAAGTTCAACTTTCAAATGCAGTTACGTTTATTTTTTCGGTTTCGAGCCTAGGCCGCAATACGTTTTGAATATAAGGTAAGAAGAACAGGCTGAGCTGAGTGGCAGTAGTGCAATGGCTTGCAATGTACCACCGGCTGACTATTGAATTATGCAAAACAGAAGAAAAACTGTTTTAGAAAATTCTATTTTCCAGATTTGTGTATGGGAGTGTGTGTGAGTGTATGTTTTTGTGTATTTTTCGATAGAAAATTTCTGATTTATGTTGAACGATACAAAGAACTGGAGCAGTAGTGTTGAGTTGTAAATGGAACATTGAATCATTGAACTGGAATCTGTTGGATATTTCGTATTTTCAGTTACTTATTCTTCTGCTTCTGCATTGATTTTATTTATTTATGTTTTTGCTCCCAATTAGTTTTTTGTTCCTCATTCTGGTTCTGTTTTAGGTCTGCTGCTGTTGCTGAGCCTAATTGTATGCATGTTTATGCATGCATGCAATTAAAGTTTTTTCATTAAAGCCACAACAGACCCCCACCCCACAAGTGTTGTTAAGTGTATTTCATTATAAACGACAAACTTTTATGGAGTTATGCCATTACGCCACCGCTCCGAACAAACAAACAAACCAAAAAAGAAGACATCAACCAAAAAATCCATTGAGGACAAGAACGAAATCCCAACTTTTTTCGGGCTAATTTACTATTCAGGGTTTCTCGTTTCGTTTTCCATCATTTGCTACAAATATGGGCAGGAGTAGAAACACTTCCATTGCATTTAATACTAAAGAGTATGCAACACTTTTGGAAATGCCCAAAAAAAGAAAAAAAAATAACAACAACGACGACTGAAAATAGAAAATGTGATTATATACAAGTGTGTATGTTTACATCATCACTGCGCTGAAACGTGTGCGGAAAAAAACCAGAAGCATACAAATCATTATCTTTGCTTATTTTCGTTGCAGGGTGTACTGAGTGGGCTGTTGGGAATGTGGCCATATGTAATATTTTAATGCATCAAAAAATATATCCTATCTATTAGCGTTTTTGGGGTTCGGGATGTCGGAACATTAATATTTATTTATTTATTTCAGTGATCTTTAGCAATTACAAATATATATTTTTGGTACGAATCCTTAAGAAAGTCAACATAAAGCAGCGCACAAATTAGTTAATTCCTATATTAGTTAATTCGTAGTATTTAATAAAACATTTCTGTATAGACTAACAATCCAAAATGTAATTTTTATAATTTAAAATTTTCTTTATTACATCGAAAATTTTAATATTATATTTATATTTCCCATTATGAAACAGTTAATCTAGAATTATTATGCTTGAATATTCATCAACATAAATAATTTACCTTTTACTAAAGCTTCCCATTGTATAGAGTTGTAAAAAGTGAAAACTTCAACACTTTATATACACCGTTCTGAAGTGGGTTGTAACTCTTGAATTTACTCTATATTCTACTTCAACCCCCAAAAGTATGCTATTTCTTCAACTTCCCCCAAAAACATACCAAACTTTTTTCAACTTTCAAGTTGTTTTTGTGGAAAATGAAGAGGAAATATGTGCTTCAAAAACAAACAGAAAAAAACTATTCCATACAGATATGAAGTACAAATGTTTAGTTACGGAAAAGTTTTATTTTTTGTTTTCCATTTACCAGCCACCACCACCACTACCACAAGAAGAAACAACAGCATTACTATCATCATCATCAACGGTAGAAATGGTTAAAATGCGCTACTGGTCTTTGGTTTGTTATTTAATGGAACAAATAGTTTCCAACACATTTCGCTCCATTAAAATAGTTTTATTAATAAGCGAAATACTCCAGAGGAAAATGCCCATCTATTAAACATTTCAATAGTCCCTTCTTGACTTACTGAATTACAGGTAAATGTATATTTTTTTCATGCATTTAATGTAATGAAATATTTTCTGTGGTATTTGGCTTTAAAGTATGTCAGATTCATTTAGAGCAATTAGCCCAAAATTGAACTTTAATATATCAACTGAATTTATACAGTAAGAACTAGTTTATATCGACAACTAGCAATTGGAAATACATGTGAATGTTGGGAGCATAGTCCCCCAAACAAACTATTTATCTTCCTAAAACTAAATTTTGTTAAACAACTTATCTTTTTTTTCGAATAATATTTACTGAATACTTCGAACTGAATCAGACAAAAATTATTTTAATTTTCCCTCTATCTCAATATTGTATGTACAAATAAGTGCTATGTTGGCCATTAGAAATTTTAAAACATATAACACATTTTAAATTTATTATTTCGTGGTGTTGTTTAAATCATGCTCCCACTGTATGTGTTTGTTGGCTTTAATATGAAGTTTAATTTGAATTTTAAATTGAAATAATAAATTTTATATTGAATTTCTCTAGTTATTACTGTCAATGTTAAAGCATAAACAATTTCTTGCAGCGAGTTTTGTGCCCTGACAATGCATAATAGTATGTAGGTATGTGTATTGGTATGTCTGGCTGTGTGTGTGTGTTTCTGTATACACATCGTTCCAATCAAATGAAATATGAAACCGTAATGATGTCATAATGCAATTAATGTTAATGTCACTTGTAAAAGACACATTTGTAAAACGCTCATATTCAACAAAATGCCAATTAATTTGAAATATATTACATGCTTGCACTAACACTGGCACAATGGTATCCGTTTCCGCATATACTTTTCCACATGCCCACTTATAGGTATGTTTGTGCACATGCAATTATTGAAGTGAAATACCTTTAGGAAATGTAGAGTGACCAAAAACTTAACACACACACATGCACAGACAAAAGGAAAATATGCACATAAACACACTCGCACAGTTAAATATTCAAGTGAAATGCAACAACAACTACTATTACTAAAATGACAATAACAACAATGTCTCAAATAACAATTGTAGTCAGGTCAGAACGGTAACGACAATAGTTTGACATCGTTTAAGGCACAGGAAAGGATTTGAATATAAACAAGAACTCCCCTTCGTAAGTGGACAATAGACAACTAACTTTGACTTTGTCATATTCAAATGTAATTGCCTGAGAAAATAAGTAGAGGTATGTCTTGGGGCTAGTAATAAATCTACAACTACCCATATATATATATATATATATATATATGAATAAATATTACTGTAATGCTGCATTTATTTTCATATTTAAATATTTGTTTATAATAATAAATATGTTTACATTATTTTATTTCAGAAGGCCACAATTTTGAAAATCATGCTTTTACCAGTTGGGTGAGTAAGTATTACATTATAAATATTCAGTTGATAATGAAATTCCAATATGTATTAAATATTCATGAATTGGCCGTAAATGTACCAAATCCGACGGAAACTTCATATGCAATATAATGGCGATATTTCCTAATATAAAGGAACCAATTTAGAAAAAAATCCAGAAAAACTTCATCAATGTCAGAATGTGAATTATCAAAAATCTATTGTACTAGATAACAGGCGATCTATTCGATGTATTTTATATGTTTTCCTTTATCGATGGAATATTATATTTGACACCGCCTATATGATACGCTTCACCACTTTGGATATATTCTACATATGTATCCTATTTACATAAAATTGGAAGAAAATATATACGGGAACTATATCTAAATCTGAACTGATTTTCACAAAACTAACAACGCATAATTCTGGACTCAGTTCAGTATGCTATACCAAATTTCGTGTAAATATAGGGACTTGGTGCACCATTTACCTAAAATCGGACTCTATCTAAATATGAACCGATTTTCAAATTTTGCAGTGCGATATGTCAAATTTCGTGCAAATGGAAGGACATACATGGAGTTTGGTGCACCATTTAAATTAAATCGGACGAAAATATATATGAGTGATATATCTAAATCCGTACTGGTTTTCACAAAACTTAGAATGCATCATTCTGGACTCAATTCAGTACGCTATGACAAATTTCATGCAAATTGAAGGAAATATAGGGACTTTGGTGCACAATTTACCTAAAATCGGATGAAAATATATACGGGAGCTATATCTAAATCTGAACTGATTTTCGCTGAACTGATTACGCTATGCCAAATTTCGTGCAAATCGAATGATATGTAATGGTTTTGGTGCACCATTTACATTAAATCGGACGAAAATATATATGGGAGCTATATCTAAATCTGAACCGATTTTCCCGAAACTTATCACACATCATACTAAACTCAATTCAGTGCGCTGTGTCAAATTTTATGCAATTCGAAGTATAAAAAGGGACTTTGGTGCACCATTTACTTCAAATCGGATGAAAATATGTATGGGAGCTATATCTAAATATGAACCGATTATCAAATTTAGCACACATCATATATATATATTTATCTGAAACGATTCTGTCCCAATTTCAATAGGTTTCATCTTTGGGCGAAATAAATAAGCTGTGCCAAATTTCATCCAATTCGGATCATAAATGCGACCTGTACTTTGTTTACAATGTAACATCAACAGACGGACGGACAGACATACATCGACTCAGAAAGTGATTCTATGCATATTCTTAAAAGGAACCATGTGTCTATATCGTTTCCTTTTGCCTGTTATAAACATATGCAGAAAGATATAGTACCCTGTACCATAGTGTGATGAAGGGTATAGACAATTATGCATATTTTTATAACATTTATATATATCAATTACCATTTTCATCTATCTGTGAAATAAATTTAACATTTCATTTTCAATATATTTTGTCCAGCGTTCTTTGTCACACATTTCCCTCATTGTAGGATTGATTAAACAAATGAATTGGATATTTCTTAGTTCATTGAATAATCTATACATGATTGAATGTTACTAACCAACAACAAAAAAACTTTGCACAACACTGGTTTAATAATCTCACAAAAAAGGTTGCTTAACCCAAAGCCAAGTAACAAAGGGTTACTTAAACATTTTGTGTTGACATGTTAATGAACTTTTTTTGTAATTTTCTCCCATTTTTTGAGAAACATTTTTATCCCAAAAAGGCTTTTCTAAAAAAAGCAAACACAAAAAGCTCTGCGCGATAGCATGCCAGAAAAACAACAACAAAACAATCTTTGTCTAACCATGTTGGCAGCTGCTGTTAACTAAAACCTCAGACCAAAGCAAAAGAAGCAAAATGAACCTTCTCTTTCCCTCTTTCCAGCCCTTTCTGGTGCTACGAAAATATAAAATCTACAACAAAACACAGCCCTAGCACTGAGTATATGTTCGTGATATTAGTCGTATGCATAAAATCTATTCTAGCTCAACCAACTTCAGCCCTCTTATTTTTCTGGCCTTTTAAAGTGAAAATGAAAAAAAAAACAAAGCCAACAAGAGAAAAGGTACGACAAAATATTCAAAGGATTCTAAGTACGACTAGGTTTTTCTGCTCCTGAAAGCGTCCTAAATGTACAATACAATGACATTTGGGTAAGTGTTTCTTGCAACCTTCCGTTTTCGAATGGATGTGAAGCTGTGGACGGTGGGGTCGGATTTTGTTTCATGTGTCTCGCATTTTTTAACGTTGTTTGCTTTGAGGTATCACACAAACTCCGAAACCCCAACTCAGAACCTAGACCACCATTCGCCAACAAACGAATTTGTTGACTAACATTGTCAGTGCTAAAAACATGTTTTTAACTTTAGTAATTTGTTGGAGAGAAGAAAAAAACAGAAACTCCCTCCCAAGCAGTGAGAACAAAAACATTGTTAAACCTAGAAAAAAATATTGTTGAAATTGTTGTCATAACTAAAAACTGACCAAATTGTCTGAAAAATATTCGGTAAATATTCACGTGTTTTTGCCACTTGGACACCTCATAATTTCAAAGGAAATGGTTTTTGGATTAATTGAAAATGTACTACGCCCTGATAAATGACACGTAAATTACCCAACAAAATTTTGCAAAAACAAGCGGCAACTTTTGCAATTACCTTAAAAGCCACTGAGTTATTTGAATATTGTTATATTGAGTGTCATAAAAAAGTGTGCCCAGTATTTTCCACAGCTATAATATCAATATTAGTTTTGCAAAAAAAAGACAAAAAACTTCGGCTGGAATTACTCAGAACACTCTTCCAAAGCTTCGGTGCCATAATCGTAATCACATTCACAACTTTCCTGTGGCATAACTCGTTTATTTAGAATAAATCATATTTACACTTTTCACACAAATAAATTTCTGAAAATTAATAAAATGCTATGCAGCAAAGTCATATTAAATATGCAATTATTATTAAATTATACATGATCCTAAAAATATGCAATACATTTAGTTCAATTGCATTATAATTAAATCGTCAATATGTAGATGCACACGTGTGTGTGTGTGTGTGTGTATCAGTGTAAGGCTTTAGAGAATCTATTTGAATAGATAATGCATAATATTTCTAAAACCGTGTCCAAAATATGCAATGGAAGGAAGGGTGGCTAATAAATTGCGACAAAATTTGCATATGCAGGGGTGGAAATATATTACAATTGTGGCCATTAATATTTTATTGGGCTTTTAAAAATATCAATAATTAAATTATAACATTTTGCAAGTTATAAGCAGAACTTTCGTTCAGAAAGTTCAAGGCCAATCAAATGTGTGGAATAAAGAATATAGAAATTTATTTTGTTGATATATTAATGAGAAGTTTGTTCGGCTAATGAAAGGATTGTGGAATGATGATATAGGTTGTATAAGATGAAATCAATAATTTCACAATTTTGTATATATTTAAGCATTAAGCATTTTTATGGGCGGAGTTTAAACATTAGACCACACCTATAGACGGAGCTTAAAAATTATACCACGCCCATGTCCGAAGCTTAAGAATTAAACCACACTCAGAGAAGTAAACCACACCACGCGTATGGTAAGAGCTTAATACCTAAACCACGTCAATGGGCGGAGCTTAAGAATTAAACCACACCCATGGGCGGAGCATAAGTATAAAACCACGCCCATGGGCGGAGCATAAGAATTAAACCACGCCCATGGGCGGAGCATAAGGGTTAAACCACGCCCATGGGCGGAGCATAAGGATTAAACCACGCCCATGGGCGGAGCTTAAGACCTAAACCACGTCAATGGGCGGAGCTTAAGAATTAAACCACGCCCATGGGCGGAGCATGAGCATTAAACAACGACCATGGGCGGAGTTTGAGCATCAAACCACACCCATGGACGGAGCTTAAGCATTGGACATATGGGCGGAGCATAAGAATAAAACCACGCCCATGGGCGAAGCATAATAATTAAACCACGCCCATGGGCGGAGCATAAGGTTTAAACCACGCCCATGGGCGGAGCATAAGAATTAAACCACGCCCATGGGCGGAGCTTAAGACCTAAACCACGTCAATGGGCGGAGCTTAGGAATTAAACCACGCCCATGGGCGGAGCATGAGCATTAAACAACGACCATGGGCGGAGCATAAGAATAAAACCACGCCCATGGGCGAAGCATAAGAATTAAACCACGCCCATAGGCGGAGCTTAAGAACTAAACCACGCCCATGGGCGGAGCTTAAGAATTAAACCACGCCCATGGGGCGGAGCATAAGGGTTAAACCACGCCCATGGGCGGAGCATAAGGGTTAAATGGGCGGAGCTTAAGAACTAAACCACGCCCATGGGCGGAACTTAAGAACTAAACCACGCCTATGGGCGGGGCTTACGCATTTAACCACTCCCATGGGCGGAGCATAAGGGTTAAACCACGCCCATAAGCGGAGCATAAGAATTAAACCACGCAGATGGGCGGAGCTTAAGACCTAAACCACGTCAATGGGCGGAGCTTAAGAATAAAACCACGCCCATGGGCGGAGCATAAGAATTAAACCACGCCCATAGGCGGAGCTTAATAACTAAACCACGCCCATGGGCGGAGCTTAAGAATTAAACCACGTCAATGGACGGAGCTTAAGGGTTAAACCACGACCATGGGCGGACCATAAGGGTTAAACCACACCCATGGGCGGAGCTTAAGAACTAAACCACGCCTATGGGCGGGGCTTACGCATTTAACCACTCCCATGGGCGGAGCTTAAGAATTATGCACTAAGCCACGCCCATGGGCGGATATTGAAAATTAAACCACGCCTATTGGGGGATCTTGAGCATTAAACCACGCCTTTGGGTGGCGCTTCTGAAATAATTTCCGCCTTTGGGCATAGATTATGGTATAATTCAGGCCCATGGGCGGAGTCATGCCAATGGGCGGAGTTTAAGATAAAAATCATGCTCATTAACTTTGTTTAAGGATTTAAACAGGCCTACAGGCGGAGCTTAAGAACTAAGCCACATCTATGAGAGTAGCATAAGAAATATTTGTGACACAGAAGCCCCATACTTGTGAAACAAACCACGCCAACGTGTGGAGCTTAAACCAGATAAAGCCATATATTTTAATATATGGACGAATATACAACAATAAAATTAAATAATTTATAGAAATTTACTGAGAATTTTTTCCACCGCGTAAAAAATTGTAATTTTTTGGTGTTCTTTTAAAATGGCGGTGGAGCCAAATGATTTAAGATCTAAGCCTATGGACATAGCATAGAAAATATTTGTGAAACAACCGAAGGTAGTAACAAGATGATTTCGAAAAATGGGAACTCGGTAAATATTAATGAGAGGGTCTTGAATTTGATTTAGGGGTCGATATTTTCCTGTTGATTCACTTAAATCGTACGAAATGCATAAATGCTATGAAAATTTAGTAGAATCCTAAAATTGGTGTGTGTTAAGTATTGAGGATCATAATATCTTTAAAAAACACACAACAAAACAATTTCTTACCTTTTACGACATTCCTTGTTATGTTACTTTTTATTTCAACTTCAACACTACCTCCTTAAATATAAACAATTTAATTCAACTATTATACTCTCACTATAATTGTTTTGGCAATTTGCAACTATGGCATCGTATTGATCTTGTCGATCTTATTTACAAATAAAAATAAGAAAGAAAACGAAAGTTTTTTACTACAATTTTTAATAAAAAGTTTCAAAACAAAACACAAAAACAGAATGCAGTTCTCATTAAAAACTTTATTCGTTGTTTTGTTGTAAAATCAAAAGCCATGAGAATCTTTAGTTCCAAAATTAAATATTGTCAAAAGTGAACGAAAGAAACAAACTCTCAGCTAGAAATTCAATCTAAGGCAAAAGTTCACAAAAGCATTTGTAAACAAGGACGTTGACACCTCACCCCCGTTCGCCTCCCTGTACAAAAATCCACCTAAATGTGCCTTTCAAAGGAAAATGTCAATGCTGCGTGACCAATGCCAGAGCAATCACGAGCAAATCAACAACATTTATTTGTTGCTTACTTGGATACTTTTCTTGCCATTCATAGTTTGTTTGGCGAGTGTTGAATTTGTTGAATTTGTTGATGTTGAAGTTGATATTGATGTTCTTACTGTTGTAGCTGTAGTTATAGTTGTCGTTGTTTGCTGGTCGTTTGGCTGTTTGATTGTTTGTGGCCTTTCCGCTTTTGGCCCTGGCTACAAAGAACTCGTAACGTGCTTCTGTGACATTTTCAATTATCGCTCTCAACATTCACATACACAAACAGTGATGCTGCTGCATGCAAACAAACGAATCAACGAACTTGCCGAGTTGTCATCAAAAATAGTACTCTCACATTTACACGCACACACGGACACATTATCAGTATCCAAATACACCTTCAAGCTGCAACATTGAATATAAAGAAATTTAAAATTTGTTTCAAGGACATAAACATGACTTAACATCGCTGATAAGAAAACTTGTTTTGCATTTTTTTATTTTTTTAATTTTTATGCGACTGACTTTAAAAAAGGACACCAGGAATATAGATAAATTAAAATTCCAATAAAATCTAGATTTATATTCTCTATAACTAGAAATTTTAAAAATATCTTACAGCTAACTTTCGTGTTCTGTAATTTTTAACAAGCTAGGGCTCAAGCAATTGAATATAGTTTTTCATTTTTAATTAATATGTCAATCTTGTTTATTTTACTTCGGCTAATCTTAATGTTTCTACACAATAAATATATTTTGTTTTAGCGAAGTTTATCCCTCTTCCCAGACACACAAATAGCTAAAAGGCTTAAAATTAATCAGGTAATTAGCCGCAACAAAGTTCAAAGCACTTGTTTTCAAAAGGAACGTCGCGTGTTGCATAAGCTTGATGTTTGACTTTCTCACCAAAGTTTATTGTAATTAAACTAAAATATATGTCAACAAATCAGCATGCCACCACCGTTGAAAATGTGAGATTTTTAAAAACCCGCAACAAATTTTAAATCTTGGTGTATTATTATACGAACTAAAGAATAAAAAATATAATTAAGTAAATCAAACATGAAATATGAACTTGGAATTTTATGGAAAATCGTATCTAATTTGAGCGTATACGACCTTGAATATACCTAAGATGGATACCTATGAAATTAAAGCCCCACTGTAATATGGTGAAGGTAAGTTTTAAAATATTGCTTAAATTTTTGCCAATTTTCTTTTCTGCTACTTTAAAAGTAATATTGATCACGAACCATTCCAAACCAATGTAGCTTTGGGTGCCCATTATAAACTACAACGGATACCAGAAGAACTTTACATCTACCATATATTTTTAAATTTTCTTATACAACGAGTTTGGAATGATCTATTTAATTTTTTACTATTTCTTTTTTTTTGTATTTGTAAAAATTTAATTTGTACACAAAACTTACTGAAATTATCTCTAAGAAAGCAGGCAATATTCCAATTTTGTGATCATTTTATTTATTAAATGTATTATTCAAAATATCCCTCTTGACCATATAAATTAATCTCTTATACAAACATTCTCTTCTACCGTGTACTAAAATGTTGTTATGTTCTAATATATAGAGAAATTAAAATGGCGCATGTCAGCAATATTTTTGAATCTCTCCGTTGTTCTCTATTAACAACACAGTCAACCAATGCTCTGGCACGAATGTTTTGTCTGACCGACATATGTTCTCAAATATAAACAAAAATATTATTATTGTTATTTTGAAAAGCGTTCACATAACATAATTCTTTCTTAGTGTTCGTTCCGGGTTCAATGTGTGTGTGATTCTTTTCGGATGGGTTTTATGCTTATCCATTTACATGCACTTATGCAGGTTACATGTTCTACAAACATTTGCCATACGATAATTTGTGGCCCCCGGTACAATTGCCGCTGCCGTTGGTTGTGCAGGTGGTGTTGATGAGGAGGACAGAAAAAAACTAACGATTGTTGGCTCCCCACACATACATACACACATGGATAGAGGCATTGTTGTTAATAGTGCAATGCTTGACAGTAGTAGTGGTGCTACTGGTATTTCGGTATCAAATCGGTTTCACTGTGTTGGATATTCATTTGTGTGTGGTAGCTTAAACCCCCCATCAATGACCAGAAAACGAGCCGTTACCTGGAAATGATGCAGTGGACATACGGACACACAGCTATGCAACACGGCATAGTTTTGCGTTCAAATGAAAAAATATGCTCTTGTCGGCTCGGCTGGCAAGCAGTATTACCTACTCGAACCTAGGCATATCCATAGAACCGACTACAACCACACACTCATATGTGTACATATATATGCAATCATAATTTATTATTTATGAGTTTTTGTTGCATTTGCATTATCAAAATGAATGAAAATGATGTTGATGTAAACCTGGGGTACTAAATATACAAAATTTGTTAGTTGTGGATGTCTGACGGCTGCAATGGATGGATACATAGATGCTGCATATGTTTATATCATAATGGAGGACTAAACGTTTTCACGAGCTTGCCGTAAAGTAGTTGCTTGAATTTTAGTTTGTGTGAGATTTTCATAGTCACAGCAGCAACGGCAGCAGTTGTTGTTGTTGCTGCTGTTATGATGCGAAATGTATGTTGGGCATACATTATGGTTAAAATGCGGGATTCATTTGTGTATCTCATCATCTGCTTTGCCAAATATGACAGCTTCTATACAAAAATTGTATATGTGCATACGAATATATATGTATGTATATATGAATGAATTCATTAAAATCGCCGTGCTGTACAATACCACAAATTTCACATTTGTATGTCATATGCCATAGCCTGGCATAATAAATGTGTTTATTATTTAAACATTTTGCTATTGTCAAATGGTGCTCTGCTCTTATTTTTTGGTAAGACTAAGGTTATAGTATTGTAGAAGTAGTCGAAAAGATCCCATAAAATTGCATTGGAACATTTTCCATAATTGTTCACATAGTTTAGACTGTACACATCGATGGAGAACATTAATTCATATGGAAATAAAACAAGTATAATTAAAACACTAAAGTCTAAAGGAGCCGGCCTTCAGATGGTTTGAAGCCTATATTTTTGGTTTATACCATGCCCAAATAATATTATCGGATCACCAACAACTTTGTTTCTATGCGACACACTGTACTAAATTTACGAATTTATATTCACTGGTTTTATGGCTACGTTGAAAAAATCGTCATAATTTGTCATTCATTTCGACGGTAACGAAAATATGTATCGACAAATATTATGCCGAAATTTTATTTATTGTCGACGCGTTTTTAAATGCACTATTTCGGTTTTTGCCACTTGGGTGGCAGTTGCCAATACATTGTTTACCTAACTGTCAGGCAGTCAGCCTATCGGCCTGCCTTCCTGTCCGCCCAACTAGCTGTTCGGTTTGTTTTGCTAGTTTGCTTAAATGTGTGTATACATTTCACGCATAATTTTAGGCTCTAGTTAGAAGTGCTTGCTTTGGTACACACGAGAGATGTGTGGCAACACGCACTTGCATGTTCATGAACATTTCTACACTGAATATCATTAGAACACAAATGGAATCCTTTTTGTTTTTGCCAAGGAATCACGCTATAGTGTTTTTTTGTTTCGAGGAATGTTTTATTTTTCACTGTGACACATTTTAGGCAAACCAAAGTTATGCATGGATTGTTAGCATAGACATATTTTACACGTTTTTATTTACACAAACGTTAGTATTATTCAGATACTTTGCATATAGTGATGTACACAAATTCTCAACAATGAAGATATGATGAATCTAACTTTCTGCGGTTCTATATTCTGAGCCTTGCCAATATTTCGCGATATTTGCACCGTTTTGACCGATTGTAGGTCAACAGCTCCACTTTCCAACCCTGGCGTATTTTCCAAATCTTATTTTCTCGATGAGAATATTTACGACATAAAATAAAAATGTGGTCATTTTAGGTTTTGGTTGATTTGACTCCCGTAATATTGACCGATTATAATCTAAACGTTCTAATTATTTGGTCAGATCCCCTTCACCCTGTAAAATATGTGGTGTTCTGTAATAATGGCCTCTAGATCTGACAAAAATATCGGTTCATTCATTCAGTTCCTAAATATAATATTATAATAACCCCCACTTCATGTAAAATTTGAATCTAGAGCGACCAGAAAAACAGACAAAAATAAAGTTTTTGGTCTATTTTGTCCCTTAAATATTAAAGGACCATTACCAACAGTAATAGGGAAATTTGTTGGCCAGAATCCGTCCTACATGCAAAATTTCGTGACAATCGATCCATAATTGTGACCTGTATCGTGTTTACAAATCATAATGGACAGACTGGCACACATGCCTAGATCGGCTTTTTCGGAAGACAAAAAAATTATCGTATCAAATTTTCAAAGAATGTTGAAATTTTGACATAGACCCATATAGGTATTTCTAACTGAAATGACAATGACTTGGAATTTTCTACTTCATGTGAATAGGTCCAAAGACAAGCTAATAGTAAATGTATGTCCCAGGTTTAGATTTATTTTTTGCATATTTTTATCATTTACTTTATTTCTAGATTTTTTTTTCATATATATTTATTTAGCAATACTAACCCAATATTTTGAAGTTCCTCCCATGTATTTTCATATTGCACACACTTTTACACTCAACTGTATTGTACCGTATCAGAAATATGAAATAACTGCGTCTGTTGTTTTGTATCATCGCCATAACTAATACTTTGACACACTCACATTAATGCACATTGTGCTGAACGTCGAACGATCTGCACTGAAGGCTAAAGAGGCATAGCACATAAATTGGTATTAGTGCGTGAAGTAAAATTTTATACCATTGCGTCGCACCAAAATGTTAATAATTTCACAAAGCACTTGTTTTGTATGGCTTTTTCCACTTTGCCGCTCTGGTCCGACACCCTGGCTGGCTGTGTGGCTCCTCCTATTGACAGCTAGCTTATGATATGAGTTGTGTGTGTGTGTGTGTGCGTACATACGTATGTGTGCAACAAGAGCACTAGTTAGTATGACATTAAGGCTGAGTTGACTGACGATGATAGTAGTGACTATAATGATGAAGATGGCCATGAACATTCCGGCACGAGGATAATGAAGGTGATGATGAGTTGGGTTAACTGGCAGCAGGGTTAGCTTCTCGTTCAATCCATTCTGCCTGACATTGGCAACAACATGTTTGTACACATGTATGCGACACTCCGAGACACCATGACGACACCATCAGGGCATTATGCATTTGCCTCACACAAACTCACATACACATATGTTAGTGTTCGTATGCTTGTGTTTGTGTGTGTGCATGTTTGTTGTTAAGTGTCAACACTGTTATGGCGCTTAGCAAATGTGATATATTTTGTGTCGTTTGTTATATTTCGAGCGAATTTATTAATGCGTAATGGTATTTTTCGGGCCATGTAATGGTAAATTATGAGCTTTATTTTCGTGAGCAAACAAATGGGAAAACATTAAAAATATTGCCGCCAGGTATTGCCAAGGATGGTCGTCGTGATGATGCCACCACAAATGTACTTAGTGTAGGCCCCCACACCCAAAACAGCTGTTGTAAACCTTGAACGAACGAATTTACAAATTACCTTGAATGCAATATGTAATTTTTTCTTCCTTGCTCGCATTACAACATTTACAAATGACAATTGTTAATGATCTACGAAGTGAAAATATTTATCAAAATGACATCTTCAAAAGGGAATTGGATTCATAGTATTTTTGTTGCGCAAAACCATGAATGCCAATTATAAATTTGTATGAAATTTATTTGTATCATTTGAAATTAAATTGAAACATTTTTATGTTATAAACAAATTAAAATTTTGAGAAAACAAACAACATAAATTACTTGTCTCAGTGATAAATCGTTGATGTAAACTTGCACAGCTTGAAATTTATTAATCTGTTTTAAGAGTTGTATTAATATTGGTTTGTAAATTTGGAAAATAATATAAAAATATTACAAGTCACAACACCCCAGCAAATTTAAATATACTTTTTTTTCTTGGTGGTTTTCTTATTGGTGGTGTCACAGATGCTATGTACGAAAATCACGAATTATAGACCTAGGACAAAAATGAAAAATCGTCAGTATCTCTTCATACAATAAAGTTGAAATTTTATTATATAAACTGAAATTATTAAATTTTATATTTGATTATTAATTAAAATAATATCACATTATGTCGAATATGTGTGTTTCAGTGTTTGGTTACTCTTCTAAATTAATTGTCTTTCTTTTATTTCTTTTCAGATTGACAACATTTTCTAAGAGTGTGAATAAATGGCAAATGGTGTTTACATTGCAATAAGTTAAAAAATTATATTATGAAGTTTTTTTATTTATACATTTAAATTAATAAAATGATCAATTAATAATTTTACATTTAATATTGTTTTCTTTTTAATTAAATTTGTTAAAAAAAGTGTAAAGCTAATATATTTTGGAGCCAAAACCACACATATGCAATTTTGCATAATTTTACAACACTGGATAAGACATGTGTTTTGCGCCATCTATTGATAGCTATGATCCAAAATCTCAAATTCATTTTTAGGCCAATTTCAACAGGCCTTCAAAAATTTATAAATGAAAATTTTCGTGCAAATAGCAAGTTAATTTTTGTTTTAAAAATATGAAAATACAGTAAACATCTATTACTATTAAGAATAACTAATATCTTTTCAATTCAAGCCCTTATAAGAGGTGTACGATCGAATATTTACCGCCTTTAAGACGCCTGTCTTTAAAAGCTTATAACTTTCGCATATAATGCACGTTTGTGAAAAAATCGGTGTCACATGAAAGAGTGAAAGATTTACTTTATGATGGATGTATTCAACTCATTTTTGTTTTATGCCTAAGCTGTTAAATTTACGAAGTATTGTATCAACCGCATTTTTCATTTAGTATTCTTTATTATTTTTACTCTCTTTGCAGGCATGTTGATAGCCCACATTTTAACCTTTCATATGACACCAATTTCAGCGTTATACGTCTACTAAATGTAAAGTTATGATAAAAATAAGTACATCAAAAATCGTGTTTTTTGAAAAAATTTGTCTCTATGGGGTCATGCGCATCAATAGATGGCGCTATTACGAGGTGTTAACAAGTGTTGTAAAACGTATGTTTCTTTCGCGTACATTTAAAACTGTATAACTTTCACAATAATTGTCCGTTTACCACAAAACCGGAGTCATACCAAAGAGCGAAAAAACTAAGTAACAAGTTTTGATAAATAGAAGTACGTCAAAAAATATGATTTTGAAAATAAAGTTAACCAGTGTAGTAAAACTTATTTTTCTTGCGCCTTAAGATATGCTTTAGAGAATCACAAAATAAATATATCTCAAACTTACATCATTTCACAACACTGGTTAAGACATGCTATTTGCGCCATCTATTGATAGACATGACCCCAAACAGCAAACTCATTTTTTGAAAATTGATTTTTGTCCAATTTTAACAGGTCGTACAAATTTTGAAATGCTCATTTTCGTGGAACTAATTAGTTTATTCTTGTTTAAAAAATATGGAAATGCAGTAAACTCCTGTTACTATTGAGATTCACTAATATCTCTTCAATTTCAGAGCTTTTAAGGGGACTACGATCTAAAATTTACCGCCTTTAGGATACCTGTTTTTAAAAGCTTATAACTTTCGTAAAAATTGTCCGTTTGCAACAAAACCGATGTCATATGAAAGAGTGAAACATCTATTTTAAGATGACCATATTTAGCAATTTTTGTTATTATGTTCAAGATATTAAATTTACGAAGTATTGCATTAAACCGATATTTTGTTTGTTACCGACATTATTTACACATTTTCTTCAAACACGTTGCTAGTCCACATTTTAACGTTTCATATGACACCAATTCCATCGGTATACATCTACTATCAAAAAAGTTATAACAAAAAGAGGTACATCAAAAAATTGTCCCATTTGGGTCATGCTAGCCAGTGTTGAAAAACGTATTTTGTTTGCGCCCACGGATATGCTTCACATTTTCATTAAGGTAGGCATTAGAAAAAATTTTGCTGTTTTTAAAAAGTCCGATTTTTGAGAGATTTTCATTTTTGAGTAACAGGTGCCCAGCAGTGAACAGCAGGTATATTTCGGAGGATGGATGAATTCAAATGTAAATAACTCGGCGAATAATTATCCGATTTTCAAAATGTTTACAGAAATTTTTAGTGAAAATTCTAAAGATTTATTATGTACTGATGTCACATGTATACAATTAAGTTATATATGAGAAAATTAACATTATGTGAAAGTTTGAAGATATGTAAATTATTGACTGCTTTTTGGGTAAACTGTAGCATAGTCGATTTGGGCAACCTGTTCTATACTTCACCATAGTGAGCTACTGGGTATTATTTCTTTGCGAAAGACATGAAAAGCGTAATAATGGAGAACAATATCTTTCAAAATTACCACCATAAGCTTGATTAAAGGAAAGGATCTTTAGGTTTAATAACAATTATGACTTCTATGGCAAGCCATTGACATTTCAACATATCTGTTATTTTTGTAATATATTGCCGACTCGCTGTTCGGCGCCCAGCACCAAAATGGTTGAATTCAAATGCAAATAACTCAGCAAATACTTAAGCGATTTTTATAAAAATTGCACAAACTCTGAAGTGTTATTAAATACCAACAATTCGTACATCATTATGATTTTTTTCTATTTATTTAAATTGATAAAGTCATAAATTTATGTTTATATATTTAACGTTTCTAATTTCTAATTAAATTTTTAAAATGTAACTAAAAGACTATCGTAGGGATACAAAATTTAAAATGTACAGCTAAATTTAGCACAACACTGAGCATTATTAAAAACGGTAGACTTATTTCGCAAATCTATGTTTATTTTACAACATTTGCAAAACTAGTTTCATTACCATTAAACATTTGTCATTTGAAGAAGTAAATAGCTTAATTTTAATATAATGGATCCAAAACCATACATATGCAATTTTGTGTCTTTTTACAACACTGGTTAAGACATGTGTCTTGCGTCATCTATTGATAGCTATGATCCAAAATCGAAAACTCATTTTCTTAAATGGTATTTTTGGCTAATTTCAAAAAATGTACAAATGGAAATTTTCGTGCAAATAATAAGTTAATTTTTGTTTTAAAAACATGAAAATACAGTAAACATCTATTACTATTGAGAATAACTAATATCATTTCAATTCAAGCCTTATAAGAGGTCTACGATCCAATATTTACCGCCTTTAAGACGCCTGTCTTTAAAAGCTTATAACTTTCGCATATAATGCACGTTTGTGAAAAAATCGGTGTCACATAAAAGAGTGAAAGATTTACTTTATGATGGATATATTCAATTCATTTTTGTTTTATGCCTAAGCTGTTAAATTTACGAAGTATTGTATCAACCGCATTTTTCATTTAGTATTCTTTATTATTTTTACTCTCTTTGCAGGCATGTTGATAGCCCACATTTTAACCTTTCATATGACACCAATTTCAGCGTTATACGTCTACTAAATACGAAGTTATGATAAAAATAAGTACATCAAAAATCGGGTTTTTTGAAAAATTTTGTCTCTGTGGGGTCATGCGCATCAATAGATGGCGCTATTACGAGGTGTTAACAAGTGTTGTAAAACGTATTTTTCTTTCACGTACCTTTAAAAGCTTATAACTTTCGCAATAATTGTCCGTTTACCACAAAATCGGTGTCATTTGAAAGAGTGAAAACTCTACTTTAAGATGGCCAAATTTAGAATATTGTGATATTATGTCCAAACTATTAAATTTACGAAGTATTGCATTAAACGGATTTTTTTGTTTGTTACCGACATTATTTATACATTTTCTGCCAACACGTTGCTAGTCCACATTTTAACCTTTCATATGACACCAATTCCATCGTTATACGTCTACTAAGCAAAAAGTTATAACAAAAAGAAGTATATCATAAATTGTCCCATTTGGGTCATGCTAGCCAGTGTTGAAAAACGTATTTTGTTTGCGCCCACGGATATGCTTCACATTTTCATTAACGCAGGCATTAGAAAAAATTTTGCTGTTTTTAAATGTCCGATTTTTGAGAGATTTTCATTTTTGAGTAATAGGCGCCCAGCATCGAACAGTAAGTATATTTCGTAGGATGAATGAATTCAAATGTAAATAACTCAGCGAATACTTAACCGATTTTCAAAATTTTTACAGACAATTTTAGAGGAAATTCCAAAGATTAATCACATATTGATGATACATATATAACATTATGTTATATATGAGAAAACTAGCATTATGTGAAAGTTTTTGTGTAAAATGTTGAATAGTCAATTTGGGCAGCCTATTCTATACTTCACCACGGTGAGGTACCGGGTATTATGTTTTTGCGGAAGGTATAAAAAGCGTAATAATAAAAAACAATATCCGCCAAAATTACCACCACGAGCATGATTAAAGGGAAGGATATTTAGATTTTTAGTACAAATTTAATAACAATTATCACTTCTGTGGCAAGCCATCGAGTTTTCAATATATCTGTTATTTTTGTAATATACTGCCGACTCATTGTTCGGCGCCAAGTGCCGAACAGTGAGTATAGATTGGAACATGAGCAATTTCAAATGCAAATAACACAGCGAATACTTAACCGATTTTTATAAATTTGTCAGCTATGGTTAGACGAAATTCTGAAGCTTTATTACAAACCGAAAGAGCATATATAAATTGATATTATGTAAGAAAAAATCGTAGTATGCAATAGTTACGGATATATAAAATACCGGATATAGTTGCACACCCATCGCAAAGTGAAGTTTGTATTAAATTTGTCATTCCATTTGCAACACCTGAGACCGCATATAGTATATATATTCTTGACCAAACCAGTAACAAGACAAAATTTCAAAGATCTATTCCAAATATTGCGAATTCTAATATTTGGGACAGATCTTTGAAATTTTGCCCATACATTGTTACTACTCCTAGAATGTTTATGGTTTAATATGTTTAATAGTCGGCTGTAAATAGATATTTTGGATTCTCACTAAGTAGGAAATGTACTAAAAATAATAAATATTTTCCACTTGTTAGTACAGCCACTAGATATGCTCCACATTCAAATAAATACTTTTCATTAAGACACTCTTTAACTATCAAAAAAGAAATTTACAGACTTGAACACCGAACTCAAATTTTCCTTTACAAAATAATAATTAAATATTACATGTGTATAACAAATAGTAAAATAATTGTAAATTTATTGAATCTATACCCACATATTTGTATTAATTTGTCTTAATTATTTAAAATAAAATTCTTAATGCTAGATCAGTATATTACACCAACAAACCACCCATTCCATCATAATCCAAAGTCAATACTTTCCATATAAAAATATTTAATAAACTTTCATTTTATTAAGTTATATAAGGCTTTCTATTCTATTTCAATGGTTTCGTTGAACCTTTGAACAGACAAATATGAAAAGTATCTGTGTTATTTATGTTGAAGAACATGGAATTTACGTTTAAACAATCTTAATAATATATTTTATACAATGTAACATATGTATGTATATATATTCAATTTGTTAGAATGCCATATATTTGTGTAATTATGTATGTGTGTGTGTAAGTTGCTTACTCAAAATAATTCAATTGTTGTTCATTTGTGCCACAAAAACAACAAAGTGTTGCATATATGTAGGTCGTTTTGTTGTATGCAATAATCTTTGATTAGGCAGTAATAATATTGTTCTTTACAAAATTATAAAACTAAAATACTATTTCTTTATAATATATATATTTTAAATAATACATACGTACATACATAGCATAACTAAAAAGATAATATAACAAACAAATAATTTTGTTTCTCTCTCTTCTTTTTATAACAAATGCAATATGCTTGAGCTTAAATTGTAACAAATTTCTTTAAACTATTATTTTAGTTTAACAACATGAATAAAACTACAAAAGAGAATACAAAATATAAGACTGTAATAAAAACAAACAAAAAACATATGAAAAAATATAATTTTCTTGTAATTTAACACATTGGCTTTTCCAAAGGGTGGGAGAGCTCGGTAGGGAGGCAACAACGAGTAATATTTTTTTCGGTTTGTTGTTTTTTTATTATTGTTGAATTATACTTTAACAACAACAAAAAACAAAACAACTATCGAAACTAACAAGAGAATGGGAAAAATGACAAAGTTATATTCCCCCAAAAGAAAACAAAACCAACAACAGTATGTAATAACATTTTAAAACACGGTGCCCCAAAATCAACGATCAAATCCGATTTGTATTTGAAACTTAGCCAAGATAAATGAGCGCTATATAAAAAATTTAATCAGAATTTTGTAAGCAATATGAGCAATAGATTAAAATAGCATTTTGAACATTTATATGAGTTTCAGTGTTACAGAAGGCAGAAGGAAATATTTTAAAGATATATACTTTCTTGAGGTAGACCACGTATCGGCCAATTTTTTTTGGGGCACCCTGGATCTGTATATGCTTTTTAAACGTACATGTGTCCATGCAATGTTTCAATTCTGCGAGTGTGAGAATTGGATATCGTCGGTGTGCCTCCCTATATATAAAAGGATGTCAGTTTTTTTTTTTCAAGTGGTTGTTGGTTGGAATGAAATGAAAGAAGTTGTTGAAGAAGCAGAAATCGTACTCGTCGTATATGTTTGTAAGTAAATAACGAAGCATGCGGCAACCAAACCCTTCACGGCATCTCCGGTTGATGTCATCGTCATCATTTCGTTTACTCAGACTTCTGGCACAGTGCACTGTGTGCAGGTTTCCATTTCGGGTGTGAAATCCTCAATTTGTATGGTTGTCTCAAAGAAGTTGTAACGCATATGAACAGCAGTGGTGGCTTCCTGCATTATTTTTTTGGGATCAGCACCTTCAGCTGTAAAGAAGAAAGAAAAAAAAAACATTAAAATGGAATGAAAACACATACTAAATCAGCAAACAAGAAAAAAGAATATAACACTAACAGAATATAATCATTAAAGATGCAAACAAAAATGTAGACACCAACCCGACTGAGCTGGAGATAGACAAACATTCAGACAAAAAAGAACGACACAAATAAATCAATATAAATGCTAAATGCAAATCTTCAGTATTACCTCCAGACATTCAAATTTTCCTCGGGCCTTTCTTGCCCCGCACCGCAAAAGGTGAAAGATGAGCAAAACTTTGAAAATTCAATTCGTCGTCGCTGTCTTCATTGCAGCCAGACAAAGTCCATGGCTTGTTACTTATTTTATTTGGCTATAATGCAAATTGCATTTTCGCACGTGCATGTCAAAGCCAAACACAAATGTCAGAGCAAAGAATGCCGAACAACAAATTCTTCTTAGGAAAGTCTTACCAATATTCCGTTAACACTGCAGCAGTATCATAGGATAAATACAAGGAAAAAGAAGAAATCAGCAAACAACAGTAACAGAAAACTATCTTTGCCAATTTTTGAGTTTTTTCATTGTTGTTGTTGTTTTGTTTTTTCTCTATTTTCCCAAGACAAAATAAGAAATGGGTTTCTTTATTTTTCACTTTATCCCAGTGTTAGTAGCTGTGTTCTGATCATTTGCATAAACAGATCCAAGAAATAAAATAATGCAGGTCTGTTGAAATTGTGTAGTTGTAAATAAAACTCAAACAGCTTGGGTTCATTAACGTTATTGGCTAGTCTTTCCGGGTTTTAATTTATAATCTACACCAAATTTATTTATGTAAAATACAGACTGGGAAATTTGAAGTAGTAGGAACTGCAATTCGAAATAGTGGTATTGTGGGAATATAATGGCATTTTGAATTTAAAACAGATGCACAAAATATATGTGATAATCATATATTAGGCTGGAGAAAGAGGAATCTATTATTTTTATATGAACTGTAGGACTTTCTTTAACATGCTTCGAAATGTCCCATATGCACAGTTTTATTGTAAGATTTGTTGTCATTAGCAAAAAACTCTCGTAGTCGACTTTCACAATCCTTCCTAGATACCAATATTTTATCATTAACGAAATTTTTCAATGCAAGAAAAAGATGATTATCGCTTGGTGCCAAGTCCGGACTGTATGGTGGATGCATTAAAACTTCCCAACCATGCTCCTGAAGTTTCTGGCGAGTCGCTGTAGATGTGCGTGGCCTAGCGTTGTCCTGATGGAATACGACACCTCGCCTGTTGGCCAATTCTGGACGTTCCTGATCAATTGTTATCTTCAAACCGTCCAGTTGTTGACAGTAGACATCAGAATTTAGCGTTTGGCCATATGAAACCACAACTCATTATAAATAATCCCCTTCCAGTCCCACCAAATGCATAGCCGTTAGTTCTGCTTTGGCCACCGTTTGAGGTGTTTCACCGCTCTTTGTCCACGATCGTTTTCACACATCTTATAATGTTTCTCATCTCGTCACCATCTGTTTAAGAAATGGGTCTATCTCATTTCGTTTGGCCAAGGCTTCGCATATGGAAATTCGAATCATCCTATATTTTTGAATCCAGCGTTGTGTAAATTATTTAAAACTGTTTTATGGTCGATTTTTAGCTCCTGGGCGATGTTACGACTGCTAACATGCCAGTCAACTTCGATCATTTCTCCGATTTTTTCGACATTTTACGAATTGAACCTAATATGTGGATTTTTTTCGGGAAATTGAAGACAAAGGCAGATCAATAATATCGTACAAGCGAACGGGGTTTTAACGTTTTTTTTTATATTCTAAAGGATAAACTAAAATGTTTACATTTAAAACGAGTTTATTTTTTGAAAATCTGGTTTTGAAAATCTATTTTTTGCTATTGCAAACTTGGGCAAACCATATCTCTGGGAAGGCTAAAATAATTTGTCCGTGTCATATTTTTCGAATTCAGTACTACTTGTTTGGAAAGATTTTTATTGAAACGCCTAGAATTATTCTTGTGTTTAATATTAAATTTTCTTAAATGAAACCTCTTGTAAAAATGTTTATTGAGAATAACTTACAAATTCCAAGTTTAAAATACAATAACACAACTTTTTACCAAATATTATCTTGAGCGTCCAAAAACCATTCATTCGTTCGTTCATAACCAACATTTAGATTTAAGATATTGCAAAGCAGCAGACAACTAACTTTTGAACTTTTCTTTTTTGTTAGGAACTCAATTCACCATTGATTTTTTTTAATATATATATACCTGAAATAGCAAAACTACAAACCATTCCAAAATATTAGACAAAATTGCATCCTTTGCCTTAGTGTTCCAACATTTATTTTAAATGACTAACGCTCAAGTTGTGGCAGAAGTTGAAGTTATAGTCAAACAATAAAAGAACAAAAATGAAAACAAACGCATAATGCACCACACCACAAAAGGTGTACCCACAGTTAGTAGTAGTAGTAGTAAAAACCAATACACATAGAGTGTGTTCACAAATCGTAATATTTTACAAGTTCTGAAGAACAAAAATTGCTTAAATGCAGTGCTTGGGAATTTTTACACTCTTCCCAGTGTTTTTGGGCAAAAATTTAAATCTTCTTCGTTTTCTATTTCGACTTGCCGAAAACAAATCCCGGGCAAAAAAGTGGATATTTTTTTGAAAGTTTTTTATGGTTACAGGAAGTTGGGATCTAACCTTGCACACAACGAAATTTTCTAAAACTTAAAAAAAAAAAAAAACAAGAAAAAACATCAAAAGGTGCTACCACTGGGAGACAAGACAAGTTCCTTTAACGTTTTATGAAAGCGAAATGATAAATGCTAAACGGATGCTAGAGAACATCTCAAGTCATGTGGAAAGCAAAAGTTGCGGGATTTATTTTCACTTCGAAATTTATTGCTTGAAAATTGAACCAACTTCTTTTTCTGAAGACACTCCCATTCAAAAAATACAGGAATGTAGGAGAACAAAATAAAATTTAGGATTTGAAAAAAAAAAATATTTGGTTTAAATGACAATGGCTGCAATGCGGCCATGGCAATTAGGAAAAGTTGCCCCATGCTGCATCATTGCTAACAGCAACAACAACAACAATAATTGAAAATACCAACCCAAACTATCACAACAATAACGACAACGATAACATCCTTATTAGAGTTTAACTTTGAAGTATTTGAAATTAAGTTAAGTTGTAGAAAGCCAATAAACCATAATGAGCCGAGTTTTTAAGTGAGTTTTGTAGAGTGGAATGCAACACAACACTACACAACGCAGCACAGCTCAGCTCAGCACAGCACAACACAACACATAACCCATACAATGCAATGCAACACAACAAAACAAAACGCAAATACTGAAATACAAATAAAACTAACAATAATCAGCAAGTAAGCATGAGCATCATGCTGCTGAATGCTCCGGCTGATGGCCAGTGCCGTCGATGCTGTCGATGATCATGACCAGCATCATCATTACTCTTATAATTATTATTATTATTTAGTAGTTCAGGGCGAAAGAACACAACAACACACACACTTACAATAATTCCACAATGCCATGCAAAACTACAGGACCCAACAGCAACTACAATTCTCATAGTTTCCAGATAATAACAAAAAAGTTAACAATTTTAAATTAAGTTGTACTCCCCTACAACCAAAAATTTTAGTTTTGTATTTTTGTAAAAATAGAGAGAGGTTATTTTGGGATGATATAATTTTTTGTAATTGGAATTTTTATTTTTGGCAATAATTTACGTCAAAATGTTGACAATTCACTATGGACCAGAGATCAATTTTTGGCCATAATTAGAGTGATGGATTTATGAAATAAATAGATATCAGATAAAAGGGTTTCGAAGACGCTAGAGGGAGAACCTATCAAGACGTCAATTGGTGCTATAGCTATAGTAGTGGATTTATGAAATAAATAAATAAATATCAGATATAAGCGGTTCGAAGACGCTAGAGAGAGAACCTATAATTTTTTTTCGGCAGATGGTTTTACTGATAGATTTCTCGTAAATTATCGATCACATCGAAATTTCGCAGTAAAAAAATATTTTGCTGTTTTTTGTTTGGTGCATTCAGTTGTGTGTTAAAGGGTGTTAAAAATCGAAGTGAACAAAGAGAAAATTCGGTACATTTTACAGTTTTTCTTTGACAAAGGCGAAAATGCAAGCCAAGCGGCTAAAATTGTGAATGGTGTTTATGGTTCCCATACTGTAGCAGCCAATTATGTTCAATTTTGGTTTCGTAGATTCCGTTCAGGATTTTTTGATGTTAAAGATGCACCTCGCACCGGTAGGCCGGTCGCCGATAAAATCGGAGAAATTATCGATCGGCATATTAGCAGTCGTAACATCGCCCAGGAGCTAAAAATCGACCATCGACCGTAAACCGCGGACCACAATGTTACACAATTATATTGTACAAGTTTCCAGATTTGAAATATATAACATTTTATGGACTCTACCTAAAATAGACTTTTTGACAAAAAAAAAAAAAATGGATACTTGGCCAATAGTGTAATTGTAGAAATTGTGAAGTGAAGAGAAGCTAATGATGTTTTGTGTTGATACATTACTCAATATTCTAAACATTTTTCAATAATTTGATAGCCTTTCAATATTTTCTATGCTGAAAACAGCGGATTGGTGGTCCCCATATTTTACAGGAACTGGAGATAATTTAAAATATAGCAAAGAAGAAACGTATGTATGCCATGGATATATTGATGAACAAATGTTAAATCAAATCGAATAGTTATAGTTTCGATGCTTGATCGTATCAAAGTGTGTATATCCTCATTAGCCTTAAGGCTGAGGGTATAACAACAACAATCAACCTAAATTTACGAAAATTGTTGAAATATATTTAGTCCAATCAAACCGATATTTCGATTAGACACATTCGTGATCGTGTCAAAGTGTGTATCCTCATTGAAGCTATAACAAGTGATTCCCATCATCCCAAATTCAAACCCCCTTTACTATTAAAAACATACACCAAACAAACTTTATCATCTTTACTCACAACTATCAACACGGTTTGTAACAAACCAGTACCAGTAGCAGGGTAATACGCCAAACCCGACACCATAATCAAAAGCGGCATCGTTATGACCGTCATCATGGTTGCCGACAGGGTCGCCAACGACAACATCACATCCACACACCATCACTAGTCAACCAATGGAATGAGGAGTGTACAACAACATACTAGCCTGTCTTTCGAACCAAATGATAACGCACCGTCGTCGTTCTTTCTATGGACATTTGGTATTATTTTAAATACAAAACTTTAAATGAAAAACACTTTTGTATGCAATTTTTCTCATAGGGGTATCTCTGAATTCATTTGAAATCCCAGACACACACACACAAACACTTTACATCCCATATATATACTAACATAGAACTTGTGTATGGGATGTATGTTTTGTTTGGAACACAATTTTGGTTAAATGTGCGGGTGTAGCCGGACAAACAACTCGCCACCTGTGGTGCTGTGTTAACTTCCACGCACACCATTCCCATAACACGACGTTGGACTGTCTGCCATAGTTGGGAATAAAAAAATCGAAAAAGCATTTTTTGCTGTACTTTTATTTAAATGCTGAAATAATTGCTGGCTTAAGATAATGGGGAACTTTCATCCATGTTATGAAATAGGAGGTTTGGGATACCTTCCCCCAATTTTATATAACCAATGTTGCGCCCTTAAATGTGTGTTCTATGTGTTAAACAAAAAAAAATCGCTTCATGAAATAACAACTTTGCAATTTAGACGGAAATTAGCCCAAATTATGTGCATTGTCGTTTTGGGCATAACAATTGTGACAATAGCGGCGACAACGACGATGATGCCCATGGCAATGTTCATGTTAATGTTTCCTCGACTGGCTATGCCTTTATTTGTCCTTTTGTATGCTGAGCAATTGTCACTCATGCATTTATTTGTGTTTCCTTGAAAAGGAATTGCATGAAAATAATGAATATCAATAGTTTTAGATATATAGTTCATAGTAATTATGGATGGAATAGATGCATCGATGACATTATTAAATGGTAAAGAAATCAAAAAGTTAGATAGTTTTGTCCAGGAAATTTTTGAATATAGAAAATTACCAGTTTTAATACATTATCGACAACACAGTGGCATACGGCGACCAAGAATTACTCAGAAACATACATGTACCTATCGATTTCCAGAAGGCAAATACAAATCATTCTAAACTATTATCATGCTAGATTTATAGCAAATGTAAGCTGTGCGAACCAGACCAACACCGTACGAATCTGTTTTAAACAATTTACACAAAGCTGGATTCAAAAAGAAGTTCGACGTTTGGGTGCCACACCAATTAACAGAAAAAAGGAATGAAATATACCCATTTTTTAAACGGATGGTAACTGGAGATGAGAAATGGATCACATACGATAACCCTGTTCGAAAACGATCGTGGGCTGCTATGCATTTGGATGGACAGGAAGGGGATTATTTAGTACGAGCTGCTTCCATATTGCCAAACGCTAAATCCTGATCTGTACTGTCAACAACTGGACCGTTGGAAGATAGCAATCGACCAGAATTGACCAACAGAAGAGGTGTCGTGTACCACCAGAATTTGGCCACATCTTAAGAAAAAAATGTCCATAGCATAACCGGAATGATGCTTGAAAGAGTTCTCCAAGGCCCACGACAAAGAAACATCTGGCGACGAGCAATAACCCGAGAACCTTAGACGAAATAATCTTACATGGAAAGATGCAAAAACAATGCCAACTAACGAAGTAATTTGGAGATACAAAAATGTGTGAAATTGTACTCCTAAGGGATTGCAAACACTCCAGTGACACAAAAAGACTATTTTACAATTTTAGGCCATTGGCACCTTTGATGGTTCCATAAAGCTGCGTCAGTATTGTCAATTTTTGTTAGGTGGAGAAACTAGAGTTTTTATCCATCGTAATCCCAAAAATACTGAGAAAAAGAAAATTGGACTCAAAGTGATAATTTCGCCTGGAGAATTCCAATCCATTCAGAATGATATGCTATGTTAATGCTACTTCGGTTGGAATAAAATGCTTGAGGTCTGAGGTCCACCAATGGAATGGGCTGACTGTTTTAATTCTTAAAAGTTGTTGTTGAAATTTCAATACAAATTCAATGCTTATTAATGCGAAAAAAGGAAAATAAAACTTAAAAACTTTCACCAAACATAAATTCCTACCCTTAAAATAAAAATAATAGAATCACACCTTATACTAATTAACTCTTTAGCTACTACAAATATTTCCTCGCAAAATATTGTAAATATCCTCATACCCTTCTAAAATATAACGCTTATTATAATCATGATAATGTTAACATATACAGGTCACGCCATGATGTTACACAATTATATTATACCCAATTTACAATGGAGTAAACATCCATAAAATTGATCAGCAACATTTTTGACCAACAACAAAATTTTGAATATGAATGCAAAATTAAATGAAATTACATGATAACAAGTAACAATCATTAGCCTTGTTCGACACGACCAAGAAGTATCAAAACCCTCCATGTAAACATACACAGACGCACACACAACCACACACATATTCGGAATCATAATTACACAGCAAAATGTATTTTGGAAATTATAAATGCAATAATGATAAGAAATGAAATTAGCAGCAAACAAACAGGAGACATATGAACGCGTTGAACGCCAGTGATGGAAAATTTCTAAATTGTAAAAGAGGAGTGGATATATTTTAAAATTGTAATAATTATAAATATTTAAAAACAACGTTTGAATTTCCAAATTAAAAAAAAAATGTATTTTAAGTTATTAAAAAAATAGAAAAAATATCTGAATATGAAATTGGACTAATATTGAGACAATTAAAGTGTAGAGGAGATGCTCGGATTTCCGAATAATGTTCCTTTAGTATCACTTTGCTTGTTTGGAGTAAGTGCAAAAATATCCAATGACATTATTGTGCTGACATTTTAATCTACATTTCCGTTAGTTATGAAGTACTGAATAAAGTACATTTGTTCCAATCTTTCCCATTCCTAATATTCAAACGAAAACAATGCTCGTACGTAACGAGAATACATAGCAATTAAACCACAATGGATCCTCTGTTCTGAGCCAACAAACACTTGTTGTTGCGATAAACCTCTTGCAATCGATTCCAACGGCAATCCTTGGAGACACAAAACAAATTCGAACACAATTTTTGTTTTTTTTTTTTCAAATTCCCCACCTCCAACTCCAACGTATAAAACAAACACAATACTTCTATGCATATAAATGTGCCTGTGTGTATGTATGCGTGCTCTAACAACGGAACAATATGAAATGATTAAGTGAGTTTGCTCACGGCCGTTTGCTGGATTTGCTGTATGTAAATACACGGGGTACATGTGTAGTAAAGGCAGCAAATGGAAAGTGATTTTACATGTCCGCCTTATGGGGATATCATGAGGTTAGCATAGAGCGGGTGTGTGAG
This sequence comes from Musca vetustissima, assembly GCF_032173495.1. Lineage (NCBI taxonomy): Eukaryota > Metazoa > Arthropoda > Insecta > Diptera > Muscidae > Musca > Musca vetustissima. The sequence goes on from NW_026875384.1 coordinate 147,434, forward strand.
TGGCGGAAAATATGCGTTTGTACTTACCAATTGCCAAGTGAACAGATAACGCCACTTTATTAATGCTTAAAGCCCAAATACGCAAATTATGAACACGCTGTACACCCTCGATTTGTTGGAAAATGTTAAGAACTTCCGCATAATGCAAATAGCTTGGTGTACCCTCCATGAGAACCTAAGTCCGTGCAATGAGATACGCGTCCACAGTAGAAAAAGCATGACAGCAAAAGCAAACGGGGTAGGCCCAATGGTGTTGGTGGCAATCAGCAGCACAGCGGCGAGAGGGGTTCGTAACACCATCACACAATGTATATTTATCATTTTTAACCGCAGGCGATGACAGTTCAAATACCGAGACGTGTGTTTATTCGATGAGAGTTTTGCACAATTCCAAAGGTACCACGGAGGTGGCGTTAGCAACATCATCCAGGTTAGCGGGAAAATTATAATGTAAATATGAAACGAAAAAGAAAAAACAGAAATCAGAAATCGTTAACAAAAAATAATCAGACAGAACAAGTTGTGTTTTTATGTCGGTGTTCTGTTCTAAATTCAAACAATAAAATAAATAAATAATTTGCAGTTGTCGCTGATGGAGGTGTTGTTATTGCTTTTGTTATTCTGGTTTTTTGGCGAAAACATTACTACGGCAACAAGATCAAATTACAAAATAAGCTTTGCAAAATTTCGAAATTCAAATCTCTAGTGAAGCGATTTATTTCCATGCCACAGGAAAGGGAAACACAGAAACCGAACAGAAATAAAAACAAAAGAATAGACATTTTAGATATTTAATAGATTGAAACGAATGCATGTTTGGAAACAATATTTCAATTTCTCTTCACATTAATTTAATTAAAATAAATATCACAATTATTATATTTTTCTATAAATGCATAGCATTCCAATTGCCTTATTTTCTGCCTCTGACATTTAGAGAAAGTCAAGTATTGCTCGCATTAGTGTACTGGTGCGTATGAATGATGTTATAAATTATACGTTATGGTGACCATCTTGGAAAGTTCATCAAATGAACTGTTAATCTAATATGACTGCAATGTGTTCGACACACTCAAATAAACCTTCACAATTTATGAACAAAAAACAAACAATTGCTGAGATAAAATTAAAAAAACAACAACTGAAAACAGTAAAATAACGACGGCTGCAAAAATTGCGGCAACTGAAATTTACATTTACAGAATATTTTATATCTAAAATAAAATGATAAATGAGTTGTTTAGTCTCGGTGAAAACCGAAAAAAAACAACATTTCCACATTCCATTATTGCATTCGGTGAAGTTAAAATCAAATGATGGCATGATAGGACGCACACACACACACAACCATACGAAACTAAGGGAATTTTTTCCATCAGAAAAATTATAAATAAATGTCATGGGATTTGAAACCACTAAACCGCGAATAAAATAAAATCAATTAGGGAAAACGCGAATATTTAAACAAATTAAATTCTATCATAAACAAAGGATAGGTGAATTTAAACATACCAGCAATGCATCCTTTATAATGGCAAACGTTGTAAACATCACAATTATCGAAAAGACAAACGTGCAAATGGGATCAGCCAATGACCATTCGGGTTTGAAGTAAATAACTATAGCAGCAATAAAAACACCAATACTCTGTACCATATCACCCAGTACATGTATATAGGCCGCCCGGACATTCATGTTTTGAGCTTCTTTGCCAGCTTCGCCACCATGATGGTGGGTAGCCACAGATGTTTCGGCCATTACAGCAGCCATTTCAGCTCTAACTTCACTAACCGAACGAGAATTCTGATAGGAAAATGTTTGCAAACCAGCAGATGGTAATTCAGCATCGGGCAAAACACCACCTTCCAATGTTTCTGTTGGCGGTGTGGGACAAACGACATGTGACAAGCTGCCATTTTCGTTGACAAATTCTGGGAATGGTGATGATTTTTGGGCCGGTGTCAAAGAAATGTCACTAGTATGTGTTGTGGATGATTTTTTGCCCTTCTTCTTTTTGCCACCACCATGGCTGTGACCCAAACCGCCACCATGACTATGTCCGTGCTGCAATTGAACGCCCATACTGAAAATAAAGACATGAAATTAATATTAGGTAATATTAAAAAATAATAATTTGTATATTTAGTAATATGAAAATGTCGACAATTACTTCAAGCATCCCAAAATAACATTTTTAAAAGGAAAATAAAAAGGACAAAAAACTGCCAAGCCACGCAAAAAAGTGATTCATAACCCTCTGTTGTTAAGTCAGATTCACAAAAATAATCAAATACGATCATATTATTGCATTTGTATAGGTTCAGTTACAAGATGGAACTTCTTGAGTAATATTTAAAAATAATTATTTGAGGTGATACTCACAACAACAAATACTCAACTCACAATATGTATATTTTAAGTCTTCAAATTAATATTATTAATTTTCAAGTCATTGAAAATCGTAGAAATGTTTTTTTTTTCTTTGCTATTAGCTGATTTCAAATATGCAAGAATTTGCGATGTTATCCAAGCTCCATCGACTGATAGCAATGGTTTTTACACCACTGCAAGCAAATACATGTTGAATGTGGTGTCCTTAGTCCGTTTGTTTATTTCTGGAGCTAAGCATAAAAAACTACCTGTCAGTTGCACCCAGTAAAATTGAACTTCACGAAAGGACAAGACAAGACATACATAAATAATGTTCAAGTTGATGTCTGGCAACAGTATGCCGGAAGTAGCAAGTAACTAAAGTCCCCTTTAATATTATTCAGATCGGAAATATAACATTTTGAATTTTTTCACAAAATTCTAATAACATTTTTTTCCATCGTCTATTTTCACTGTGGCCCAAAAACAGAATTTAACCGCTTTAAATTATTCCTCGTTACTTTGCATTTGAAGGGAATTTCAGTTTTTGACAGTTATTTTTCGTATTTTTTTTTTACAAGTAACATGAAAACTTCGTACGTATTTGTTTGTGTGTATGTAAATGTACTGTCAAATAGCAAGTGTCCTATTGCATTGTCATACTTGTGAATCTACATACGCGTGTGATTGTTTAGCTGCGGGTATATTTATGTGTGTGTGTTATGTTTGTGTTGGTGTCTCCATGTGTTGTGTTATTATTATTATTGTTGTGGTATTGTGAGTTTAGCACATTTATTGTTTATTCATATTCTCTAAGGGTGAATTTTTCACTCGTCCTGTCATTCGCTCGTTTGACTATGAAAACTGAGAAGAAGTTTTTACTTAACATGTCACAGCATGTCTGTTTGGCGAACAACAAAACACAAACGGCAGCAGGAAGGCCAACAGAAGACAGCCTTCAGTCTATCTGTCTGTCCATGCACGTATGTATGTATGTACGTATTTTACCTACCGGCTTTTCCAAGAAGACTTTTCACTTCTTTTCAAAGAAAACTGACAATAATTCTTAACTTGTACATGCAAAAACAACACACTCACACCAATAGATTATGTTTGCATGACAATTGTCCGTGTGTGTGGGCATGTGTGTTTGTAAATGTTTTTGCTCTCTTGTTTTATCGTCACTTATCTAAAGTTTTATTGTTGTTTATGCTTACTTTCTCATTATACTTTTTTTACTCACTTCCACTACATTTCCTTAACACACGTCGTTTTCAAGAGCAGGAACTCAGTGTGTCAGTGTGGGTGTGTGTGTATGCCCGTGTTTGTTTCATTCCTAAGGAATTGTATACTTGAGCTAGTGAGTGTTTGCTTGTGGTCGATTCTTGGTGTTTCAGTAGAAAACTTGTTTATTTCACCATCAACTTGGTTTGTGAGAATGTGTGTGTGTTTGTGTTTGTGTGATTGAACGGCTAAGGAAATTTATGTTCTTTGCCATATTTGACGACAATCGAACTTGTTGACTTTTCTTCTCCGTTGCTGTGTTGTGTTGTGGTTGTCGTTTATCGTTCATTCCATTGTTTGTTGGTTCGTTCTTCGTTCTTGGTCATGTGTGATGTGTTGCATGAGTAACGAGTACTACTTCCATGGACCCACTCCCGAAAGAGTAACAACTGAAGTGCATGACTATTTCACTTTGTTATCGTCGTCGCCGTCCTTGTTTTTCATTTGACAATTGTGACTGTTCCTTGTTATTTGTTGTTGTTTGAAACAGGATATATTATGGTTGTTGTTGTTAGTGCTCTGCTGCTGCCGTCTGTTTATGGCAGACATGCATATTTAATGATCATTTTTTGCAGGGAAAGTTTTTGTTTGTTATTCCTGTTGCGGTCTTCTATCATTACATTTAAACAAAAATGTCTTAAATTAAAATGCCTTTAGCAAAACAAAAGAATACACAAATCCAAAGTTTGAAGCAATAATACCTCATAAAGTTTACGAAGTTCACATACATACATCATATGTGCATTTTGATTTCGCCATTTAAATTCCTCTTATTTAGCAGACAATCATAAAAAACTTCCACAGTAAACGTGATTTTATTCTCTTCTTCATATTGACGTTATTAAATTTTGCTCATGCAAAATGTATTCACGAAATGTATGGCAAACAATAAGCAAATGCAAACTTTTTCGCATATTTATGAGCCACAAAAGGATAATTGAAAGGGGAAATGCGTGACATAGACAAGGATAATTGAACTTCGAAACATGTCAACTTTTTTATGAATCGAATGTGATGAGATAAAATGAAGTAGTTGATGAGTGTGAAATGAGTGAGTGGTATGCTGGAGAATTTTAAGAATATTTTTTTTTTTGTTTAATCCTTTGAGCCCTGATTTTATAATATTATGTTTGTGGTTTTTTATTTCGTACAGCGATAATAATGTTTAAGAACAATTTAATATTGTTATTTTTTTAAGTTTATTTTTCCGTTTTTATCTTATCGAAATAATCATTTCCGCCCTCAAAAAAGTATATACATTATTATTGATCGGAGTAAAATTAGATGATACTATAAGCATGTCCGTCTGTCTAATCATTCTATCCCCTACACGAATAAAGATAGATCGCCAAAATTTCGAAGGCAGATTAATTTTGAAGATGAGCTATATCGGTCCACGTTTAGGCATATCCCCCATACAAGGGTACCCCCAATTTATGATATTTTGGGATTCTTGAGCACGCCTTTCAATCAAATTTGCTGAAATTTGATACAATGGATTATTATTGGGTACCAAATTTCTCCACTAAAAATTATAAATATCGGTTTACTTTTTTTGGTAACCCCCATATGCCGGTCCCCAAATTTTCGGTATTTTGGGATCCTTAAGCGCGTTTTTCGATCAAATTTGCTGAAATTCGTTTTTGTGTTTATATCGGGTTCCAATTTTCTCCGCTAAAAATTATAATGATACGTCCACTTTTTCGGATAGTCCAATATAAGCTACTCCCATTTTTCCGACATTTTTGGGTTTTTGTACTAAATCTCTCCACAAAGAATTATAAATATAGGTCCACTTTTTCCGGTAGACCCATATAAATGAGGTTGGATATTCTGTACTGTAAATTGTAATTTTTTACCTTTAAAAGTATTGAATTCTAAGACGATTCAGACATCTGTTGTAATCATTCTATCTTCGGAGCATTCGGTCCGCATTTAGACCTAGCCCATATATAAAAATACATACCGATTTTATATTAAGGGTGAAGGAAGGTATTGTGATACAAAACGAAAATGTTTAGTTTGAAATTAAACTATATCGGTCCTCAATTAGGCATAGCCCCTCATAACTTCAAATGTTCGGTAATTCCTACACAATGTAATCAATATTGATCACACTATGGTATAGCCCCACATATAACATTGCCCTGTAAATTGCAGTATTTTGAGGATATTATACATATATTGCAACCTACCATACGTTATAAATATCGGACCTGGATTTCCGGTTTTAAGATTTTAGGAAAACCCCCATTAAAGATTGCTGAATTTGTACGTCGTATGGATTATGGCTTACACCAATCGCTTGGTAATATTGTCGGTACAGGTCACTTTTTGGTATGTTCATTTTTCCCCCTTTATTATTCCTTACATCAGAAGTCTCAACAGTATAACATAGTTTCTCGTGGGGTGGGAGACGTCACTGTTCATAAATGTCAATACTCTATGGTGAAAATATAAGGAATATAATATTATTGACCGAAATTTTATGTTTCTGGTCATCTGTAGTTTATTGTTTACGGATGTTAACTTATTTGTAATATATAAATATCCCACCCATTTTTGTTTACATCAGAAGTTCAAAGTTCCACATGTGGTTGGAGCTTTAATTTCATGTAACTGTCGCTTGTTAAATATAATGTTATATTCGATCTTTAATGAAAACCATTTTTTTTGTATTCTATTTTGCGACATGTTTTAATTAACATGCCAATATATGAAAATGATAATATTTACTATAAATTACAAAATGAGATTCATCCCAATGGATCAATAAAAAATGTTCGTACCTAACAGCCAACATCACTGGTAATGTGTAGTACCGTATTGAATCCTCATTGCACCGATTTGAAAGATAAATTGATATTTTACTATATTTTTTTTTAATTCTAGCTCTGAATATTAAGTTGATACAAATAGTACCAAATCTGATCTTAACCTACACACCAACTATGATCTTTCGTTCGAAGACATTGGGTTTCGATTTCACTTATCCAAGGACAGACACCTTAGTTCATTGTGTAACAATAGTCCGAATAAAACACAACAATGAATTTTCATTTGACGATTTTCACCCTTTCGCAAGAAACAATAAGAAAATGTACTTTCCCTATGGTTCATAAAATTAAAAGAATTTATTATTGCTAGTTTATTATATAAAACAGCCCAAACCCTTCGCATTTTTCTACAATAAATATTCAGCAATCAATCGATCAAACTAGCGACAACATTTCGATTTGTATCATAAACACAAGTTGTGCGATTTCAATCCAATTCCTAACTAAGCAACTCATTTCACACAATGGCAACTAATTTTCCCTTAAACAACAACAACAACAAAAAATAAATCTAAATTTTTATTTTTTTCTGTCCATTTATTTTACCATCAACCTTGTCCAAGTTAAGAAAGTCATTTACAAGAAATATTCCACATATGTATGAAACGGCAAAAATAAAGCAGAAAAAACGATACAGAAAAATGGATGCAAGAAGGAAAAGATAGCGTCTGTTTTTAGGCCAAATGTTTCTTTGAAGTCATAAAATTGAAACGCTTGACAAGTTTTGGTTTTTATTATCGTGTTGTCGTCTATTGACATAAAATGTGGATTTAAAACTGAAATTGCATTTATATTTTGCCATGGTGTACAAACAACATATGCATGTGTGTATGTGTATATTTGTCTCAGCCTAAGTAGGTTAGGACAGGGTCAAGGTCTGTGATGTTTTGCTTGAGACATTTCCTTTGGTTGTTGCGTCCTTTATTTCGTTTATTTTTTTCTTGCTTTTGAAATTTCCAACAAAACACTATAACAGCCAACGAGCAGAGCATCAAACTTGAAGAAAATCAAAATAGAAAAAAACTGAGCTCAAGAAATTCTGAATGAAGCATTGTTTAGAACAACTTTCTCGTACGGCCATATGTGCGGGTGAGTGCAAAAACATAAAAGCATTTGAAATTACTATAATTCTGTTTCAGTTTCTGGCTGAATGCTGCAACGAAATAAAAAAAACGACAACAAAAACAATTCCAAAAAATGCTAAACAAAAACAAACAAAACACATTCTTGATACGCTACGCTCCAGATTACTTTTACTGCAGAGCCTGAGGAATGGAACAAAGAAGAAGAAGACAAACAACGATAATAAAATAGTTTTTATTTTTCTTTTTCGACTTTTTTCACTTTTTATGCAAGTCTGAGTAAGGCAAAGAATGGAATGAAAAGTTCGCATTGTTAAAGTCATACTTAAATAGCAAAACTTGCACTTTAAAACTTAAGGCGATTTTCTTAACAATTGTTGTGCTCTTAAAATATAATTTTTTTCTTGGAAGTGTTGTTGATGTTCTCAATTGTCTAAAATTCATCTATTCAAGCTGTGTGGAAAAGGGGATTATTTGGGAATACCTTTAATTGAAAATTAAGAGATATATATTTAAATCAAGGATTAAAAAATCTGTAATTATTTTGTTTAATGCGAAGTACCCATTTGCTGCAAATATTAATCAAAGCGATACATCTAGGCCCATATGGAACCTGTTACCTTTTACTACAGCATACTTTAATTAAATTGTCCATTATCTTTTGCCATGTTAATGTCCATTCACTACATGTCTACTGACCATGTGCCAGACATATAGTTATTGTATAGATATATTAATCCTTGAAATCTTTTCAAACAACATTTAATGTTTATTAGTAAAATATCATTTAATCGACATAATCCAAATTATAATTGACTTCTAAAGAATATATCTATGTGAGGACTTTAAAGAGATTACACTTCTCTCAATTAGACTAGTACGTCATTCTTGCGAAGTAATCAATGCTTGCTCGGCTCGAATATATCCAGTATTTATTTAGATTGGATATCATGTGTGGCATCATATATAAAAGCAACATTCAATATTACAATGACACATGAAATGGATTTGGGGGGGCAGTATAAAATTATTGGGGAATAACAATTCTATTGTATATGTGTCCCACATTTTTTCTCAAACTTATGGCCATTCTGATTTTATACATTCTGGACAAAGTCCATCGGACACGCTGGCTCGCAAAGAAGTAACGATTTTGTAATAAGTTCCCCATAAAATGGATAAAAATTACTTATCTCTGTTGGGGTCTGATAAATTGTGAATGTTGATCTTGGCGTCTTGGCATGTCAGAGAGCTTTGAAGCCACTTTCTGTGTGTCAACCTCTAGCCAAAGGTGATTTCTACAGACCGAAAAATCATTAGATTCATTATTTATTTGTTGTAGATATATTAAAACATGTCTTTCCACACTTCAGAACATAATTGTATACAAAGAGTGGACAAACTTTAAGAGGTTTATTAGACATTACGTCCGAATTCGGAATGAAAATGGAATAAACCAGAATAAAAGTTGGACGGTGCCGAATATACTCGTATACAACATTCATGTCATCTTTGATACCCCACTAACGTGAAACCGATGACACACGCCATTCTAAACTCAAATTGACAATTTATACAAAGTTTGAACACATAAAATATGTGTGATATATTAGGTGGGAGAGAAAGAAATACATTTTTTATATGAACTATAGGACTTTATTTAACATGCTTTGGAATGTCCAATTTGGGCCAAATTGACAATTTATACAAAATTTGAACACATAAAATAATGTGTGATCTCTTAGAAGTCCTGGACTCTATATGCAAAAACTCTACTAGTCCCTAGATACCAATTTTTTATCATTAAAGAAATTTTGCAATGCTAGAAAAAATGATAATCGCTTGGTGCCAAGTCCGGACTGTATGCCGGATGCATTAAAACTCTGTAGATGTGTGTGGTCTAGCGTTGTGGAACACGACACCTCTCATGTTGGCCAATTCTGGCCGTTTCTGGTCAATTGCTATCTTCAAACTGACCAGTTGTTGACAGTAGAGATCAGAATTTAGCGTTTGGTCAACCAACTCATAATAAATAATACCCTTCCAGTCCCACCAAATGCATATCAGAACCTTCCTGGCCGTTAGTCTTGGTTTGGCCACTGTTTGAGGTGCTTCACCGCTCTTTGACCACGATCGTTTTCACACAGGGTTCTCGTATGTGATCCATTTCTCATCTCCAGTCACCATCCATTTAAGAAATGGGTATATCACAATCTGTTTAGTCAACGCTTCGCAGATGGAAATTCGATTCATCCTTTTTTTTCTGTTAATTGGTGTGACACCATATTACAAATGCACATATATAATTCTTTGTACCAAAAATGTGATTTAGGGTATACAAATAAATATTTTTTCCTACGAATTTCGTTCAATTTATTAAATTACTCATTTGCTAATTTTCACCTTTGTGCCCATCTGACCATACCTCGTAACATCCTCAACATACATCACCACACACACAAATACAAGCATGCAAACAAAAATCACTGACATATACAAAGACGTATTCTTCTTCGACTTCTATCTATATAACATGTTCTTATTACTAATATTTATAATGCTGTCAATTAAATCTCGTTAGAGTCTCTAGATGTTGCCGGGAAAATATATATTGTGTTGCCAATGTCGTTTTTGTCGTTGTTGCTGTTGCTGGTCTTGTTGGTGGTAGTGCTACTCTAGACACTGGCACTTCCATTGCCGCTGTCATTGTTATTGGCAATGTCTTGCCTTTGCCTTTCTCGCCGATGAATTGATGTTGCCGTTGCTCTGGCATTGTTGCTGTGGTTGCTGTTATTGTCGCACACTAACGAGCTTGTAAAGTTATAATTCAACATGTCTCTTGGCAAAGTAAAAGCAAAGCTCTGTGCTCCACACAATGCTCATATTACAAATTACACACGATGATACGTGACTTTTAACTGCACTCATTCGCACAGAAACACACTCACACACATACATGTGGTACACATATTCGCTCACCATAAACACACCAACATTCTTAGGATAAAAGTACACAGCACAGGATGTTCATGCATATGTGTGTGTGTGTATGTGCGTGTAAATGTGGCTTTCAGTTAATGGCTGATTGGACGAATGCTGGTGTTGCTGTTGTTGCTGTTGTTATAGCATATCAAGGCTGGAGAAGTTATTTCGGACTCTAGAATTTCCCAGATTCTCAAAAACACAATATGATCTCTGGCCATCGTTGAGTAGGTACACCGACCGTTGAGTAACAATGAAATAAAACAAACAAGAACAACAACCACAAGAATCTTGGCAATTCAATGCCTTCTCCCGGAACCAATAACACCAGCATAACTGCTCGACCACTTTACATGAGACTTTTATAAATTGTGGTATTGGTGTTGCAGCTGATGTTGTTGCTTCTTTTTGCTGCTATGGTTATTGCCGTAGTTGCTGCGAACGTATTTCGTTCGTTAATGCTATTCTTCTTTCATTCGAAATAACACGAAGAGAAAAAATAGCAGCAACAACAACACGTATGAATGAATGCTGCATAAAAGCGTTGAAGAACCATTAAAAAATTACGACCACAAATAACACCCAATAAGATTCTTGAAAGAGGACTCTTGTTGCACACATTTTTACAAAGGCAAAAGTGGAAAAGAACAAAAAATGTACATACACAGAATCATACAAACACACAGAACCTATATTTTTTATACATGCACTAGGTTGATACATATATACGCATGTTTGTCTTGAAAACATAATGTATGACTTGTTTGGTGGTCAGTATTTGTAACAAAATGGTGGAAAAAATAACTCCTTTTTTTCAATATATTTCTTTTGTTGCCCGTGTCATATTAGGATATGCCACCATAAAGATAGTTTTAGTCATCACAAAATTATCAGTGGTCAGAGCAACTGTGATTAACAGATCTCCATCATGATAAATGTATGACGCTTGAAATATTAAGACTTTAAGCCTAACCATTAAGGGGACCGCACCCATTCCCGATTTATTTTTTCGCCTATTTTTCAGCCGGCTGGCAATGGACCCGCTTTAAAATGTTGACTTGTAACTTAAATACCTAAAGGACAAGAAAATTAATTGACATAATTTTGTTGTTGATTCAAATTAATAATGAAAAGCATTCCTTTTCGATGGCAGGCATGATTTCGGATCACTGAAAAATCCGAATGCAACAATTCAAACGGTATTCGAAATAGTACCTGTCTGGCTCTGGTATGAACCAGGTTTATTAAGTTTGTACAAAAATTTATATAATGGCGGGCTTATGAAATTTGCTTTGAGGTGCTTCACCGCACTTTGACCACGATTGCACAGAGTTATCGTATGTGGTCCATTTCTCATCTCCAGTCACCATCCGATTAAGTAATGGGTCTATCTCATTCCGTTTGGCCAAGGCTTCGCAGATGAAATTAGATCCATTCTATTTTTTTCTGTTAACTGGTGTGGCACCCAAACATCGAACTTCTTTTTAAATCTAGCTTTGTGTAAATGGTTTGAAACAGTTTTATGGTCGATTTTTAGCTGCTGGGCGATTTAACGACTGCCGGTTAACTTCTATAATTTTTCCGATTTTATCGCCCTTTTCGACGACCGATATAATGGATTTCTTTTTCCCCAACCTAATATAACGTCAGGCTTGGAATGTGAAGGTACCTAATGTGGGAAAGTAACTTTTTATGTCAAAACATAGTCATAAAATTAATTAGGAAGCGGTTTCTCAATCTCCATGGACTCGGAATTCCAAATTACAGCAACTCTTTTGAACCTTCTTTTGTCGAAACATGGACGTAAAACAACATACAACATGTTATTCGGGTCGAAATATATACATTGTGGGCCTTCGACGAATATTTCAAGGTGTTGAAATTTGTTTGAAATTGGTATCTAAATGTTTACCTCTTTAAAGTCTCTAAACAAAGGTATGCAAGTTTCCTGTAAGCTTAAAGCTGGCCTTTTTATTTATCAGCCTATTGGAAATCACCAATTTTTAAATTAATATATTGTCGTTTTTATAAAAAGCTGGAGTCCTTTACATGAAGGGGTATACCAAATTTCCACTGGCATATCACGGTGACAAAAAACTACAATCTAACACCTACAAATCAAAAATATCAATTTTACATACTCAACTTTCGTGTGACATGCTAATGTGTTCGCGACGACATCTGTGTTTATACTTGTCCAGGAATGATTTGCCTTAGTTTTTTTTTTATTATTTTCGTGCTCGTTTGCAGAATAAACAGTAATTGAAGTCCCGCCATTTATGGCTTTCCAAGTTTCTAGTCATTGTGGTCGTGAAACGAACACATTCACGTGGCTGTTATTTTTTGTTTCGGCCAGATTCTAGGAAGAAATAAAGAATACGTAGCGATTGGACGGCGGAACAAACGTTTACATTTTGTGACAATATAACGACTCACGTAACGTGACAAATGTGACAAGCGTGAAGCGTATAACAAGCCAAACGTTAATGACAAATTGGCAACAATGTTCGATGCATGCCATGGCACGTATGTATGTATGACATTTATGGTTTTTGTTTTTCTTCTTCGTCACACACACATACATGCATACATGTGTGTTTTCATATTCATTTCATGGTTTCTTAATGTGTGTGGACCCGGAAAATGAATACAAGAAGAAATCAAAACAAAACAAGCAAACTCAAGGATAGCTAAAGGTGTCAGGGATTTGTTCATGTCCAATAACCAGCCAAATTGCACAGCACGCTTGGCAAAAAAGCATGTGCAATGAAATATGCCACCTTTGCACAATTAACCCACAAAATAATTGTCCATCTGCACATAATCCTAAAACCATAACTCATTTGCATTAAGTCTACAAATATGCTACAAATTCAAAATCCATTTATTTTAAAGAAAACACAATAGCAAAAATAAATACTGTTTGTTCTTTGTTTCAACATTGTTTCGACTCAACAACAATGGCTAACACAGACCAACCAAACCAACCATCCAAAACAGTGCCAACAACAATGGTTCAACAATAGAGTCAAAGCCAAATATCCAACAAAAAGTAGTCAACGCACAATTCCATACACACCTAGTTTATAAGCCCAACAAAAATAAAACATGCATCCTCATATGTTTGTAGGCAGGAGCAACAAAAACAACGGCAGCAGAAAAATCCTTTTTCTTAACAACCATAAATAATTGCATTGTTCTTGTTTTCAGTGTGTGTGTGTGTTTTTTTTCTTTATTTTTGTGGTTTATTTTTTCAGGCTTTGTAGTTTCTGCTCCATATAAAGTTTAGGTTTTTTACTTTTTCTCAAAAAGGCCCATAAACACATTCCGACCAATAACACACAAATCACACACACAGAGAGAGACCAAGTGCGAAAGGCAAAGCCAAAAAGAAGTCGATTGAATCTCTTGATGTGTGAACAAGTGTTTGTTGTTATTATTTGTATTTATTTTTGTTAGCGAAACATTACCAAACACCGGTGTGTGTGTCTGTTTGAAGAATACGACTAGTGTGTGTGATCCTTTGAAATGTACATACATATATACCTATTTACGTACGTGGTAATAATTTAGTACACCACCGTGTTTTGGCTGAAGCTAGTATCTAATTTTTCGGTAAATTGTACTTAGTAATACGAACTAATTCGAACCGTTTCCAAAAAGCTGAGAGAACGATATCTTTCTAACGATATTTGCACTAAATTTGATCAAATAAAATATTGAGGAGCCATTAGACCTAATATTCTAATTTTATGTAGCTAAAAATATTACATCGTACGATAATGAATCAAATCGCATACTTCATTTGAGATTTACAAATTTCCAAAATGTTGAGCCTTTGTTGGGAATTTTACAGACCGAAAGATCCCACCATCGAATTTAATGCAGGTTTGGTAAAAAGATTACCAACTGAACTTGATTTAAATTTTGAAGAAATATTCTAAGCTACAATTCGGTTACTACCTTCAAAGACAAAGAAAATATATGGAATGACAATTAATTTCCCTTCATTTTTTATTTTTTTTACAACTCCATCGACATACTGATTTTTTGTATGTCTAAACCACAGTTCGAATAGCCTACTTTAGAGTAGCTTTCTGATTTTCTAGGTACGAGTCTATAAAAACACATAACACAAACTCCTCGAGCACAAATACACAAACACATACAAACGTACGCATTGTAATTTAAATAATAAACGTACCTTTAAACACATACATATACACACATTCGCACAGGCAAATAAATTCTCCCATATATGGTCTACTCCTTTAAGCATACGCCTAAATTTATGCTTCGTTTAATTTCTTACTCTTTTGCAAAGGAACAACAAACACAACAACACCTGCGACCTGGCAATTGTTATAAACAAAACTTGTGTTTTTGAAACGCTCTTTAAATTGTGTGTGTGAAGCGAACACATGAATGAATGCATATTCATAAAAATCTATCCAAAACATATACGTGCACATACATATATATATATATGAGAAGCAGCCATTTCATTCTATGGGCCGTCAGAGGCAACACAAGCAAAGCCCATCACACTAAACAAAGTAAACACAAGAGTTATACAAATACTAAAAATTTATAAACAAACAAAAAACGTACATACATACAAAACACACGCATCCACACACTTGCAACTATTAAATAAAAATGAATCCAACAGCATCAAGAAGATGTAGAAAAAATAAAAAAACTAACAAAAATAACTTCAAAAAAAAGGCAAGCAATACAACAACTAAAACGCTCATGATGACCGGCAGACCATGGATGACGTTGTTGATGATTACGACGATGATGATAGAACGCCAAGCCAAGCCGTGCAGCAATCCGTGGTATAAAAAAGTCAGGCGGAAAAACTCACATGTAAGAGTACACATGAGGATTTACTAAACCAGGATTTTGCTGTGTACAACAAAGTTCGTACATTAGGGTTGAAGATGAAATACATTTGAAGGTGTTTCGTATATTTTTAATAGAAAATAGAGGACTGGTGTCGGCTGATTATTGTTATATAAAATGTTGAAAATTAAAATTTGGAATTAGCTCATTATTTTGACAGTTGTAAAGAAAACAAATCAAAGAAGACCTCGAAACACCCTAATAAATATATAGTCATAAATATGTTTTTTTTTATAAAAACATACGCTCCGAAATAAGAGTAGCGACTGCATTACAAACGACAAAAGCAATTAGAGTGTGTTGAAAATGTATTTTAACAGGATTTCTGTAAAGACGCGACTTTTACACACACACACACACCAACACAAAAAACAGTTTTATTTTCCCTTCGCATATTTCCGTATGCTGCCACATACACACATGAACTGTGTTATCGTATAGGGTTCAAATATTGTAAATGTAGACGAGCGGCAGCAGCAATAGCAGTATTTTTCAAAACGACAAATGGTATTGTCGTTGTTGCCGGTGTCGTGTAACAAAATTCCACTGTTTACTAGCGCTGAATCTGTTATGGAATGTGCCAACAGCACACACACTAAAACAAATGGAAAAAAGAAAGACAAGAAGTAAAGCGTGAAAACTTAACGTTTAGGAACGGCGAAAAAAAAACAAGAGTCAACGCAAAATTTCGCCAGCCAACAAAGCTGACACTCGTTAGCGTTGGGGTTGCTGTGATTTAGATGACACTATGTAATCTCAGCTTTGCTATGCTCCGCTATTAGACATTGCTTCCGAATGAAGGTGGAGAACATGAGGATAAACGAGGATGCTATGAATAGGAGGGGTGCTGCGATAATAGATTTTTTTAATTCCTAGCCTACATATCTTATATTCCTGGTCTCTCAAAATACATTTTTTTATTTGCTCCTAGTAGGAACATAAAATTTTCGGAGCAATATTTTTTCCAGGAATTTCAGGGAATATCTACATTTTTTTCTCCAAATTTTAGGGAATATTACAAAAAAAATATAATTAACACAAATATATTTCTCAGCTACTTCTCTTTCATTACAAAATAATGTAAAAACGTGCTTATAAATTTAATTGAAATATTCTAGTGAAATTTAAAAAAAAAATCCACCGCTTTCCCATAATTTAATATCCCACGACGTAAACTTTGATGAAAATAATTTCCGTAAAAATGTGTATCTTATGTGACTCTATGTAAGGAATTAAGATTTTTAAGCTGCCATTTAAGAAATACCAGTCAAATCCCATTGCAGCTATGAAGAGGGGAGGATGATGCTGTTGTTCAACCTTTCAACTTACTAATTTGCCATTTATTTGAGTATAACATAAAAAAACGTAGAATTAATTTCAGTTTGCAAGTGTTATTCCACTGCATGTACATGTTCGTTGATCAACTACCCCTTTTTACTTCACAATTCGTTTCAATTAGCCAACTGAATGTGCCAACATGCCAAACACGTTTATCAAACAATTCCAAGTGGCAAATACTTTTCAAATACACACCAACTGAACTTAACTCGGCGACAAATCCAGACGGCAAATCTCAGCGGAACTCAAAACTGAAGTCCTCTCTAGAGCCAAGAAAAAAACTGCCAACATCAGCAAAGCCAAAAAAGAAAGAAGTACTAAGCCAAAAAAAAAACTCTGCTGCAAAAATTATCAACTAAAGTGTAAATACGGCACAAGCAGCACTTGCAGCCCGAGCTGAAATGTTGAAATCTTAAGCTTGTTGACACAAATCTCTTGGCCAACAGTATACCTGAATGAAATACCTAACAACAAGTTTGGTGCTGTCCGGTCCCTCTGCAAAGAAAACAAGGGGAATCAGGCACTAAACGAGAAACACAAATAATTCTGTGTTTACATCACCGAAGGGCTACAGGCGGGCGGTCAGGCAGGCTAGCAAGCAGACAGGAAGGAAGGAAGTAGGAAACAAAAACTTGTAAATATAATTTGATGGCATTTGTAGCAGGTACTCAAACGTATAAATATATATAAATACCACTTTAAAAAGTGACTAACATCGAATCCGATGCGAATCTTTTTATTTGTACTTACATTAAATTAACCAAAATGGCTAGACCAGATGTGATTAACATGACAGGAGCGTTCAGTTCAAAATCTTGGTTGATGACACGTTGAATGGCTAGCCACACCAAAATTGCTGTAATGAACCAAATCATGACAACCGATGCTAAGGCTCCAATTACTTCGGCACGGTACCAGCCAAATGACATGCTGTAAATGAAAACAAAAAGTAAAACGTTAAAATTAGGCGCGCGATTAATATATATGTTTTCAGGAATTAACTTAGGAAGTTGGATTTAAAAAGTTCCTTGGAATATGAGTCATACGTCAATAATTCTTTTTTAGTCAATAATTCTAAAAAATCTGGAATCACAAAATAATGTTGTTCCATAATGTACAAATATTCGTATGAGCTGAATCCAGTTGTAGTGGTAACCAATGATTGACATAGTAACATATGATACCCTTCATCACTTTGAGTATATTTAACTGATTCCATTTCGAAGAAACATTGACATGAAATTGAATGAACTTTAATATTTTTATCTCTATGTGAAAGGATTGGCATGAACCCATACACTTGCCATTCTGCAACCTATGCTAAATTTCAGTTCATTCGGGCAGCTTTAGAGTCGTTTGCGTGCAAAGCAAACTTGACACACGGTATTCGGTATGCTGCACTAATAAAAATTTAATCTCAATCTATTATGAATTCGGTCGAAATTATGTATGGAAGCTATATCTGCATCTGCACCAATGCAGATCTCAATATGAAAAGTTTTGCAAAATTTCGTGCCAATCGGATAAACAGGAGTTTGGTGCACCATTCACAATTTACACAGTTTACCTAAAATTTGACGAAAATACACATGAGTTAGGAGTTATATCTAAATCTGAACAGATTTTTACGAAACTAAGCACACATAATTTTAGACTCAATTCAGTACACAAAGCGTGCAAATCGAACAAATATATAGGGACTTTTGTGCACAATTTACCTAAAATTGGACAAAAATATAAATGAGAGCTATATCTAAATCTCAACCTATTTTTAAGAAATTTAGCACACATCATTAGATACTCAAATCCGTCAGTTCGTGCACATCGAAAGTAATATAAGACCTTTAGTGCACTATTTACTTAAAATCGCAAGAAAATAAATATGAAAGTCTAAATAAATGAGCTGTAACAAATTTCATCCAAATTGGATCATAAATGCGACCTGTACATTGTTTACAATTTAACATTAACAGACGGATAGACGGACGGACATGCATAAATCGACTAAGAAAGAGATGATATGCATTTTCTCAAAAAGAACCATGGGACCATCAGGTTTCCTTTTGCCTGTTACAAACATATGCACAAATACACTGTACCACAGTGTGGTGAAGGGTATAAAAAAACTAACGCCAAATTTTTTGAAAAAAAAAAGTTTTAGTCACTTTTAGCAAATATATAATTAATCACAAGCTTTAGAATCACAAAAATTATATAACTGTTTGTATCCCACGAAAATGTAAATTGTGAAAATCACAAAAAATGTCAGCATTCCTTAAAAGGAATGTAATCGAGTTTTTTTTTTTTTTTTTTGTTTTTGAAAAAAGTCAAAAAGTCATAACCCTAATGTACACAGTTAATTTAATGTATTTATACAATTGAAACATTTTTCTTTTTAAATATCCTTTTCATTGCAGTTATCGCCGATAGTTTCCCGCTGTATAAACCTTAAAATTATTACACTTTATATCTCCCTTCAAATATATTATTTGTATTATGACCTGACCTAGCCTAATGTTCTTTTGTTTGGTTTCATTTTGTGTTTTTTCTTCGACTACCTCATATTTAGTGTTATTGTATAAACATAAAAAATTATCTAGCATTTGAAACTTTTTGACCAAAAACAGCAACAACAACAACTAAATACCACACAATAGTCAGTCGCCTTGGCTGCAACAACCAGTTGTGGGAGAAGAAGGAACGCTAAAAGCACACATTTCATTGGTGTTAGCCTTGAAGTATGCAACAATCTAATAAAATAATTGCATAAATAAATTATATGATTCACTATTGTTCTTGTGCCCGAACACTGGTCACAGTCGTTTCCATTATTCTTTACTTTTTCATTGTTGCATTTAGGGTTGCAGTCTGACCAGTGTTTTGGGGGCACCTCTTCGCTCTGTTGATGTTCCTCTAGAGAGGGTATTTGTTACGGGGTGCTGGTGTTTGTTTAACAACAATTTATTAAATTTGCAGATGCTTGAACAACATGCACTTTTGTAACAACACCTAAATTTGACACCCATTCTCCCACTCGCCAATAGAAAGAAACCCGCACACACGCACACATACACTCACGCACTCACTCACTCATAAGATCCCCTAAAGCATGCTTTAAAAAATAAATGCTTGTTAGTACATAACATTTACAACATTACTCTTAAATGCTACAACTACAGCAAGTCGATGGGCGAGTATGAATTTCAGACACGTTAGTTTGTCGAACATCGTAAGGTGGGTGAGTGGCCGAGGAGTGGCGGAGGTAAGTTTGTACTAAAAATTTATAAATCTACAAAGAAGTAACGTCACAAGAAGCAAACGGAGTATGCATGATAGAACATGGTGGCAATTGTGAATGAACATAAAGGGCAGTTAGCACTCACACACACAAACACACGGGCACAGACACCAATTTGATGATGAAGAAGAATCACAAGCTAAACAAACACACCCAGAACGTCCGTCGTGACCACAATTGCAATGAAAATGAAATTTTCAGAAGCCATTGTGTAAATATAAATGTCTATCTATTGTTGTTGTTGCTGCTCCTGATGCCACACAAAGATATTCACATGCAATTTCAGGTCCTGCTTCTGTTTTTGCCATCACTACTACCACCACAACTGCTGCTACTGTTGTTATTGTTTATTTTCTGTTTTGATAAATTAGGCTTGTCAACTTTTAAGGCCAGAATACGAAAGCTGCACCTTGTTGTCTTGCCCGTAGAATGCCAAAACAATGCCAGAATGCACCCAAAAAGTATGCTTCGTTTTTTCCGTATTCTTGTTTTTCTTTATTTCATTGCAAATATTCCATTTGATATGTCCAAGTGTTTGTGTGTATCCATACGAATGGGCAGTAGTGGTGTGGTGCTAGTGGTGTGATTGCTGCGCTCTCACATGCCACACACAATCAAACATACACACTCATTCACACACACACAACAATTCATTCACAACACATTTGGAAGAAAAACTTATTTTTCATTTTCTTTATTGTGGTCTGCATACAATTTTCTTACTCATTTCAGGGAATATGGAAGTGCACATTAGCCAGTCATTCCACGTCGTATGAGAATAGATTTACGACAACATTTGGCGTCGTCAATGATTTCAAATTATTTGTTGCTGCTGTTGTTTTGTCTTTCGGAAATTATCCGAGTCATTCCCAAAGGAGTTGCATTGAGTATTAATGTCACTTTAAAAGGACAGAATGTTGAGAACGTTGTGAAAAGTGGGTATGTCAATAGCTGATTCTTCTCCAGAATGGAGTATTCATAAAACATGAACTTGTTAGAAAATATTTTTGAAGGTGTGAATTTTTATGAAACTTTGTAACAAAAAACTAAGAGAACTTCTGTGGATCATCGGATAAATCCGAAACTATAGTCATGGCTTTTGGGTGTAGTTTTATAAAATAATTTTTTAGAATGACTTTAAGGTGTAAATATTTTTATATTATTTTTAAAGGACTGTAGCGATAATATTATAATGTAGTATTTAAAGGATTCGTTTGGAGGGATTTTTAGGTTGAACGACTTTTAGCTTTTGAAATTCGGAGAATAATAGTGTTGGCCAAAAGATGTTACTATGGTCTACCTAAGCAACAAACAAGGCTTACACTCTACAAGACGCTGAGACTACCCGTGAAATTTTTATATGGGTCTGAAGCAAGCAGACGAGAGAGCTCTTGGAGTGTTTGAGAGACAAATTCTCCGAAAGATCTATGGACCGGTCTGCGTTGACGGTGAATATCGCCATCGAATGAACCATGAGTTGTACCAGCTATTCTCGGACATCGGCATTGTCAGACGTTTCGAGCTGCATAGACTACGTTGGCTAGGTCAGGTTGTGAAATTGAATGAAAATGCCCCAGCTCAAAAGGCATATAATTGCGAACCATTAGCTGGCAGAAGGAAGGGCCACGAATTAGATGTAAAGATTAAGCGGAAGACAACGTCTTTCAAATTGGAAAAACTGCGCAACAGACCGACGCGCCTGAAAATCTTTTTTACGCTCGGCTTATGGAACGAAATTTCTGTCACAAGCCAGCTAAGTAAGTAAGACTATTAGCCGGGATTTTTAACGAATTTTTGAGAATGGGTTTAGGATGTTTTTTATGGCTTTAAGAATGCATTTATAGTCAAAATAGTTTTAAAATTAATATTTCATATAGTAGGTATAATTTTTAGTTATCTTCTGTCAGGTTTTACATTATCATTATTGGCCAAGTTTCCATACGTTTCTAATACACACAAATCTATCAAATTAGAATCCCCCATGAAATGCCCCATGCAAGTCAATGTACACAAGTTTCTTTCTAGCATTTTGAAAGAAAACAAATACAGAAATATTAAGGTTTGTCTTTGCATTTCAAACAATTGTACGAGTCAAAGATGTGGAGTGAGTATGCCCTGAAAGGCACCAGTTGAGGAAACGGAAATGTGCAAAATTTTCGCCAAATTAGGTGGTCGTTTTCATGCTTCTTTCTCTTCGAATGAATCTATGCTGTGCTGGGCCTCACAACAAATCCCCCCACTATTGCAACTCCCCTTCTTTGTGTACCCCAATGACTACATTTTGCAATTGTAAACTTTTGGGAAAGGGATACGCCTTATAAGACCAAAAAAAGTGGGGCCAGTAATTTTGTGGATGTAGTTTGCTGGTCGTTTGGTAAGTTGGTCTATTTTTTGTTGCTGCTGTTGCTTCTAAGAGTTAAATAAGTGCAATAACAAATGTACGTATGTTCGTGTGTGTGTGAGTTCGGACACATAACTAGGACGTTTTGAGGTAATTTTCATTCGTTTGCTGTATAAATTTAAGTTTTTATTTTTCTAAAAGTAATTTCATATTGAAGTTGTGAATTTACTTATTTT
Organism: Musca vetustissima; assembly: GCF_032173495.1. Taxonomy (NCBI): domain Eukaryota; kingdom Metazoa; phylum Arthropoda; class Insecta; order Diptera; family Muscidae; genus Musca; species Musca vetustissima. Next base: position 170,110 of record NW_026875384.1, read on the forward strand.
GCAGGTTGGAAATTGAAAATTACATTTTCATAGCACACAAAACAAATATCCAGTGTACACTTTATCCACCACTAAATGTCAAACAAATACTGGTGCGGGCCGAATGGTGGGAGGCGACTTCATCGGAATTGCCATTTGCATAGATTCTCGGCAGGCAGAAAATAGTTAATGGTCAAAGTTGGTAATGTTTGTATTTGGCCAAGTATCCGAAAAATAAAAACTTTGACTGGCTACAATTAAACTGTGGCTAAATCAAATATGCAACAGAAGAAGGTAAATCGTAATGCTACCCAAAACGAGCTATTGTATTTCGTTCGTTTTCCTCTTCTTTAAAAAAAAATGACAACTTCTTTGGCGGGATTTAAATGTTATAACAAAAACCCAAAACAACTGCTACTAAATCCTGCTTTCACAAAAGCTGCACTGCACTTTGGCAATAGCCTAATTAGAAAGGAGTATACTTTTTGTATATGGCCTGCCGTTCTGTTTGTCGGGATATTCGCTTTTTATGCGCGCATACACTTCTGTTTAAATATACATTTGAAGTTGTAAACAAATCTTTGGAGAAATAACGTCAACAATAAAAACCAACAAAAAATTGCTTTTGTTTCTCGTTTGCATACAAAATATGGCCGAAATGGCGACGTCAAACCTAAAACCACATGGCCAAAACCACCGCAGCAAAACACTCACAAGAAGTATCCGACCGGCGACTTTGTCTATAACCTAACTGTCTGCCAGACAGCCAGCCATTCTGCCTGCCTGCCAAGCTGATGGGTTAGTTGCTTGCCTGGTTGGCTTGTTATTATACCCGGTTTGGGCCTAAAAACCAATCTCATTTTCATAAAATATTCAAAGCTACTCACTTATACTCGTAAAGTTTCCTCGCTGTTGTTGCACAGAGCTCAAATAAGTAACAACAATTTCCCCAAAAAATATATACACATATAATGAAACTTATATATTTTTATATATAAACACAAGTGAAATAAATTATTTTAATATGCATAGCCGACTATTTAAGGCTTTACACTCATATATACATACAAAAATATAACAAACATATCCTGAAATTTCAAATCGTCGAGATATTTAAAATCAGGCCTAGGCAAATCCTCCCGTAGGGACGAAGAAGGAAACCTGGTGGCAGATACAGATAGCGTGTTGAGGATCTGAAAGGAGCATTTTTCAAAGCTTCTGGTATCAAATAGTAAATTTGAAGAAAATATCTCAGAACCAATAAGAGATGACGGTATAGTTGGTATACCACCTAGCCAAGATAAAGTCAGAATACCAAATAATCGGCTGAAGAATAATAAAACAGAAGGTGCCTATGGATTACCAGCCGAACTATTCAAGGCCAGTGGTCAGACGCTGATCAGGAACATGTACCTGCTGATTAGTACAAATTGGCTAGATGAATGCATGCCCAATGATTGACACATCAGTATCATGTGTCCTAACTATAGACGAATTATTTTCCTTCCCATCGCATATAAAGTGCTATCCAGTGTGATGTGTGAACGACTTAAGCCAATGTCAATGACATTATTGGACCATACCAATACGGCTTCAGAACTGGCAAACCATATTTTATAGAGCAGATTTTCACACTGCGCCAAATCCTGAAAAGGACCCACGAAAAATACATCGACACATTCCAACTATTCGTCGACAATAAATCCGTATTCGACAGTCCAATCCGCTCAGAGGTGTTTAAACCATATCGGCGTTCAGCATTCCTGCAAAATTAATATGGATATGAACCTCTCGGAGCCTTTTAGTAGCAAACCAGGATTCAGACAAGGTGACAGTTTGTCGTGTGACCTTTATAACATCCTGCTTTTGGAGTGTTTGAGAGAAAAGTTCTCCGAAAGATCTATGGGTCGAATATCGCCGTCGAATAAACCATGTGTTGTACCATCTATTCTCGGACATCAACAGAGTCAGCCGTATGCTACAGTGGCTAGCTACATGTTGTGAGAATGGCTAGTTCATTTTGTGAGAAAATTCATATGAAAGCGAGCCAACTGATGGTTCATGCAGAAGGGGAGGACCACGAATTCGATGGAAAGATCAAGTGGAACACAATCTCTCGGAACATGGTCTTTCAAATTTTAAGAGCTGCGCACAAGACCGATGCGCCTGAAAATCTTTTTTTTTTTTTAACCCGGCTTATGGAACAAATAATCTGTCTCAGGGCAGCTATGTAAGTATTTATATTTATATGAAAAAGTTAAAAATTTAAACCAATTTCGGTGAAGCATTTAGTCTTAGTCTTTGGCTAATACAAAACTCATATAAAGGTATTTCAGTGATCAGCTCCACATAATACACCCAACTGTAGGGTACCTCCATAAAAAGTGCTACGCAAACATGATGGCAACAAATACGTGCATTTTTGTGTTACTTTCATCTACTCTGTGTGTAGTTCTATGTGTTTTTCCTCTACTTAACTACCAAATGCAAAATATCGGATACCAACTCAGCCTAAAAGCTGGCTAAACAAAATGTGTAGGTTTTTTGGGGACTTAGTGACTGGTGAGCAGGTCCGCCTGCCGGCAGGCATATGCATTAGCTCGCTTGACTTAGTTGCCTTCTTACTTGTTATACACTTGTTAAGGTTGGAGTTGGTGAATTGTTGCTTTTGCTGTTGTTGTCGTTTTTTGTTGTCTATTCCCAGCGTAGAATCTCATCATGTAATGCATTTTATTTTAAACCAATTTTTCCGGTAAAGTTTGTTTTTCTCTTGATTTCCTATGCAGGCTGATTTTTTTCATAGCTTAAATTGACATTAACATACGGAAATTTTTAGTTTATGTTTATGACAACAACAAGGAAGTCAAAGTTTTTACGACACAAACTATCTTTACCCAAAATATATGCAATTTTTTGTGGTGTTCCAACAAAGAGTATAGGAAATGTAATGGAATGGGAGGGGAGGGGAACAAAACTTATTATTTGACCTTACAAATTGTGTGATATATTGAGTGGCTTTACTTACATGTGAGGCAACAAGCTACACTGACACACACACACATACTGAAGTTGGCAATAATATTGACCGCACAACAGCAGGATGCCTGTTGTGTATACTAAATTGTTACAATGTACATGCATGCAAATCAACATAATGCCATAAAAACACCTGCAAAAACATTTACCAACAAAAAATTGTCCTCCATGACAGGAAGTCTACTTAGCAAACTATCAAGGACCTATTTATATTATGATTTTTGTTGGGCTTTCATTGGAGTTAATCATGTATTTGTTTATGAGTCAAATGAACAAATAACCTTTCATAGGAGAAACTTTTCTAAAAGATTTTTAAGTTGAAGGCTTTACAAATATTGGAAATGTATTTAAATATGTCCTTAAATTTAAAGAAAGAGTCTAATCATCGATGTCTTGAAAATTAGAATAACTGAATGCAATGTTTTAATATTCGTCCTCTAAATCCATGACTTCAACATTTTAAGTAACAAATATCAAAATAATGTTACTCACACACACACACCCACACAAATACAACAAATTTAGACCAATAGCCTTGCTAGCTAACTGCCAACCAACCGCTCACGTGCAGCCACAGTACATATCCGTTTCCTGAATGAAACACAACATATCACCCCTGTTGGTACAAATTACGCTCGTTTATCAGAATGCTTTACAATGCCGCCCTCGCTCGCTCTCTCTCTCTCTCCCCTGCTAACACTTTGCTGTGTGAATGATACGAAACAAATAATAGAAAGAAATTTGTCACACTGTTAAGAACTGCTATTAATACTTGGCAAAAAGAAAAGAGAAACCAAAATGAGAAAAAAAAAAAACAGAAGGGGAATTTTTGTTTGCAGGTTTCGCAACATTTTCTTTTTATTTTACTCCCACCGAGAAATATGGAATCTCAAATCGAATTCATGTTCACATATGTTTGAATCAATTCGTGGACCTGCCAGAACCCCGATGCCATGCTATAGTTTTTTGGTTTGCCCATTAAATGACATAGAAAATTTGTAGTAGTCTAAAGACGCTAATAAAACTAAAAAAATGTGAACATTTATAGAGGTGGGTTGGCGTGAATGGTGATATTGGTGCAGTGTATGTGTGTTTTTGAACAAAAGTTGACATTAAATTAAATGACCGGAAACTAACGAACAAATATAAAAGTCTTAAATGTGGGATCGTTGTTGCCATGTTGGAGAAAAGTGTGCGTATTTTTTAAGTGGAAAATAGTCATTGTAGCATATCAATCGAAAACTTTAGTAATTTACGAAATAAATCTTTAGATGATATTTGTAGGATGAACAAAGGTAGGAGATACGGTGGGCAAACATATTTTTACAAATATTAAGTTGGGGAAAAGAAACCCATTAGGCGAAAATGTCGATATAATCGGAGAAATGATCGAAGTTGACAGGAATGTTAGCTGTCGTAACTTCGCTCAAGAGCTAAAAATCTACTATTAAACTGTTTTAAACCATTTACACTAAGCTGTATTCAAAAAGAAGCTCGATGTTTGGGTGCCACACCAATTAACAGAAAAAAATCGGATGGATCGAATTTCCACCTGCGAAGCCTTTGCCAAACGGAATGAGATAGACCGATTTCTTCAACGGATGGTGACTGGAGATGAGAAATGTATCACATACGATAATCCTGAGCGAAAACGATTGTGGTCAAATAGCGGTAAAGTACCTCAAACGATGGCCAAACCAGGATTAACGGCCAGAAAGGATCTGCTATGCATTTGGTGGGACTGGAAGTCGATTATTTATTATGAGTTGCATCCATATGGCCAAACGCTAAATTTTGCTCTCTACTGTCAACAACTGGACCGCTTGAAGATAGCAATTGACCAGAAACGGCCAGAATTGCCCAACAGGAGAGCCCAGAACAAAACACATCTACAGACACCCGCCATAAACTTCGGGAGCTTGGTTGGGAAGTTAGGGAGGATTGTGAAAGTCGAGTTTTTCGCAAACAGATAGCAGGACTTCTATGAGAGAGACATTATGAAGTTATCTTTAAAATGGCAACAAATCATACAACAAAACGGTGCAAATTTGGACCAAATCGGACATATTAAATAAAGACATATAGTTCATATTAAAATAATGGATTTCTTTTTCCCCAACCTAATATTTATTTCTGCAAACAGATGTTGACAGTATATCCAAGAGGATTGGTTGACTTTTAAATCCGCATCAGGCAATACCTCACGCGTGATTTCTTTGAGAGTAATTATTGTGGAAAAGAATGTAAAAAACTACTGTCTGCCTGCCACTGCTTTAAATTGATACCAATTGAATGGTTGCATGTACCCTGATAAGGAAGTTATACTTAAATATTTAAGTTGGTCTACGAATTCTGATATTGTTTAGTGTTATCATTACCAGACTTGGAGGGGGAAATGTAATCCTAATAGCTACGAAATTTTTCCTGAGGTTCCATTTATTGTCAAAAACAACAACTATAATTTTCGATGATATTCCAGAGATGAAATGACCGACAATGTTATTTTTGTCTGATTTTTTTAGCCGGTATATTCGCTACAAGTATAAGCCGAAAGTGGATTTTTAGAAGAGAAAAGATGCCGCAGAAGAGCTGTTGACCTCTAAAAAATGCAATTATCGCAAATAATACCAGGCTCGGAACAAACCTCACAAAAAAGTAAGAGCTTAGAAGTAGTTGTGTAGGGTATCAGATGGTCGGCCCCGACCGATTATACTGCTCCGCTCACTGGTTTGTAATAATTAGTTTAAAAAAAATTAAGTCGATATAAAATGGTTCATTCCGCTTGTAACCCTTGGAAATGATATTGAGTATGAAAACGTTAGGGATGAGCGGATCTTATCTCAATTCAACGAAGTAACTATAAAATTGGTGTATTAGAAACCTGATACTAAATAGTGACATTCGATTTGATGCAACTCTAGAATAATGTCCTTATTGTTCGATATATATGACAATTTGGGAATACAAATGATGGTTGTAAGACTCCTTCTTCTACTGCCAGATTTCGCAATCAAAAGATCGGGTTATGAATTCGTGGAAAGTACAATTTCCTTTATCTTCAGAATCACTCTTTATTTTTTAACAATTTAAGAAGTGTCCTTTGACTTCTGTGTGTCCATTTAGCCCCTCTAAATCGACCGTTACATTTTTCCTTTCAAATGTTGCTGTATTTAATGTTTATATAATTCAATTGATTTTACTCTATATTTTCTACACTTTTTGGACAATTTATTTTTTGGACAATTTTAAAATCCCACAAAAGGATGATACAGCATTTTGTTTTGTTTTAGTGGGTAAATAAGAAAAAAACAAATATAAAGAACAAAAACACTTACCGTTGGGTTGAAGGTCGACCGGCAATCCATATGGCAAACAAGGATATCATAAAACTTGCAAAATCGGTTAACAAGTGAGCAGCATCTGTTGCAATTGCCAAACTATTTGACCAAATGCCACCTGTAAATTGATTGTAACATGAGACACATATTGTTTTTGCTGTTGTTGTTGTTGTTTTACGTTCTGTTTTCATTTCAGGCATAGGCGCCCGTCGTCGTCCTACACACCAAACTACGACGACGACAGAAAGGTATCATTTGTTCTGTTCATGCTTTTCTGAAGTTCAAACGCCTGGAGGGTAAGCAACACGAACAAAAAAAGGGATCCAATACAACAACACTGAAAAGGCGGAGTTGCTCGTTTGTCTATGAGGCCAATAAAATGTACACGAATGACCTTTTCACATTGTCATACCGAAAAACGAAGTATGGGCATTTTTGGAATGCATGAAGAAGAAGAAAAAGCGTTGTGAAGTAGAGCCGAGTGGGTCGTCCATGCAAAAGAATAACACTGAAGAATGGCAACAACTTCGAAATGACTGACATGACATCACATCAAGAGGAAAAGAACCACCAACCCAAATTGCAATGAAGTATTGAAACAAATGCAGCAATTCTGCAGCAAGTAGTTAGTTTGCCTTTCGCAGTCGAGTATTATTGATGGATTCGAATGATATGACCACTAGTTAAATGACATTGATATTGTCAGTTCGATTGTAAGGGACAGGGTGGGAATGGAAATGTAATGTTTATTTTTGGGGCAATAAAATAGAAGAATGTGAAATCTGGATCAGATGTCCCCTTGTGTGTTACGTTTAATTGTTATGCATTTTTTAAACATCAAGAGGATGTGATGATAAGTGCCAGGTGGTTTACAATGTCATTCACAAAACTTAAGAAGTTTTCGTTGGAATGTTGGAAATCAGTTAAGTGAACTGATGCATATAAATATTTATTGTTTATGTCAAATGTTTTTTTTAGGGCCCATAAGAGGCGTGGAATTTTTTTAATGATTTTTCCAGAGCCCATAAGAGGCGTGGAACTTTTAAATAATGTTTTCCAGGGACCAATGGAGACGTGGATCTTTTAAAACAAATTTCCAGGGCCCACACAAGACGTGGATGTTTTAAATAATTTTTTCCAATGAGAGTTAATTTGGAATCGTAATAAATTGCATATTGTTGATACAATTGCCCGCTAGATGGTGGTGCTCGTGTTTGGAGCGAAGATGCGAATCGTCAGAGATGAATTGCACCACAACTGTGATCGATAGCAAAGACACAACCCAGACTAGTGTAATCGATAATATGGGTAATGAAATGTAATTAACTCCCATAAATCCCCTACTGAAATTCTATATTAGTATTCTTAATTCTTTTAAACATTTTTTTCTAGGCTTAGAAAAGGGGTGGATTTTTTAAATAAATTTTTCGGGGTCTATAGAAGAGATCGACCTTTGAAAAAAAAATTTCGAGGTCTATAGGCGTGGATTCTTAAATAATGTTTTCGGCTTCTATAGAAGAGATCGACATTTGAAAAAAAATTTCGAGGTCTAAGGAGGAGTCGATCTTTGAAATATTTCGTTTCATGGCTATAGGAGACGTTAATTATTTTTTTTCAAGGTCATTACATAATTAATTTTTTATAGGATTAGAGGAGTTTTTTTCTAGACCTAGAAGAGGCGTGGATCTTTTAAAATGCATATTTTTCGAGATCTATAGAAGGAGTAGATTTTTAACTATTTAAGGTTTTGAGGAGTTTGTCAGGTTTACCAATGTACCTCTAAGTGCGTCAAAGTGTTGTTATAAAGCCGGCAACAGAGTTAAAAAAAAACATTTAGATAAAAATTATTCGCATTTCCATTAATAGGCCAAAAGTTTATATGGATAGCCCCCGCATTAGTGAAAAACAATCCACTAAACAAAAAATGTTATTTAATGAAAAAACGTGGCCAGTTACATCAATTTAAGGTAAACTGTACATAGAAATTCATATTCCAACTCCATCTTATATTCCAATCCCCATCGTATCAAACTCTTCACCAACATATCTCATTACGAGCGTAATCAGTTGCTTGCGTGTTTTTGTCATTCACAAGGAGGGAGGCGGGGAAATCATTGTTTTCGCAGAGCTTGAAAATCTTAAAAAAACAAAACTTGTCTGTCATTGACAATAAAACTTCTACTACTACACCTCGGGCTATTTGAAAATTTAAAAATATTTCATAGAACAAAATAGGCACCATTTAAATTCAAATCTCATTTACATTACAATGATGATGAGGTAGAAAATTCTAACCACAACGAAAATGCCCTCAAGGACATGCTACCAGTTGTTGTTTGTGGTTGACCATCATCAAACACTCTCTCACTCTCTCTCTTTCCTCATACACTCAAACACTTCCTCAACACAATGCCCAATCTTTACCCAATTTTCTACTTATTTAAATGGTAATAAATTATGATTTCGTGTTTTGTTCGTTTTGGCCGGCCACAGCCTATTTAGTATTCCGCTCCAGACCCAGTTTTAAAGAAAAACATGAACATGCCACATGAAAATCGAGGAAGGCAAATTATTTTATTTTTTGTTCCATCATTTGGACAATATTAATTTGTAATGGTGTGTGTGCGTACTTACCCACAATTTCGCATATCATGAAAAACAAGCAAAGACCGCTGGCAATGAGAAGTTTACGTCTTGCCTTAACGTCCACACCTTCGCTGCGCTGACGATGGCAATGATCACGCACTGCAAAGAGAAAGACCAAAAAACAAAGAATGTTAAACTGAATTATATTTTCAAAGAATAGAAACAGAAATTCTTTACAAAACTAAAACAAATAGACAACAGCAACAAAAAACAACAATATGGTAAACAATATTTAGACAGACCGTGGCAGAAAAACACCATTCATGGAGGAAGGAAAGAATTTTTCCAAAGTAATTTTCACAAACAGATGAAAAACATTAAAAACAAATTAAAATGACAATGCGGGGAAAGGAGGTATTTCTGTTGTTCTATAAATTAAAAACAACAAAAACTGTTTAAATATACAACAGCACAAACTTTTGTATTGGTTTGTAAATGTAGAGCGGAATTTTGATTGTCTACTACCATTGTGTAAGCGGACATACGGTACGAGAAAAAAAAAACATTTCTTGAGATATTTTAGGTGGGAATGTTTTATTGGTTTTATCCATCCAAACAACCTTTAAAAATACACCAGCCATCTCTGAAAAGATTATTTAGAATTTATGTCCTTTTGCATAACAAAATCATATATATATATTTCCCCCATCCTCACTCCTATATTTATATAAGAAACTATGAATAGCTATCTATGTATTTTTTCACTCCAAAATTACACTTCAAATTTCCATTTGTCACCAATAACTTTATCCCTTGCATTTTCCATTCAATATGCCTTAGCCATTGCGCTGACTGGCTCAAATATTAGGCGGCGGCAGAGCAGCACATTTAATCCGTCTAAAGAAAAATACAATTCTGTTTGGCGAATTCCAAAAGAAGATAAGACTCCATGTATTTTTTGTGTGCCATTCATCCTCAAGTACTCAATATATTTTATTATCACTTATTTTTTCTGTTTGGATTTTCTTATTTTATTTTGCATATATCCCGAGTCTATTAAAAGCCTTTATTGCAACATGTCGCCGCCATATTTTATTGTTGTCCTGCATTCGTTTTTTTATGGTTTCAATTCATTTTCTTTCTACGTGTCGTTGTTTGAGTGTGTCTGCTGTGTGCATGTGTGTGGGTTACTTTTAACTTTATATGCAACTGCAAAACAAAAAATACTTTGCAAAAATTGCCAAATGAACGTTCAGCCATGACGAAACGACAAAAAAGGACACATTTGTGCTTTATTTGCATAAAAATTGCACAAAAACGTAAACTTTTGAATCCAAATTAAATTCTTAGGATATTCAAATATACACGGCATTGCACACACACACACTCCACATATTCAAAAGAACATAACTATAGCCATTCAAATGCCAACATTAAAAAATGAAATTAAGGATGCCAGACCTTTTTATAATAGAGACCAATTATTTTGAGCTTTAAACCCTCCATTCTTTGATGGGCATTTAAAATACCCAAAATATCCATCATGTACTGCAAATATTTCATCCAAGATCTCGGGATGTACTTCATTTAGGAAATGGGAGTAACCTTTCAGTATACCGAAAGTAAAGCGGGTCCTTTATACAGGTGATATGTCAAAACATGGACTCAATTTTTGGGTCCATGTGTGGCCTTAGGACAAACCTTTTTGGAATTGGTGAAAATCGGTTCAGATTTATATATATATATATCTTCCATATATATTTTCGTCCGCTTTGATATAATTAGTGCATCAAAGTCCTTGTAATTATTTAAATTTGCACGAAATATGGCATAGCGTACTGAATTGAGTCTAGAACGATGAGAGCAAAGTTTCGGGAAGATTTAGATATAGCTCGCATATATATGTTCGTCCAATTTTATTAAATGGTGTACCAAAGCCCCTACATTTCTTTCGACTTGGACGAAATTTGGCATAGGGTACTGAATTGAGTCTGGAATGATGTTCCGTTCAGATCAAGATATAGCTCTTTTATATATTTTCGTCCGATTTTATGTAAATTATACACTAAAGACCCAAATTTTGGCCGACAATTTCCTACTACGGATTGATGTTAACCAGATCACATATAGATAAAGATCACATATTAAAATTCGTTCAATTTCATGTCAATGTTGCTGCGACGATGTCTGTTAGGATACATATGTAGGTTATACCCAAAGTGGTGAAAGCTACCATATAGTCGGTCCAGTGCGCCTTTACTACTTTCCTTACTGGTTTTAAAGTTGATTTTTTCCAAACCTGTTCAATTGCCATATACGGAAAATATGGCATCCCTGAACCTGATCGGATAGCGAACATATTTTCATTTTCATGCATTTTATGGAATTTTGACTTTCCTTGGCATTATGTGGGCAGCACAACCACATTCACAAGCGTGTGAATGCCTTTGTGTGAGTAAGTAAAATTCAAGCTCATGTGTGTGTTGAACTATCTTTTCTATACGTTTTCGCATCACTATTTTTTGCAATTGTTGGTGAATATTTGTTCCAACAATTGTGTGTGTGTGAGTGTGTTTTTTGTCCCTTGTATATTTTTTGTTTGTTTCTTCTTCTTCTTCCTCTTTCACTTGTGTGTCACCCATTTTTATTTGTTTTATATTCATTGGCGCATAAAATTCATTCATGAAAATCCTCCTGCGGCAGCTTAAAGTGTAGAATTTAATTGATTTTCTGATGCTGGATGCTGGCAGAAATGGGGAACCGTCTCCATGATGATATCGTGCAGCAACGAAAGGTGCCACATGAAAATGAAGCGCTCCAGGAATGCAATATATAAGAGCGAACGGGAATGATAGAGGGGGGAATCTTTAAACAATAACCATTCAAACAATTCCTGTGCTATTTTTTCTGTTGGCTTTCTCTTAATTTTGAATACAAATTTGAAATCAGGTTTGTGTGTGTGTGTATTATATACAAATGTGTGTGCATATGAGTTAGGGGTGTCTGTAGTTTCCGTTGAAGCTTTTTTAATATTTCAATTTAAAATATGTTAATAATTTCATATGTCGCTGAGTGTTTGCCAGCCAGCCAAACGGCATGGTGCATAGTAGTGGTTGACAAAGTATATGAGTGTGTGTTGAGCAACCTGTATGTGTGTTTGTGTATGTTTACCATTTCAAATATGCAAATTTAATTCAAAGTACTTGTGGGTCGTTTGTACTCAAACTTGTTTGCAAAAATGCTCATTCACATGAATGTGTTGAAATGTACGTGTGTGTGTGTGTGTGTATGTATGTCCGTACAGGTGTATGTTTTTCTACACTCATTCACATGGCTGTCGTTGTTGTTCTTGTTGTTGTTGCCATTGTTAATGTATGCATTGATAACATGCAAAGCTTTTATGTGTCAAAATATAACGTTAAACATTTAATTAATGCCATTGCCTTAATGTGTTTGATGTATTATTAGCGTGTTATTACATTTGAATGAATATTTGCCATATTAGAACGACAGGCATGACAAAATATTGAAATTGAAACAAAGCCTCAAGTCAAAAAATTTCAATTGAATATTTTTTTCGACTCTTGATATTTGTTTAATTAAAATAAAAAATAAACACACAGTAAACAATTGTTATACAATTTGAACAAAGGTTGACTGAGGGCAACACTAGGAATTGCCTTTATATTTGCAAAAGGTAAATATGTATGTAAGGTAATATGTAAAAACTTCGTTATACCCACCATTATTTGTATTGCCTGCCAGAAAGTATTTTTTAATACTCTGAATAAATTAAGTACTAACTTTCAATATACCGAAAATAGAATGGGAACTTTATGTCAAAAGGTGGATCCGGTATGCAAATGGGGACTTCAAGGAGAGGAGAGTGATATATCCAATTGTCAATCCTAAACATCCCAGGAGCTATGTGCAAAAGTTCTATCATAAATATTGTTAATTTAGCAGATAGAGGGTCATTGATAAATAAAAAAAGTAATTGTATTAAGATAAAGAATATAAAAACTTATGGATCTCTCAAATTCAAGTTCTTACTAATGGACTGATAATGAATGACGAGATTCCCAAAATGCCATAAGTACTGTTGCAATATTCCTGTGATTTTTCCCATATGCAATTATGACACATACGCAATTATATCATCGATAGACACAATTACCATCAATTATATTACACATTATATTTGCAATAAATTGTGAACTTATAAAATTACTTTTTTTATCAAATAAAACAATAAAACACTTCTTAACACTTCATTGATGTTCATAGCATTCGCAGACTGGCACATGGCTGGCTACACAGAAAACAAATAAGAAAGAGCGGAAATTCTTTTCCTCTTTGCAAATGAATTGCAATTGCAGTTTGTTAAGAATCTGAAACAGACTGACTATTGGCGCCCAACGACAGCTGCTGCTGCTGCTTCTACGTTGGCTACAGCGCTGCTCATGCTTCAACAACTCGTTGAAAACCAATTAAACATTATTAATAGACTGGGGAAAGACTTCACAGTGTGAGACAATTCAGTCAGCTGGGTGCGTGCTGGCAATTTAACGTTTCATGGCAGCAGCACCACCACCATCATCAATGAATTCCTCAGCTGAGTCTATATCATGCAAATGTGCCACCAACTGACAAACAGTTAAAAATGCAATATTTCTTCAACTTGCTACATCGCTCGCTCTTGCTGTTGACTTGGCAGCATAAATTGTATAACAACTGTTGTTGCCAATTGTTGCAACATTAATTTTTGCAGACACACACACACACACACATATGGACAACCAACCCAACAACACAAACACTCGGTGTGGAACATCAATTGTTGCAAGTGGTGCAGCAGCAGCAACATTTATAGGTCGGGTGTTCATTTCATTTGGATTTTTATAGGTTTTATTTAAATGTTTGTTCTGTATTGTTTTTTTCTTCTACTTTTGTTTCTGTTATTCGCATTTTTTGTAACGTTGCCGCTAAAATCGTTGTTTTTGTTGTTGTTGATGTTTTCGTTTTTTAATTTATAGTTGCTGCAACAACATGCAAATATGTGGGGACACACTTACACCGTCACAACCCGGCCGGTAGTAATAGCGGTGCTGACGATGGCCATGGCCATTTCCAACAGCAGTCGCCACACCAACAATAACAACAATTGCAAAAATGTTGTAAAGGCTTAACAATACAAATACAACTACAGCAACAATATTTTGGAAGAATTACAAGGAAAGGCCCAAACAAACAGATAGACAGAAAAAAGAACGGTAACAAAATATATATGGCCCTTGACTGGACCTCTGCCGTTTGTGTGTGTGTGTGTAGTAAGTACCGTATAGGATTGTATGTCGTAGGAGAGTGCTGAGGTATCCCAGTAGAACTCACAATGGTGGTGGTGAAGAGGAAGAGATACACCAAGAGGGAGAAAACAAATGTTAAAACAAAATAAAAACAAAAACCAATTGCGGACGCGGTTGTAGGCCATTAAGAGTGCTTGTTGTTGAGCCTTTGCCACATGGGGTTTCCATGGACACAGATACACTGATGACTTTTGGAAGCTATGATACACAGTACCGTGGAATGAATTCAAGTTGTTTAAAATGATAGTATGTTTAGGTTCCAGCAAAAAAAAACAAAAAAAATTGATAAGATTTCAGAAAACTTTGCAGAAATTTAGGTAATGTTAATTAAATAATCCAATGGGGGAAATCGCAAAATAAATTGATAGAGAAAGTCAACAGTTGGAATTGAACAGCAAAGCAAATTTGCTTAGTCCTTAGTCTTTGTCCCCCTAATAGCAAGTATTTAGGGATGTCTAATATATCGAAAATAAAACCACGAACTTTAAGAAAACTGATTTTAGATACATATGTGTCATTATAATTTTCACTATTTGTAAATAAAAAATTATTTTCATGTTTTGTTCACACTAAAATTTCCACTAAACACTGTCCTTGAGGCATTTACAATCCTCACACACACATACAAACATATAGATTTGCAACTGGTATTATTACTACGCACCGGAAGTGACCACGACGGCAGTCATTTGTAGTTGTTGTGGATAGCAAGCATATACCGACAACAAAAACACCACGAACAACTACTACTGGAATACAACACAGTTACACCACTACAAGTCGATGTAAGTGCATGGAAAAAACTACAACAACAACAAGGACAACAGCCAACGGAAATGATAACACTGCCTGTTACAATGAGACGGGGCACACAATTCGTCGGTCCATCCGTTTTGTCCATTGGAATGCCCAACCACCACCGCCCCGTCCTGTTACCATTCGTTATTGTTGTTTACATTGCCTTTGTTTTGTATTTTGTTTTTTTGCCCGTTTCTGTTAACAAACTCTTTTAACTAAAGCCATTTCTAGGTTCAAGCCATAGCGCCATAAAACACGAAATTTAAATAACAAAAGTTTCAACAAAATACTGCCAAAATATAACAACAACAAAAACACACACACAAAATGTGAAATGGGAAAAAAGTGAATTTAAAAGAGAATTGACTCGATGCAAAAAAAAACGACAACAACAATAAGCGACCAAAGTTAATACACTGCCAATTTTGTTTGTTTGGTTGGCTTTTTTGTTGCTGTTGTTGTTCTGCGAAGGAGTCAGAAGTTTTCGGCGGTTATTAAAATTAAAAATAACTGAAGGTCCAAATGGAGTTTAATTGGAGTAGTTGATGTATTCATTTTTTATTGTTGTTGCTGGGGTGATCATAGCCAAATATTGGATCGTTGGCTTTTTGTTGGAAACAGCAGAAGCAGCATCAGCAGACATGTGAAAAACTATTTAAAGTTAAATAAATAAATGGAAAAATAATTGTTATCAATCATACGCCAGAGTATGGCAAATTTAATAAAAAAATATGTATTTTTCTGAAAGTAAATTAATGTGAAATTGATGTATGTTGTTTAAATTGTGAAAACAAAAAATTGACAATGAGAAAAGTTTGAATATAAAATTCATAAAAATATTTTTTTACAAAAAAAAATCAGAACTTTTTGCCAAGCTGTGCCAGAGGAAATGTTATTGGTTATAGCTCTAATCGACGCCCCGATATGTTGCCTGCCCAGAATTTCGTGCCGACCTACGACCGTTCATAAACTTAAGAGTTATTGTCAATAATATAACAAAAAAAACCGTTGAAAATTGCCTTTAAAATTTAATAAAAAATAAAATAAAATTATCTGATGATAAAATTGGAAGGGAAATCAGCCTCAACTTCAATCAAATTGGCTGCAATTTGGTATTTTATGTTCTTACTAAAAATTATCAATTTTGGTACACTCCCACTGTTGCTTTTTTTAGATTTTTTCCTCGTTTTTCAACTGAATTGGCTGTAATTTAGTATTTTGAATTTTCATTGGGTGTGAATTCTTCGTACCAAAAGCTATCAGTATCGAGTTATGTTTCGGGGTAGGCCCCACATACACGGACCCCCATTATTTGCTAGTTTGTGCCTCTCTCATAGAAGTCCTGCTCTACAATCCTCCCTAGATGTCAATTTTGCAATGCAAGAAAAAGATTATAATCGCTTGGTGCCAAGTGCAGATTGTATGCATGTGTATGGCCTAGCGTTGTCCTGGTGGAACACGACACCTCTCTTGTTGGTCAATTCTGGCCGTTTCTGTTCAATTGCTATCTTCAAACGGTCCAGTTGTTGTCAGTATAAATCAGAATTTCTTCTTTCTAATCCCCTTCCAGTCCCACCAAATGTATAGGAGAACCTACTTGGCCGTTAGTCCCGGTTTGGCTGCCCAAGGCTTCGCAGATGGAAATTCTATCAGCATACTTTTTTCTGTTTATTGGTGTGGCACCCATACATAGAGATTCCTTTTGAATTCTTGCTTTGTGTAAATGGTTTAAAACAGTTTTATGGACGATTTTTAGCTCCTGGGCTATGTTACGACTGCTAACAGCCGGCCAACTTCGTTCATTTCTCAGATTTTATCAACATTTTCGACGAAAAAATAATGGATTTTTCCCCCAATCAAATACATACATAAAAAAGGTTTTCATGCTATTTTTAATTTAAATGTTGCCAAAAAATTAAATATTTAGTTAGTTTTTGTTATATTTCATTCGCCATTTTTGATTTTGATTTTCAAAACATGATTTCACATTTGTAATTAGTGGTCATACCCCTACAAAACGTGTTTAAAAATAATTTGATTAATTCAAATATACAAAAAAAAAACCGCCGTTTTCGATCCACCATATTCATTTTTGGCGTATTTCTTACAGAATCGTAATCTGCTTCCACGCAACATTTATATTTTATATTTATTTTTCTCATAAACCCACTGTTCTAGTTATGACAAGAAAATGGGATCTCTGGCCCAGAGTGGTCTGAGACTAATATACTAATACCCAACATGAGCGAAGAGTTTAATAAAAATTTTTAAATTAACATCTTTTATATAATTGAGAGAAGAACAAGGATTCAGTTCGATATCGCGTTGCTCTATAGTTTTTTTCTTTTCTAAACACACAAATTCTAATATTTACACATTTCTGTATATTTTAAGCATTTCACCAATATCATCCAGGAATATTTCCATAGCCATTAAACTATTTACATTCCTCTGTTTGTAATTCGATGATAATTCCAACAGATAAATTCACTCATTTTATTATTATTCGCATTACAGAAATTCGTTTAATTCACTTACTTTTTTCTCTCCTTATGCTATTCAGTTTGACTTTCAATACGATTTTTGGCACTGCGACTTTATTATTAACGTCGTCTTCGCTGTTGTTGTTATTCTTGTTATTATTATATTCAATTAGTTGATATTTGGCGCGGTTTTTTCTTTCACGTCACAACCATGCAAACAAACGTCGGCGACAACAACATTTACGGATCTTTAACACTTGAAAATTGTTCCTTTACCGTTGACTAGCCCACTTCCTTCGTTCGTTCGTACGTTCAGTCAGTCGTCATTCAATTCACAAAAACACACTCAACTAACCTTAGCCAATTGAGTTTAATATCGTTACTATTACCACCTTCTAAATTGCCAGCATTTAGGGTCAATTTAACGTTTTGCTTCATAATAAGTTTTTGTAGTTGTTGTTGCTGTTCGTTGAATTCCTAGTTTGTGTATTTCTGTTGCTCTTGTTGTTGTTTTGATTACGACTAAACGACACACTTCGAGAAATAGGAAAACAGCGGCAACATCGAAAACTAAAAAACGACATCGACAACAAACAGCGACTACAATTTGAATGAACGCTGAAGCTGGCTGTTAGAAGTGGTAGTGGTTGGTAGCCAACCAGTCAACCCTGCTCAGTAAAAGCTCTGTCCCATTGAATGCCTTAAGTCGATCGGTGCTCCCACACTCTCATCTTCCTGGCAAAATGATGACACGGTAAGTATCGTAAATGGCTTGTAATGATGGCACGGATGAGTGAAGGCGAGCCAACATTTTGTTGCCGCTGATGTTGTCGGCTGGTTGTTTGGTGTGACCTCTAAACGTGATGATGGCCTTGTCAGTTGTTTACGTCGGCCGAGTATTGCCTATACTCATTTGCATTCACTAGAAAGTGAATTAGGTACTTAGCCAATATTTCCGCCTCGCAGACGACCAAGTTAATCAATAAAATCAACAATTATGGCATTTATGAATATTTATAAAAAAAACGATGGAATTATAAATTTAAATAAAAAACACATTGGCACACATTTTTACAATATACGAATATGTTGTAGAAAATTAAAGTACTTAAATGTTTACTTTCGATTGAGGTAGAGATATTTAGATATATTTGGTGATAAATATAAAAAATGGCAATCAAAGGAAGCAATGATGGAAGTTCTGCTTTCCATAGGCTTTGATATTGAAAACTACAATTAAATTGCTAATTTTTATTGTTGCAAATATATGTCATATATGTATGCACATACCCCATAATATGCACCGAAAAAAACCAACAAATACGTCATCTCTATTACTCAATCCGGAAAATAGGTAAGGGTTGAACTTTTTTCGTTTGTTTATTTTGTTGAACAACAACAATAAAAACTACAGCTAATTCGAGGCAGATTTACTGCCACAAAGTAATTACAATAATTGGAAGGTAATATTCGCCAAACAACAACAGCCACAACATTGACAAACATTGTGGTAAACAGATTTATTGCATCAGCTAAACTCGCTGAAAAAATATGGTACTGTAACTGGTGGCTTATTTAGTTGTAAGCAGATTGATGTGTGCTCGGCAGTTATATTTACACTCAAGCGAAAAATTGTTGAAAGAGAAGTAAACAAAGGCTGAAATAGGAAAAAAAGACAAAGTTGGAATAATTTCCGCAGGTTCCACAGACTATCAGATTTGGTGTATACATTCATATTTAGATAGGGCATGGATAAGAAACAAATCAGGGCCTGGTTGAACTTTCTACCGTATATATATTAGGTTGGGGAAAAATAAATCCATTATTTTTATATGAACTAAAGTAGTTTATTTAACGTGCTTCGGAATGTCCGATTTGGGCGAAATATCACTGTTTTGTTCTATGATTTGTTGCCATTTTTAAGGTACTTTGCAAATGTCTCTCTCATAGAAAGTCCTGCTCTCTATTTGCAAATAACTCTAGTAGTCGATTTTAACAATCCTCCTTACATAACATTTTTTTTATCAAATTTTGCAATGAACTGTATGACATTAAGGATACATTAAAACTTCCCAACCTGAAGTTGTTGGCGAGTCACTGAAGATGTGTGTGACCTAGCGTTGTCCTGGTGGAACACCACACCTATCCTGTTGGCCAATTCAATTCCTATCTTCAAACGGACCAGTTGATGACAGTAGTGATCAGAATTTAGCGTTTGGCCATATGAAAGCAACTCAAAATATATAATCCCCTTTCCAGTCCCACCAAATAAATAGCAGAACCTTCCTGGCCGTTATGTCTGGTTTGGCCATCGTTTGAGGTGCTTCACCGCTGTTTGACCACAATCGTTTTCGCACAGGGTTATCGTATGTGATACATTCCCCATCTCCAGTCACCATCCGTTTAAGAAATGGGTCTATCTCATTCCATTTGGCCAAGGCTTCGCAGATGGAAATTCGATCGATCCTATTTTTTTCTGTTAATTGGTGTGGCACCCAACATCGAGCTTATTTTTGAACCCAGCTTTGTGTAAATGGTTTAAAACGATTTTTAGTTCCTGAGCGATGTTACGACTGCTAACATGCCCGTCAACTTCAATAATTTTTCCGATTTTATCGACATTTTCGAAGACCGGCCTAATGTATTTCTTTTTTCCCTATTATATTCTTGATCAGCGTAAAATTGTATGACGATTTAAACTGTATAAATATCGGTCCAATTTTGAGGTTTTGAAATTTTAGGAAAAACCTCATTAAAAATTTCTGCACTTGTATTTGGCATACAATTGTCGTTGCAATTGTCGGTGTAGGTATACTTTTTGGTATGTTCCCTTTATTTTCCTAGTAACTAAATGTTGGAGGGTTCGGCCCGGCAATGTGCATTTTTAGAGGCTAAAATTGCTCCCTGCAAGTGCTTAAACGTAAAGAAAAATATATTTCAAAGAATTTCAAAAAATATAGCATGCAAACGGACCAACAACTTCGATGTTGGCACTCGAATAATTTACCATTTATATAAAAAGTAGTGCTAAAGTTGTGGCATCTATTCTTTGTTTAGTATTCATTTCGTTCTTTACTTTAAAAATTTATATTTTCCAGCAAGTTTGATCTCTGTTCCGTAGATTTTCAATTATCCTCACCTTTTTCCCTGTTGCAGACGAATTTTTCTATTTTCCAAATAATATCATTGGCCTATTACCATTAGATAGCATCATCATTGACATTAATTACACATCATTAGGCATAATGCGCCAAGTAGAACTGCAGATATCATTCGTGGTACTATTCCAGCATCATACCAACCAAACAACACCTACATACACACATTTCCATATAAATTCGTTAATAAATCACATTAAACATGTCTAGACTTTAAATAGAGCAAATGCGAAATGAATAAAATGTTGCAGGGGAAGAAAAAAATCGCTTGACTTAACTACGAGCCGGAATATCAGATCAACTTATATAGTCACCGACCCACCGCCCAACGTAATGACAAACGGATGAAGGAAAACAATAAACGAATGCCTTACAAGATTGGAAAATTGTTGATAACTAACAATATTAAATGAGAAATGTTGCCGGTCTTTTCGAACGTATTTGAAAATTATGCAAATGATCTCATTTAACGGCAAATTTTGATAACAGCCGAAAATTCAATTAAAATTATTTAATGAGCTGAGGAAGACAGTAAGGAAGGATGTGGAAATAAGCTAAGGCAAATGACAGAACCGAGCAGCTTAACATATACAGGAAATACCGGAAAACCGGATATGCCGGATATAATTATTTTCAATTATATCATTGCAACACTTTGGCACCTAGACCAATGTACACAAACAATAACAACAAACACCACAAAAAGTGTGAAGAAACTTAAAGAAATTTGCACCACAAACAGCGGAATGTAAGTTTTTAATCAAAATTGCCCCCAAACCGTTCTCCAATGTATTTTTCTTCCTCTCCCTCTTTATGTACATTTGCTAAAAAAAATCTTGGCACATTGACCATTGTATTGTGTCCATATTCGTTACATTGCTGTTGGCCAAAAGAGAATATCAATTCCAACGACTGAATCGAATTGAAATGAATTGCATGAAAATCGAAGAAAGTAAAAAATGTCATCATTTATCCAATGAATTTACAAAATTTGGTGTATTTTTTGTGGTTGCTTTGGCGTGTCCTCAAGTCTGATGGTGGAAACAACAAAAATTGAATATTCGGAATTATCAAAAGGAGAGGAACTACTACTTGTTATACAATGTAACACTATGTGTGTTTCTTGGTGTCGGAAAATGTTACAGATTTGACAATGGATGTGTTCAGTGAAAGTTCCTAATATACACTCGAAAGGATCATCTGTCTCTTCGTTTAGTTGGCTTTAATCATGTGGAACATTTCCCTTTTTAAGTAAACTTATTTGGAATAATGTATGATGTGACGTGCAGTGACCAATATACTGTCCCCCACCCCCTCTAGCATTGTTCATACCATTCTAACTTTCACCATTGGACTCCCCATGATGACCAGAAAAAAACTCTTTGTTTGGAATTGTCCTCTTCTGGTGGCTTGTTGGTTGGTGGCATGGCACCCAATTGATTGATGAATGGTACAACGTTTTGTTTTATGGCATTTGGGAAAAGCTTTTTGCCCAATGTGTGAATGAATCAACGAACATGTGTGACAGATAGATACTTCTTTGCCGACAGAATTGCTGATATTTCGCTAGTTCGCTGCCATTCCACCCGATTCATATGTTTATTGTCCCTTAAATGGGTTTTTGAGTTTTATTGATGTGGGTTTGGGGTGTAAATGACATTTTTTGTTTGGCATTGTTTTCTTCTTATTTTTATTTCTATTTCTGTTGTTTTTATTTTTTACTACTTTTATTCGCTTATTTTTCTATTTATTTACCGTTAAATCGAACATTGATTTATGTAATAGTTTTCACTATAAAACTGCCAATTTTCCTCACATTTCATTCTTTGGCAATAAATTTTCAATATACCATCATAGCCTTAGAACTTATTTTGAAAACAGAACCGAAAAAAGAATATAAATATATTTGATGGCTATGCATTGAAATGATGTGTCATTATAAACAATATTGGGGACACATATGTATGCATGTATAAACATGTGCCATATTTGGGCATGTGATGAAAAGGATAAAGGATTTAGAACGGAAAATTAAAAACGTATATCTATATTTCTCTTCGATCTAATAATGATGAATGGTTATCCTTGAAGGTTAAGACCTCATTTAAATATATTTAGGATTTAATTGGATGATCAATCTGGGTTATTGGAACTTTTCCAATTAAATATAATTGTCATAAAATAGTAGTTATGGTCTAACGAAAGGGAAGCTACTAATTCAAGGATCTTGTTTTGTTTGTAGCCAATGATTATAAATAAACTAAATTAAACATGTAAAAAAGGCGTTAAGTTCTGCCAGGCCGAGCTTTGGATACCCTCCACTATAAGTATACTGATAGTTACTTGGAATGGAATTATAGGGAACAAACCAAAAATATAAATATACCAACAATTGTACCAAGCAATTTTTGTAAACCATAATGTACACCAAATGTAAAGTTCAGCAAATTTTAATGGAAATTGCTTCTAAAATCGCAAAAACCCAAAATATGGGCATGTACGCATGTTAGGTTGGAACATGTTTGTAAAATCCTCAAAAAAAATGCAATTTAGTGGGAAAAATTATATGAGGCTATCACCAACGTACACAAGATTTTCTTTTGGGGGTGGGGTGGAAGCTTCTGGTTCAATATGAAAATTTTAATTGCAGCAAAAAAATGTTTGTATGCTTATGTCACTGGAGGCTATACCTTAAAGCAGAAACAATATTGATTGATATTCCTAACAATCGATAGGTATCATTATATGGGTGCTCGGTCTAAATGCGCGATCCTAATTTTTTATCTCGATATCCTCCGAAGGTAGAGTGATTACAAGAGATGACTAAATCGGCAAAATCGTCTTAGAAATCCAAACTTTCAAGTACAGAATGTCCCCCTACTATAGTGGAATACGGGACGCAGCCAAAACGTGGAACAGATAAGTGAAATATTTTAGTATAAAAAGAGGGTTATATGGAGCCTACCCCTAAAATAATTAATAATATGCTACCATATACAACTAAAAAAATACCAAATAAATTCGGTTGAAAAACAAGCTCAAGATCCCAAAAATACCGAAAAATGAGGGGTGCCGTTATATGGGGGCTACCCTAGAATATGAAGCTTTATTTATATTTTTAGTGGAGAGATTGGCTACACAAAAAGCACTCAAAGTACAAAATTACAGCGAATTCGGTTCAATAATGAGCTCAAAACTTGGGGGTACCGTTGTATGGGTGCTACCAGAAAAAGTGGACCTATATTTATAATTCTTAGTTGATAAATTTCGTTAGCCAACAAGAACCAAATGTACCAAATTTCAGCGAATTCGGTTGAAAAATGTGCTCAACAACTGCAAAATACTGAAAATTGGGGTAACCTTATATGGGAGCTATGCCGAAACGTGAACCAATAAATCCCATCTTCGAACTTGACCTGCCCAGACAGACGGGCATGTTTAAATCGTCATAAATTTTTTATTTGCGTCCGATAAGTCGTAGATGAAAACGATTCATATAAGTCGGTGTCGAATAATTTTACTGGAGTTGGAAATTAAGTGAGAAAAAACTCTACTCATAACCAAAAATTTCGAATATGATTCAATGTATATAAAAATAGTGTTGTGCAAACAACAATACCTTCAAATATTCGTGGGAGACTTCATAATTTATATTTAGAGTTATCCATTTCGTGATTTTAAAAGTATGGGTCTTGAATTCGATATCTGTCAGCCTAAGTTGTTACACATTTTTTTTCTTTTCAGTTTAAAGTCTTGCTTGCATTGGCATAAATAGATCGCTTACATCTCACAACACATGCCAATTATAAAAACCTACTACAAAAATTACAATTCTGCTACAGGCACACATCGAACCATATTTTCTTCAGTGATTAAGCACACTTCTCACTCGGTGGGTATGTTCGATGGAATGACTGTAAATTCGAGCGTTATAATCATATGATAATCGACATTTTTCTCTGCTATTGAAGAATACGACATGGAGAATATGTGATTTCAAAAAGACGGTGCCACATGCCACACAACTTGAGAGAATATAATTCAGAAAATTCATATTGCATAAGAATTTGCCTAGCCACGTAGTTTCTCTTTAATTAATTTAATTACGGTCAAAGTTGAAC
Source organism: Musca vetustissima (assembly GCF_032173495.1). Taxonomy (NCBI): domain Eukaryota; kingdom Metazoa; phylum Arthropoda; class Insecta; order Diptera; family Muscidae; genus Musca; species Musca vetustissima. The sequence continues at coordinate 194,975 of NW_026875384.1, forward strand.
TATATCTTCCCAAACCCGTCTGACAACTGCAACAGAAATAATGGACATTTGGAAAATATATAAATCTGGAAATTTTCCAAATTAGTCATCGAAATCATTTTCAAATATTGACTAGAATTCCTTCGGCCAGCATTTAGAATACCTTCGATCCCACTTCTTTCGCCCCGATAACAACAAAATTATTAATTCCTCTAGATTTACAGCATTCCACTTTTATACACATTTACTAAATATTGATGTTTGTTTTTTATTTATTGTAACGTGATTTCCATCAGAACACATTATAAATTGTGATTTTTATCACATATTTTTTATCAGCTGTTAATAAATATTTAATTTATTGATAAATTGCATTATAAACAACATTATTATCGTTGGAACTGACACCACACACAAACAAGTCATGCAATTTATTTCCATTGGTCCGGCATTCTCGGCACCATTCAGTTGATTACAAAATATGGCTTGGATGGGCAGCAGCAAACAATTCTCGACTATTTACGACGACACCAAACAAATTGTGGATTCACTTACGATGAGAATGAGAGGGGGGCCTACTACTAGCAGAGAGGGACATGTGTATGTATAATGAACACTATATTTCATAAATAGGTGAATATTTAATAGATGAGATAGATACAGTTTTCCTCATTTGATATGCATTTATTTTTAATCAATACCACACATCCCAAAGAATTGTGCGCAGAAAAATCAATTCAAATGTGTGCTAATTATTTCGTAACAACTGTTTGTCGTTTCATACAATATCGTATGTAGAACAAACACTCCACCTATTTGCCCCATGAATATTCATAGTATCGCGTGCTACTAGTACATCAAGATAAGAAAGACCAGGTTGCTACACACAGCAACATACCTTCATATTTCTATTGAATGAAATCAGCAGCAGCCACCGACTCGAATAGATTACCTAGAGTTGAACTGAACTCAGTTCATTTGATCTGATCTCAACAAAGTTGAGTTGATTATTTGCAAAACGATTCACCTTCTTCACGTCTCGTCTCCTGCCACCGAACAGCTACAGCATTTGTTGCCACCGCTATTACACACCCCAATATCATTGTCACTAGAATGAGAGTATGTGTGTATATTATGGCCAAGATGAAAGCACTATGGGGGCAGTCAGCCATTCAGACCGAAAGACAGACAGACAAACAGACGACACGTTAGCATTGTTTACATTGTCGTAAATGCAACCATTCTGACAATTTCATTGATTGTTTTATTATTTCTGTTATTTGCATTGAAATTGTTTTTGTAATTCATTCGTTCGTTCGATGGCTGGTCCGTTCGTTAGCTCAATCGTTTCCCGCTGTTGGCATTCTTCTCACTTTAATGTCGTTAGCGTTCAATCAATTGAATGGAATGTTAAATATTGTATTTTATATGTGGAAAACAACAACAATAACAACGAGAAAAATATTAAGAAGAAACCTCTTATCTCGCAACTGTCCAGATGACCAGCCAATCGTAGTGTGTATTGTGTGGTCGCAAAGTTTTTTTCTTGCACACACAATAACAGCAACAACTACAAAAATATAAAATATTTGTGGAAAAAATACAATATTTATCAATAATAAATGAAAAAGCATTTTTCGAAATATGTTTTCCAAAATATATTATTTAATTTTTTAAGAACTTTCTTTCGGGTCATTCACATTTCAAGAAATAAACGAATTCAAATGAATGAAGGCAAAAATAAAAATTGTAACATGTCTGAAATAAGGTGTTATGAAACTTAGAAATACATGGTATAAGTTAATTCTAAACAAGAAAAAATGTTTCTCACCCTCCGAAATACTATTTCCCCTGAAAAATGTGCCTAGAATCATCAAAATACCTCAAATGGATCGACGAGGTGTATATTTGGGCATTCCGTAGCATGTTAAATAAAGTCCTATAGTTCATATAAAAATAATGATTTTCTTTTCCCCCAACCTAATATTTGAGAAAAACACTAAAAAATGTTCAAATTACACAAAATTCAATGAATTATTCGATAAGCATCAAACCTACAATTCAATATTATTTTTAATTTAATATGATAATTCCCCTCCTCCCCCTTCATTTCCATCTAATTGTAAATCTCATTTATTTTTTAAAAACAAAATTTCCATTTTCGATATACATATCTCCCATTTGATAGTGTTACCTCTCTTGCAAATGGATAAAGTGAAATTTATGGTCACATTGCCAACAACATTCAATATTAATAAATGGCTTTGCTTCCATTAAAAAAATAAATTTCCAGATATTTCATACAACATAAAAATGCAACATGTTGCAAGCAATGCAAAAACACAATTCAACTGGAGCACAAAACAACAAATGATTTATTTTTATTCTAAACCCAGGCTGACAATAAACAGAGAACATATTTTTTGTTTCTTTTTTGAACACCAGGAGGGAATTTTCTATACAAAGTCGTTCAATTATTTGCACTAATAGCTTGGATTTCCCATTGCACGACCCAATTATCAATGAACTATCTCCCCATGTCCCCTCCTGAGTGCTTAGCAGTTTTTGATAATACATGGCTCTGAACGGCCTCCTCTCAGAAATATACCAGGATGTGTATGGTGTACTGTGTGCTCGGTGAAGAGGAAGCAAGCAAAGGGAGTGGGGGACAGGGTCAGAAACTTAAACAGAAATGATGTGCTATGTGACCATGTTAAATTATAAATTACGACCATTTCATTACGATTTATAACTTACAATTTTTTACGTCTCTGCTCGGAGTTTTATTCCTCCATTTGGCCAAAAATTAAGGCATAAAAAGACATCGAATAGAGGACCATGGAACGTATCAAGTTCTGAGGCCAAAGAGGAGATTGTATTTTGTGCATCTCTGTGTGTGTGTGTGTGTGTGTATTTTCGGGAATCAGGACAACTCTGTGTAACGACGAGTCCTCAACAGATAAATATATATAATCATTAAATGAATCATGGAGTAAATGATGAATACAAACTGCTCTCTGCATTAAGTCCATAAGTATGACCAGGGGTGTATGTGTCTTGGTTGTGTCTGTGTGTGTCGGTTAAAATTATCGGTGCGTCTATGCGAATGCGGAAGCAAATATTCAGTCGGAGAGATGCATTTTGCCCTCACACATCACTTCAACATACCAGGCAGATTACACATCTTCGTCCTCCCTTGATATCGGCGTTCGGGCTGCTCCTATACCCATCGGTCATATATAAATGAATGTCCAAAAATGATTCGAAATGCTCCATACATTACTCGTAACATTTTTCCAATAGTTTGATGAGGATGGGAATTCCAAAGGAACATTCTGACAATTTTATGTTTTCCCTCCACAAGCCACCAACCATACCTCCTCTCTCTCACTCTGCCTTATTTTTCCTCGTTCTCTGGGACATTTTGGCATCTATGTAGAACGTATTTTTTCATCATTCAAAATACATAAATTTAGATTAGCTGTCTGTGATAGTAAATTCAACATTTATTACATGCTCATATGAATTCTTGTCGAGGTCCGAGCGGGCTGAAGTGCTGCAGGAAACGGTGGTGCTGGTGGTAGTAGACGATGATGGTCATTTTGGATGAGAGAGTGCATGTCCGTTTCGTTTTAAGCTGTTTTTTTCCTCTGGAATATGTCTGGACATGTTGCCACAAAATTTGTGTAAAATATCAAGCGAAAAGAAAAAACGAACACACACACATACAGGACTGCAGCGACAGTCGTTAGACGATGCCGGGTAGATGTATTTTGTGACAGAGTAACACAAAAATTACTAACTGATGACATATGAGTCGGGAGTTGATTGCACTAAAAATGGAAATTTATATTTATGGCCAGTAAAGTTCGTACAAAAAACAACAAACCCAACACCGAACCGAAATGGAATGGAATGAAGAGAAAAACCTCAGACCTAAAAACATATCGTATTTTGGTAATGGTCAAGTAGATTTTCGAGTAAATAAAAAACATGTAGCATGTTTGAATAAAATGTTCATCATCATCATCATAGTCTTCATGACCATCATTCATCAAAATGGGAGCCGGAGAGCAAAGCTGTAAATTGTTGGCCTTTAAAACGTTTAAAAATGCGTAAATATTAAGGCAATTTTTGCAACAACAACACCAACATCATCACCGAAATTACTTTACACATGCTTGTGAATGAAAAACGACCCACTAGTAGACTCACAAATAATTTGTTTTCACATTAACGACTGTCGACAAGCAACTTCGTTTAAGTGAATTGCAACGTGATGGCGTTGTGTGCACCCCGAAAAAATAAACTTAGCAGCCCTACTAGCACTTTAAATGTAAATAAGTCTAGGTTCATTATTTGTTTGTTTAAGTAATTTTAGGAACTAAAATTTTTTAAGTGTTGCCAGATTGTAGCAATTTTAACTTAGAGATAGGTAAAACATGAAAAATAATCCTCTACCATTAATAGGAAGTCTATAACCACAAAAGTCCCAAGAATATCTGCTACAATTTAATATAGCTTATAACGGCTAATGCCCAATTTCGCAGGTCCCTTGACTTTATAACCGATTTCGACTGTATTATCTAAAAAATATATACAATGGCAAATTACTTTCAAATGTTGAAAGAGATAAATACGAGGGCAGTTCGGAATGTTATTAGCCTAGCACAAAAACAGAAAAAAGTTAAGTGTTTTGGAAACTTCCATCTCTGTTGTGAACAAATGTAAAATATTTTTATATGAAGGAGTCGCCAGATCAAAACAAAATTTAACATGTGTTCATAACAGAGATGGAAATTTCCAAAACACTTAAATTTTTTCTGTTTATACCGCGCTTTTTGTGCTTTCCGAACTGCCTATGGACTTTTTCTATTTCAAATAAAAATCTGGCAACTATTCCCCTACAATGACTACACAATATTAAATAATAAACAAACAAACAACTAACAAAATTGTTATTTTTTTTCTACAAAAATTCACACGCACCCACAACCCGGTCAACTCGTGAAAACATTGCAATTTGCAAATTAAAAAAACAGCAACAACAACAAAACATGTTGCGTGTATAACCCTCATGAAACAAAAAACAGCAACGACATTATCATCATCTTCATAAACTTTATCAGCAGCTTGTTGGCGAACAAACCCGCGAATAGCCATTCTGCATACTCCAAGCTAACCAATAAAATTCCCCCCAAGCATTTAAATGCAAAGATAAAACAAACAACAAAAATAAAGAGATCTCTGGTCAATCCATAATCCAGCGAAATTTTAATTAAAAACTAAAATTGAGTTTTAAAAACAGAATTGGCGTGGCACAATCACTCGGCATCAACCAAAAACGAAAAAAAAAACAAAACTAAGGTACAACCCAAACCATTACCACCCAAATGAAAAGCAACAAAAAAAGCCCAACAAAAAAAAAAAACAAAAAAACACACCCTGGGAAAGGGCAACGAAACCTTTTGATGTGAAATAAATTAAAAATTGTACTTATTTTTATGATGTCCGGAAAAATCACATTCCCTTTATCCATAAAAACAACAACTACTACTGACTGGCACAACGAAAATCACACAAAAAAATATTAGAAACTTTATCATGTCAACATATTTCACTCATCATCTGCATTTCAGTTGAAATTGCAATTGCCGACAACACACACACGCACAAACATTTTCTACATACAAAATGTAAATCTCTTTCACATTGAACAAAAACGTCCATAAATCTCTAGGCTGAGTAAAAGGGAGAAAAAAATCACAACAACAACAACAAACAATATTCTAAATTTTACATGTATTTTTATAACCAATTTGAATAAATACACTGACAGATTTTTTTGACGATGGATGGGACAGGTCATAATCTCGGTCGTTAGTTGGAAACTAGATAAGATAAATATCCTCAGTCTATGGTGGCGGAACCAGATCCACATATCTTAATATATAAATGAGCTAAGTGATAAGTGAGTGACTAACTGACAGCTCATCGCCCAGACGAAAAGGCTGAAGCTAGAAAGTTGAAATGTTCAGTATGGGTTGTTGTTGGTGTGTAGGCGTGAGATAAGACTGGGTTTTCTGAAATTCGAACTAAAAGAGTACGAAAAGTACTCAATATGGTACCCTTTGTATTAGCAAACGAGAAGAGCTAGAATTCAGGAATGTGGGTCACTGATGGGAAGTTAAAAAGATGTACAAATGGGTTTATGGAAATTCGTCCTATAAGTGTACGAAAAAGTACCAAACTTTACTAAATTTGGTTCGAAAAGCTATATATTAAATATATATATAGGTAAAATCTTGAAATTGTATATAAAACAAAGGTTGGGAAGTGGTTTTGATGTATGGAAATGCTTTAAGAAATTCGAATTTATGTATATGAAAAGTACTAAATGGTACTAAATTTTGTACTATTTGCATTTAGTTGAGCGTATATAGATGGAATTCTGAAAATAGGAATTAAGAATACCATACGAGTACAGGATAACTCTAAAAACTTGTACTTGTGTATATCAAAAGTACTAAATGGTATTAAATTTGGTACAATTTGGCTTTAGGTGAACAGATAGAGCTGGAGTTTTGACATTCGGATTTAAAATAACTGTTGGAGTGTAGATTTGAGGTAGTTTAGAAAATTCGACCTTATGGCAACAAAAAGTACTAAATGGCACCAACTATTTTACAATTTGTTTTTTTTTTTTTTCTTTGTGAACGGATTGGACTGGAATACTGAAATTTGAAATTAAAATTAGTGTTGGAATGTAGGATTGAGACATGAAGGTAGTTTTGAACTTTCGTACTTATATATGTACTAAATGGAACTATACTTGGTACAATTTAGATTTGGAATGGAATTTTAGATTTTGAACGGATAGATTTGAAAACCTGAAATTTGGAATCAAGATTACTTTTGAGTTTTGAGCTTTATAAACAGCTTTGGAAATTGGTATTTATTTGCACGAAAAGTATTAAACGGCACTAAATATAGTATAAATTGGATTCGGGTGAATGGAGAAAGCTGACAACCTAAAATAATTGTTACTGTTGGAGTGTATTATTGAGATATGGAAGTACTTATGTGTACTAAATGGTACTAAATTTGGTACAATTTAAATTTGAGTGAACGGATAGAGATGGAAAACATAAATTTACAACTAAAATTACAGGATTAAGGTACCATTGGAATTTCGTACATATGGATACGCACTAAAAGGTACTAAATATTTATTGGAAAATCGTACTTACGAAAAGTAATAAAAGTACTTAATTTGGTACAACTTGGAATACTTAAATGTGGACTTAAGCTTATTATTGGAGTTCATGACTGAGGTAGTTTTGGCAATTCGTACGTAAATTACCAAATTTTGCACAATTTGGGCTTTGATGAATAGGTAACACTGGAATCCTGAAATATTCAACTAAGATTACTGTCGGATTGTATGATTGAGATAGTTTTGAAATATGGATACAAAAAGTAAATTTGGACTTACGATTACTATTTTAGAACAGGATTGAGCTAGTTTTGGGAATTCGTACTTATGAATACGGAAAGTACTAAATTTCGTACAATTTGAAGTTTGGTGGAAATAAGATTGCTAATAGAGTAGAGCGTAGGATTGATGTAGACTTTCTTGGAAATCTGATCACGTTTGAATCTTTATAATGGAAATAAGAAATAGATTTCGGAAATTAGTGCTTATGTGTATGAAGAGTACTAAATGGTAATAAACTTGATATTAGATGTAGGAATAGATGTGGAATTCTGATTTGTAGTACAGTAAATTATACAGTATATACGATGTCAATTTAAATTATTTTTTTTTTTATTTTGTATTCCCTTTCCCTATACGAAGTAGCGGGTACTTCGCTAATAAAATATAACTCAAGAAATGTATTTTATTGTTATATACTACATATAGGATGGAAAATCCTTGAAGCGGCCTTCTATAGATAGAATATTCTTCAAGAGGTCTCATATAGCCCTAATACGCTACAAGAGATCTTCCATAGATACAAGATTAAAAAAATATTATTTTTTGCATTTGGTATCATATTTAAAGAATATGCTTCATAGTTCGTTTCATAGATCTGAGACCACTCGAAAAATCTGTTACTCATATTAAGATGCCTCATATTATAAATATTTTTTTTCAGTGTATAATATCTTTTTTAATTTAACTTGACAGTACAATTCAACACAGTTGGTTTTCATAGTTATTCATCACACTCGCACATCAGCAGATAGCTAGCGTTCGCTGTTGTTTTTACGCTGCTTTTTTGGTTAGTTTCAATTTTATTTTTTCTATTTTTTGAGTTTTGTTTTACAACTTACCCTCTATGTTACGTTGGCCGTGCAAACAGAATACCGAGGATCTTGGTTTTGCTGCGTCTGGATTATTGTTATTATTGTTGCCAGTTGTTGTTGTTGTTGTGGGGAACGTGTGATTTGTGGCATTAGCCGTGGTCGTCGTTGTAGTAGCTGAACCATAACCATTGTTACGCTCTTTGAAATCACTGAAATTGAAGAACGACAAAATACGTCAGCTCAATAAAATGAAAATAAAACTAAAACAACAAAAAAAAACATAAAATGTCAATTGCAACACTTGTATGATATACATTTAGGCGGATCATCAAAACTAAAAAATGTTGAAGTATACTTTTAGGCACATTCTGATAGATAATATTAATAAAGTTGCAACGAGTCGTTGTTAAACAAATTTGTTTACATTTGTAGATATGTTTTAGTGAACTAAAAATAAAAAGATATTTCAGGGAAAATTTGGAATATGTATCAATTCCTGGACATATTCTAAATTTTCCATGAAACATGCTTATATTTGTAAGTTTTTTTACACAAAATGTTTGGGAATATTTAAAATGCTCTTAAATCTGTAGTCTTCACAACAAAGAAAATATTTGTCAATGTTATGTACTTTCAATTCTTTTTTCAGTTAATTCTGTGGCAAATTATTTCAATTGTGCAAAAAAGAAACCCCCGACCCACTCCCTGCCTTTCGAATGAAAAACTTATTCCAATAAATGTTCATTTGCAGTTAGTTCTCTTCTTTTCTAAAGAATTCTTAAAAAATTGTCGCATTTTCATGTTGATGGTGAAATTAGCACATCACAATTGTAAACAAGTTTTGAAATTTCTTGGCCTCGTTCTCTTAAATTGGCTGGAATGTCTTCGGCACAAGACGCTTGCTACTATGTGTTTTAGCAGACAACCCTATGCTGCCCTGCAGTTGGCAAAAAAAACGACTTCAACAAAATTCCAAAATACCCAAAGTTGTTTGGCATAAAACTTTTGCATTAGTAAGGGAAATGCAATGACGATGTCTAGATGCAAATAGAAATAAAAAATCAAATGAAAGTTGGGAGTTGCACTCTAACCTAGAACTACAACCCCTTCTTGCTGATGGGCCACAGTAGAACTAGGAAAAAATACAAAATTGCAATTTAGTTCCCCTGATAGATGTTATTTGTCAATATGTATTCGTTGTTATCGATTTGCTCTGCTCTTTGAGAGTTTTTTGTACAAAACTTTGGCTTGCAATTTAACATTAATTCAGGACTCTTATATTGACAACAACAACACATAGCTACAACAAATTCCATCTGCTATGTAAATATCTTATTTATAAGCATTTCAGGTGTATTCTCACACCAGTCGTGTATCAAGTTTCATGGCAAAGCGAATAAAATGTGCATGACAACATACAAAATGTTTGTTCTAAATATAACCCCCTCCCCCTAGAAAATCCTTGAATCATTTGAAGTAAGAAAAAAGAACGAAACTAAATCAACCCATTTTACCAGGTTGATTCCCTATGGCTTAAATCGCCAAACCTCTCTACTCTTCACAAATAGAAAAAAAAACGAAGAAGAAAAATAAAATGTCATGGATAAGGTATGTCGTTTTGCTGTCTGCACTGCAGCTTTGTGGCCTTGAACGCTATTTTGTTGAGCCCTCCATGTAGGTAATGCATCATTTGATGCGCCGTGAACACCTCCTAGGTGCCACCGATAACGCCGTTTGCCTTTATATTGGAGAATGGAAAAATACAAGCGGAATATATAGGCATGTGTGTATGTATGTGAATAGAATAGGATGTAATGGTGCAATGGGTTCAAACCCTGGTAAGAACATCAACATATTAAAAGCAAACTTTGCAAGTTTGTGGACCTTCAAAATTTTGCTTTACGATGTACAAAGTGGGGATATTTTTTCGCCCTAATCAGACATATTTAAATTGTAATTTGAAACATTTTTTTATTTAAAATTGTCATTATGAAAATATATATTTTTTGGAAACTTAAATTACTACATTTGAAATTTCAAATTACTAGCATTTGCCCGCTACTTCGTTAGTGGATGTGAGCATTATTTAATCATGTCTACAAATTTTATTTTGTTTTCACTGAGAACTGCATATGTCAGAAGAGCTAATCAACATACACACCAATATTGACCATAATTCAAATTTTAGTACCTCCATATCGTCTCATCGCAGCACAAATCTAGCTATGTACTAAATTTGCTAACATTTATTACCTTTCGTAATATTGTAGTACTTTATTGTACCAAATTTAGTACAGATTAGAACAAATCTTCAAAACCCTTTATATATACCAATCCTACACAATGATCCTACTAACTCCAAATTTCAGGTTCCCACCTCTATCGGTTCACCCAAAATCCAAATTATACCAAATATAGTTCCATTTTATACTTTTCGCACACATAAGTACAGATTTCTAAAACTACTTACATATCTCTACACTCGAAGGGTAATGGTTATTTTAGATTTCAAGATTCTAGCTCCACCCGTTTCTCCAAATTCATATTGTACCAAACATAGTACCGGTTAGTACTTTTCGTATACATGATTACATGTTTTCCAAACCACCTCCTTATATCGACCCGACGACCCTTAATTCGCATTTCAAACTCTATCCGTTCACATTCTACGAAATTGTACCAAATTTAGTACATTTATACAAAAATCCTGATTTAAAATTTATGAGTTCCAGCTCTACCGGACATTTCGGATGCTTATTCAAAAAATCCTGATTTAAAATTTAAGAGTTCTAGGTCTACCGGTTCGCCGAATACAAATGGTATCACATTTAGTATTTTTCGTCTCGTTCTAGTACGAATTTCCAAATTACAAAATAATGAAATACTCTAAAATGTATTAAATTATTCAGGAACCGATCAGTCAAAAAAGACAAAAAAATACTAAAAATATTGCTACACCGGTCCACTCCAATATCTCGTTTCTATATATATATATATATTTCACATCCTTTCTTTCGATTTGTTTGTTTATTGCGGCGCTACTAGCTCGTGTTGGAAAAGGATTTTTATTTGATCTCCTTTCGTATAGAGTTTTGCAGCAGGCACATTTGAATCGTAAATCCTCTAGGTTACAGATTTTAAGACTTTGAACTCTATATACATTCGAAGAAATTGAAAATAAAATAACGAAACCAAGTACAAACATGCATACAAATGTTTGTTTTCGCGAATGTGCTTCTGACATGTTTTATGGTGGATATGAGCATTGGGCTTTGGCAAGAGACAACAGCAGCAACATGAAAGTTAAGGTGAATATATACAAGAAAAAAAAACTAAACATGAAACATCAAGGGAATTTTCTTAGTTTTCATTTAAAAATATCAAGGACATTGATATTTGTTTGTTTGTTTGACAATTATCAATTAAGAAACCTCCCTAGCTTGCTTGTCTTTCATTTAATGTCCTTCAAATTTGAATTTCCACTCACTTGTTTTCCAATAGCTGTCACTTGTTAATCTTTCCAGGGAGATTAGTCTATTTTTCATTAATATTCAGTATAAATTTGCACAAATATAAATTTTGCTCTTTTTCCCATTCAAATTAATAGCCTTAATTCTCTAGCTCGTTTTCTCTACGATCCGTTCTAGATTTCGACAGAAGAAAAAGCCAAATGTGAAGATTATTTTAAAACTACCGTCAGAGAAAAAAAACTTAAGCCGATTTCTAATTAAAGTCATATCCCCAAATAAAAAAACCTCAATACAAAAAACTATACTAGAACCCCCCATATCCATAAGAAATGTTGCAAAGAAGAAAATCCGCAATAAAAAAACTATTTCTATCAAAATGAAAAGTTGACGAAAACTGTTCATTAAAATACAGTTGCAAGCAACGTCTCCCTCAAAAAAACAAACTGCATATTGATGTACAAAAGGCAGTTGCCAAAACCAAACAAAATAAGAATGGCCCAGGCAGCAACTTGACTGCATCAAAGCCGCGCTGATCTGCATGCAAAAACCAAAACGAAACCAAAAAATTCAAATCAACTTTCTTCTTCTAAATACGAAACGACAAATTCCAAAAAAGAAAATAAAAAACAAAAATCCACCAGTCAGTCGACATAATGTCATGTGCACTATGGCCATAAAGAAAGTAAAGAAGACGCTATTTTGGATCTTAACACCAACGATGTTCAACTTTTTATTCCCACCTCCCCTAACCGTTATTTTTTGGAAATACAGCGACTGAATAATTTCGCCTGGGCTCTGCTGTCATTGCTGTTGTGATTAATGTAAAGTTTAAATTAGTTTTTCGTAATGTTTTTCCCTTCAATCCTTCAGTGGAATTTCTTGGTTCATACTATCCGTTCCTTTTTTTTAAGAGCACACGTTCAACATGCATCCACCATGCACATTAACTAACCAGGCAGCAGGCTTACCCTCCCCAACATAAAAAATAACAAAATTAAAATTGCAACCAAATTATTCCATGAAAATGATTAAAATTAACAATCGTGCAATTGTAAATTGCATACGATGGATAGGGAAATTCAGTTCAGTCACAGCGAAACTTTTATACCCTTTATCATGTAGAACACAAAAAGTTACGCGATGAGTAATAGTTGGCAATATGGAAGGAATAAAGTTAAATATCATAAAGTATGCGGTAATACAGATATACGTATTTTTAAAAGAAACCTCACAAAACTGTTTGTATTTCTTATATCCATTATTTTGCCGGGCCGTACAAATTTGGAATCGGTTTAGAAAAATCCGTTCATCTGCCTACCTTTTGGTACTTTCCGCAAAAATGCTTCATGATTTGTAGAAAATTATCACACGCAGTCAAGGGACTGACGCAATTGGTAGCTACATCGGTTAGTCGTTATAAGCTATATCAAATAAAGGGTATAACCTTTTGTGGGGCTTTTGGAAATCATCGTTATAACCTATATATGCCATAGAAGAGTTCGTTAGAGTGGGTTCTGGCCACAGAAGACCCCTATTATTTTGGTAAAGATCAGCTATTCCGTATGTTAACGTTATTGCTGTATGTTTTTCTGACCGCTCTAGAAGCCACAATTATGACCCGAACACAACGAAATCGCTCACCAGGAAGGAAATCTGGCCAAAAATAAGCATGGCTGTTTTGATGAAGATCGGTCAATATTTAGCTGATCAAAAGGCACCCAGAATTTTGTGTGAAAAATTGTAACATTTGCATTCTATGGCGTATATATTTATACTTAATATTAGGTTGGGGAAAAATAAATCCATTATTTTTATATGAACTATAGGACATTACGATTTGAGCCAAATATGCACCGTTTGTCGTTGCCATTTTAAAGATAACTTCGTAATGTCTCCCTACCAGATACCAATTTTTTATCATAAAAGAAATTTTGCAATGCTCTTGCATGATAATCGCTTGGTGCCAAGTCCGGGCTCCCGGAATTTCTTGCGAGTCACTGTAGATGTATGTGGCCTGATGCATTTCTTTTCCCCGACCTAATATTTATTACTTGAGGCCATAGATCCGATAAGGTGATAGATAGTATATCTATGAGTTCGTTAAGCTTTGATCTGATACCAATTATAGTGTTGTATCTACTCGTATGTGGGAGTTATTCTTAAATATTTACATGTAAATATTTGTGTTGTTGTAGTAACCCATAACCATACTAGAGGGTGGAAATATAGCGCTGATCGCTATAGAATTTTACATGATGTTCCGGTTGGGATTAAGGACAACACCTGTTGTATTCGACATTGGTCAGATGATGTAAAGGGAATGAAATGGACCGAAATTTATTTTTGTCCTGATTTCTATTCTGTCTAGGAGACATAATTACAAGCCGATTATCACAAATTTTACAAAAAGAAGGGGATATGGTCTACTATTGAAAATGGCTGTTTTGATCGGTCAAAACTTAGGGTGTCAAATATGCTAAGACATTTGTGTGTAAAATAAAAAAAAAAATGTTCATTCTTATTATTTAAATATTTATAAGAGTGCAAATATCGAAAAATATTGTGCAGTATCGGAATATAGATCCGCAGAAAGTTAAAATCGTGGTAGTTTTGTAGGGGGCTCAAAACAAGGAACTTTCTCGCCAAACTTTCTGCAGTGAAAAACGAAACTTTCTATGGCGGTTTACGTCAAATCATGGACATAAAGCCAGCCCTTAGACTATAAATACCTATTAACATTCTAGGAGTAGCAGCAATGTGTGCATATAGAGGGTCGGAATAACCTTTTGGTATAAAAAATGGAACTAAAAGATAACAACAATACAGTCAGTTGTTTTAGACATATTTCCATCCAATGAAGTAGGGTGTACGCACATACAAGAACTTCACAAGAATGCAGAATTATACACTGATTATGCCAAGCCAAAACAAACAGATACCAATCGATTTTATTCATTTTTCGCCAGAATAAGAAAAATTATCAACTTTTTGCTTATACTTCTTCTTTTTCTCTCTTTTCTTTCTTTTACCAGTAATCTGGTCTATCAATTCAGCGTAATATTATTTACAACCAGCAACAACAATTTGTACAGAGGCAAAATTATGAAGCAAAAAAGTGGGTTTGGCCTCCCTAATGTATGCTAATTATAATTAACGTCAAGTTGTGCTTCGCTCTCTTTCTCTTCCATTTTTGTGAAGCCTACATAAAATGCAACAAAAGGCAAGGGAAAATTAAAAGGGAAAAGTGTGTGGCAGAAGCCTAAAAAAGTTTTATTTCTTTTTCATTTTTTCTTAACGTTTTCTTTTCTTTCTTTAGCCGATACAAAGTTTGTGTTGACGCCAAGCGCGTGATATTCTTGAAAGGATTAAGCTACAAGAAAGCAACCAACATTGTGGGAGTGGCAAAATCAGGACAAAGGCTCAAGAAGGAAGAAAATAGCAAAGCAACAATGGGTTACACTTTGACTTGACATTTGCACAATTAATCCGAACACACAATGTCAAGGGATAACTTTAAACAATTTCATGCAAGTTTTTTACTAATTTCATTAAAATAATTATTTTGTTTTATTTGATCATAAAAAATACACTCATTACATTCAAAATTCAATAGTGATTCTCTGATGAAATTAAAAAAATGAGAATAAAAACCCAAAGATTTTCTATGGTGTATTCCTCAGAAACTAATAAAACTAAATTAAACTGGTCTCATATTTTTAATATTTGGAATCTGTATTTATCCGTTTCAGGAGGAAAAAAATTATAATATTTCTTACAAATTAAATATATCCAAATTTACTTCACTGTTCACAACCAAATGTCGTTTATAGAATCATTTTTAATTGTCGGCCCAGTACTGTGTGCAAGTCTTTGCAAGTGACATCAAAAAGGAACAAAAAACTAAGCCTTCCTTGGGACAGTAACAATGGGGCTGCATTACTCTTAGTCCTTACTGTGTGTGTGTGTTTGTGTTAGTGTGTTTTGAAAATAAGGAAACATCAAGTGTAATATCTGTCTATATGGACGAGGACTGCAACAGCTACCATTCAGTCAACCAGCCAAATGACTCATGGAATAGAAAGTTACAAAAAAGTGAGCAGTTGCGAAGAAGTATGAGAAATTGTTAAGCGTTTTTGATTGACATAATCCAACATTCAAGGGATTTTCAACTGAAGAAAAGTGCACAAGGCAGAATGCCTGGAACGTTGACAACGACGACGGCAACGAATGAAGCATGCCGAAAGTTAATCAAGGCGCATTGAGCGACGCATAATGAATACAAGCACCCCCAAACAAACACAGCAAAATCTATAGATAAGATAAGCACGAACGAAAGTACAAGAGTTAGAAACAGGAAAGCCCTGAAAATAAAGCAAAAAAATTCCCAGCCAACTTTCATCAAATTGCCGAGAAAATAAAAAAACTGCAACACTTAATTCACTAAACAACGTTTAAAAGACACCGATCAACTAACCGCCAGCCATCATCGTCGATACTAAGGGGGATTGCAGTCACTTTACCACAACTGTTGTGCCACGAAAAATTCCACTAACATGGCCAACCATAATGGTTTCCTCGACGTTTCCTCATCGCCTTCGACTTTGCATAAACAAAATAAACCAAGGAAGAAATGAAGGCAAATTTTCATTTCATCAACGAGTAAACAAGTCAAACAAGCAGCGCGGTACCACTGGCCAGACAGCAACCAACAAGTCAAAAATTCACTGGCGCTCGCTTCATCCCTCCTTCGCTCCGTCACTTGTAAAGCCAATTGATGACAGTATTGATGGCATCGGTAAATTGTTGTGGCTCCATTGCATCCTTTTGCACCACGCACCACACACCACATCACCCACCCATTGACACCCACCAAAGTTGGCCTTTGTGCCAAACCAATATTCTTCCATTCTGTGCTTTCGCTTCTCGTAACCTCAACCCCAAACCTCAGAGACCGCATAATTATGATGACAAAAGTTACGATGAATTGAAAGACGATGACGGCGAAAGCAAACACACACACACACCCACCAACCCATACAAACAGGACCAAAATAATGGTTGGCAATTGAATTATTTGAGGTGGAGATAGAGAGGGAGAGACTGGAGAATCTTCTTGTCTCCCGAAATACTGTAAGAGTTTCGTTAAATTTATGATGAAAATGTTTATATTGTGATTTACTGATGGCCACTCCACTGGGAATCGCAAAAAAAGGGATCATCATGAAAATGTTGCAATGACAAAGGCGTTGGCCGTGGCTGCGGTGTTTGTGGCCATACAACACGAAGCAATAATAAAATCAAATGATTAACAATGTAAAAAAAAATATTGAAGCATTGACTATGACTTTGCTGAAGAGATGATATTGTATTACTTCTAATATTAGATAAGAAATTGTCAATGACTTTGGTTTTTATTTGAATTTTTAAGTTGATAAACTGCTAATCATAACTGAAACTTAGAAGAATTCGAAAGAGGGCAAGACCCAATTTGTGTTTTTTACAAATATGGTTTCTGACATATGCGCCAACAATCGGAGGAAACTAATCACAAAACCCCTAGATTCACAATGGAATGATGGAGATTTTCCACGTAATAGATCTTGACCACATCTACAACAGATCTTGACCATAATTGAATCTTATGTTTCAAAAAGCTTTTAATTCGTACCCATAACTAGCGAAGAATTTCTATTTAAAATTTAAATACGCATGAGGCCCAAGCTCAAAACCTGAAACGTTCCAAATTTTACTGTGGAAGCTGTTTCAAATATTCCAATGATGGAAAATTACTGCAAATAAGGAATTTAGTTTAATTTGAATACTTATTTTGAATAGGAACTCTTGGTATCACCAAGAAAAAGTTTTTCGTGTTGGAAAATATGTTTTATTCTTTGCACAATGGGATATTCCAAATTTATGAAATCAATGGCAACCTTTATTGTTGGCATATTTTTTAACTTCCAATAAACATGAATGCCATACATCGATTAAGAGATTGCGGCCAAGGTGTATTTAATAAGGTGTAAGTGACAATCATATGGTTTCAAACTTTTTTCTTTATTGTTTGTAAAGTAAATTGTCAAAAACATTTTCAATATTACATTTCGATTTCAAGAAAACTACATTCATTCAAGAAAACTACATTCATAGAGGCGGGCGGAAAGGAAACCTAGGCTCAGTTATAGCCCTGTTCACCGATTGGTCCACATATATTATGTTATGTGTGGAAATCTGTCCAGAAATCCCAGCTACTCATAAAATGGAGCAGATTATGTTAGCCTATATTGGAATCGGGCCCTTGGTGCTTGTCACAATTCTCGATTGTTTTTGTTTATTTTTGTCAAAAACTTATTGTCTGCATGACAATTTAATTTCTATAACAAAAATATTGTTTTTGTAAAATAGTTGTTGTTGTATCTGATGCATACACCTTATTAAATACACCTTGATTGCGGCTAATGCCGAAATACCGAAAGTGGTCTGTACATTAGATTGGGGAAAAAGCAATCCATTATTTTTATAACTTTATTTAACATGCTTCCGAATGTCCGATTTGGGCCAAATATGCAACATATTGTTGTATGATTTGTTGCCATTTCATAATGCCTCTCTCATAGAAGTCCTGCTCTCTATTTGTAAAAACTCTAGTATTCGATTTTCACAATCCAATTTTTTGTCATTAAAGCAATTTTGCAATGCAAGAAAAATATGATAATATCTTGGTGCAAAGTCCGGTCTGTATTACGGAAGCATTAAAACTTCCAAATGTGTGTGGCCTGGTGTTGTTCTGGTGGAACACGACACCTCTCCTGTTGGTCAATTCTGGCCGTGTTTGGTCAATTGTAAATGGTATAAACAGTTTTATGGTCGATTTTTATCTCCCGGGCTATGTTACGACTGCTAACATGCCGGTCAACTTCGAACATTTCTCCGATTTTCGACGACCGAGCTACCTGTGCGAGGTGCATCTTTAACATCAAAAATTCCTGAACGGAATCTCCGAAACAAAAATTACACAAAATTGGCTGTTACAGTATCGGAACCATACACAACATTCACAATTTTAGCCGCTTGTCTTCCATTTTCGCCTTTGTCAAAGAAAGACTGTAAAATGTACCGAATTTTCTCTTTGTTCACTTCCACCCTGTAACTCACAGCCAAACAAAAAACAGCAAAATAATTTTTTTTACTGCGAAATGTCACCATTCCAACGAGCATAAATCTGAAATTGTTTGATTGATACTTTACGAAAAATCTATCAGTATAGCCATCTGGGGAAAAATAATGGATTTCTTTTCCCCAACCTAATATTTTTTAACGTGGCTATATAATTATGTTACTATACTGAACATTATATTGAGAAATGTTCTCACACTCTAAGAACCTCGAATATCAAATTACATCCAGTCAACCTGAAGTGAACGGGACCTTTATATGTCAGCAAATGGGTCTATACTGAGATTTTTTGCAAATATATTATTACCGAAAAATACCAAAAATGGTGCGGTATAATTTGTCCATGCGATAGATGATAAAATAATAGGATCTGTTCTGAGCTGATAATATTAACCTCATGGACAATCAAATCACTCGATCAACCTCAAACCCCTTTAAAAATTCAATCATACAATAATACCATTTTGAACATTAAAAATGTATGTACGATACGACGACATAGCTTTGTATGCACCTAACTCTCTCCCTCTCTCAGCATCCCAACGCTGTTGATTGTTGAGAAACAAATATCGATAATCAATTTATCGGCAGATATAAAATAAAATCTTCATGATTCAAAAGTTCATTCAACTTCCATTTACTTACACTATAATTGGTGTATCCTCCTTTTTCGACATGATGATGTTGATGATGATAATGACGCCTTATGTGGTCTTGTAATACAAATTATCAGGAATGACAAAAATCCAAATATTCTTAATTACGACAATAAAATAATTAAATAGCACTGCGTTGAAATGCGTACTTTCTCTTGATAGACAAAAACAAATCACAACAAATTAACAGTCCATGTGGAAAAGGAGAGAGAAAAAACGAATAAAACTTAAAGCACACGACACCAATAAGAACTTCCCGACAATTTTTTGTGGTAACGGGCGTATTTCTCACAAGAAGTCACGAGTAAATAAAAGATCAACAAATGTTCAAATTTTTTGAGAGGGCTGTGCGACGTTTTCTTGGCATTTGCTCGACTTTTTTCTAAATAACTATTTTTTCTTTTAACGATTCTCCTTCGTCCGCGAGAACCACGATTAGACTGAACAAAACTGCGTATAGATGACAACGACTGGCCGCCGACTAACTGCAGCTGAGAGTAGTGTTACGATAACAGATTCCGATTGAATGACTTTCGAAGACTGAGGATTTCTTTCATATGTTTAAACAAAAACAAAATTCTCTAAAGTTTCTGAGTTGCTGTCTTTATTGTCTCCTACATTCATAAATGTCTATGAATATACAGTAAAACAAAAAAAAATGGAAAAAATAACAACAATAACATTATAACGAAGAGGAATTAGCCATAGTAGATAAGGAGAAAGAACTAACTGCCTGGCTGCTGAGAGATAGTGATTACAACAGCAGCATCGTAAATCAACGATGTTATTTGTTTTTGTTTATTTTGTCCGCATGTACATACAACAAGACCAACAAATTATCATGTAAAGAGCGAATTTGTGGTGAGAGGTGCAAAGCTAATACAGGAGACGTTGAACGACTAGTCATCGCTGGCATCATCATCACCCTGAACTGGACGAAGAAGATCACAAGGAAAACAAACAAAAATCAAAATATAAATATAAAGCAATGAAATAAAACGAAAACAAACAAATGCAGGGCAGACCTGTAAATGTAATGTGGGCCGGGAATGCAATTGTTATCATTTGAAACTATGATATCATTTCGTTAATTTCTTCTCTATCTTATCTCGGAGATCAAATGTAAGATGTAAAAACACCATAATTATGTATGTTATTATAACTACAGGTAAATTGTTATGACAATGATTGTGGGAGTAAGAATCATTCTAGACAGTCATAAAGTATATCTGGAAAAGCGCGACTAAAATCTTTTCAATTTACTATTATTGTAAAATGTGTTCAATATGGACACATGTTATGACATATGTAATTTAGCACTCTGGATTCGTAGTAAATATAAAAACTTTTATGCAGAAAATTTTTTATATAGGTCAAAATTTTGATATAACTCCCATATATAAAAGTTCTGAATCATTTTAGGGATTCTAGTCTGAAGGCCCATTCTAAATTAAATTATTTTTATAGTTGTAGCATATAAGCGTCCCGTCTTATTTTATGTATATAATTTTGTTTGGCTCCAAGAGTTTATTACGCCTTGAAATATTAGTCATAGACCCACTTTTTAGTTATCGATCGTCATATGTAAACTAGCTGGGTCGATCTAGACATGTGTGTCCATCCGTCTGTCCATTATAATTTGTAAACACTGTACAGGCTACATTTATGGACCAATAATTACGAAATTTTGCCTGTAGGTTGGGTTCGGCCAAAGAAGACCCCTTCTGGTAATGATTGGTAATGATCGGTTAATACTTAGGGAATTAAATGGACCAACAACTTTATTTTTGTCTGTTTCTGTGATCGCTGCAGTGGCTAAAATCATGTCCCGAACATCACGAATTTTTACAAGGAGAAAGGGATCTGATAATGACCGACCAATATTTAGGACCCAAATTTTTGTGAGAAAAATGGCAACATTTACCTTCTATGCGTATATATTTACTTCTGAAGGTCATAGGCCGTAGAAGCCCACCCAAGGGAAGTCTTTGACCTTTAAATTGATACCAATTATATTGATGTATGTACTCGAATGTGGGAGTTATATGTATATATTTACAGTTGTCTACCTAATCAGATATTGGTTAGTATTACCATTACCAAACAAGAGGACAAAGGTTTCGCACTTGTCGCTATGATATATGGTTTACACGAAGTTCCGTTCATGATCAAATAAGACACTGATAGTTTTTGGTAGTTATCAGATGAAATTTTGGGGATGAAATCCGCAGGAAGTCTCCGTTCAGTGGTATTTGTTAGGAATATGTAGGAGAAACGTAGACGACGTCTATACTTTCCAAAAATTCTAGTCGATCAATACAAAAAATCGATTAGTCGAAAGTCAATTTACATATCCCTATATCATATGGTCGACACTGTCCGACTATACGGCTCCGCTCAACGATTTTGTTTCTAGCCTTATTTTCCAAGCAGCAATAGACTTTTCAGTGTTTCAAATGATAAAAAACCGCTTCACAGATAATTATCAATATTCATCCAAGTTTACACATAGCCTTCATATAGTCTTCATAGATTGTTGTAGACGAAATTTTAACAGAAATATTATTATATTATTATCTCTTCCCAGAAGTCTATGGAGATGTTTATATGAGAAGGACATATGAAACATGCATATGTATTCCACATATATTGCCCCTATGATGAATTTTGAATTGATGACCTCCAGCTCTTCTATATGAAGACATTCAGCTCTACTATAAGGACATCTCTAACCCTTCTATGAGCCAAGTTCCAATTATCCAAATGGAAGTTGGCTCATAAGCCAAGATCGGCTATGTTTGGTACAATGTGAAGGTGGTACATCACGAGATCTTGTTAAAGAGTGCTACGATCTGTAAAAGAAATTTCTAGTAACATTGGAGTTTGTGGACGTTACTTTAAAGGCAAAATATTTATTAGATATACTAGATTTATTTAATTTACGAAATTAGGCTCTCTTAGATCCAGCTTTCCAAAACAGTTGAAAAATGCTCATGTATGAAACTTGGTCCTAGAACATATAGTTCCATATCGCATTTTGAAGGTATTTATAGCATTTTCGAGTTTGAAAAAAAGAAACTAAGATTTTGTCACATTTTCCAAACTGTTTTCTCCTGCAACATTGTATGTATAATCTTAGGGCAAAAGTTCACATTGATCACTATTCAAAATAATCATATATTATTTCCATGTCTGTCTTCCTGTTTAAATCAAGCGAACTTCTGAACGAGTTTTGATACAAAACGTGAATCAGTGAATGTTTCTGCAAAAACTATTTTCGGTATGTGTCCATGATTAACTGTCCAAATTTCACTGCAATCCTACTTCTGAATTTGTTTCCTTCTCCAATTACTTTTTTATGTTCTTATTAACTTTTAATAATATTTTTTCACATACTCTGACATATATCACTCAAAGAAGTATTTTTTTCTCTTTTCAGCTCAGGTCCATTTTAATGGCATCAGTTTTTACTTGACACTTATTTATGTATATATCAATAGATAATTGAAACAAGTATTGATTTTTGTGTTCTATATTTTTCGGCAATCCGATCATGTGACTTATTTAAATCCAATCAAATGTTTCCTTCAATTAAACAATTTATTACCTGGAAAACATTTTGGCTATGTTATTAATTGAAATATGAAAAACACAGAAGCGATTTATTAGAAAATTTAAATGATGTATTTTAACTCAGTAGAAGTGGTATAATCAACTCATTTAATTCACGTTGTCGGTGATATAAATAAGAATTCCTTACATACTATGCACCAGCATCAGAGTTATAGCAAACGACACCAATGTCTGGAAACACTGATTAACACGTTGTTTATTAAATTTGTTTTTATTTTTGTTAATTTGTTTATCTGTTTGAATTCAGATAAAACGCAGCACCACATTTTTCGACTTGAAAAGGCCTAACGAATGATTTTATTTTTTTGAAAAAAAAAAAAAGTTATAAAAAAGTGTCATATTATGTACATACATACGTCACCCACAAAAGAATATGAGATAAGATGGGATACTTATAATATGAACTGTATCAGCGAAAAGAATTATCAAAGGGGGAAGCAGCAAATAAATAAATGTTATTGAGAATACAAATTGTAAACAAATTAAGATTTATATTCATCAAGATAAAATTAAAAGGAATTCGAATGTTGTATAGAGCAAAGTCTGTATCGTTTTATTTAAATCCGTTACGATACATAAACAATAATCTAGAAGTTTGCAAAATGTGTGTTTGCAGAAACCCAGAAACTGGTTTTGGTTGTTGGATTGAACTAATACATACATATTTAATTTATTAGTTAGTTCAGACTTAAGAGCTTGGTCTTTCTAGCTTTAAGCGCTTTCATGTCCAAAATAAGTAATTATGTATTTGTGCGACATCTTTACCCACATATAGTTACTAAATTTATTTGTATTTATACGACATCTATACATCGATGTTGTAACACAAATTCTATGAAGCTTTTTCCATTTGACAAAAGCTACATTCAGTTTATTTTATCTGTTCTAGCACAGTCGAACATCTATCAAAAGTTTTAAGCTTTATAGCTTTCATTTAGTTACGCTTCCAAACAGGGTGGTTTGTCACCGTGATGTTAGTTACAGTTACTCTAAATAACAGTACACACCACAAATATTAGGGTGGGGGCAAGCAAAAAAAAACTAAATTGCATTTTCTAAAACTAAGAAACAAATATAGAAATAAACTTTTGTAAATACGCATATTCTATAAACCTCGGAATTTCATTCAAGTTTAATTTGCAAATACAGACCCCAATCCAGATTGTTAAATTTTCGGATCGATGTTTTTTAAATTGGTTAAAATTTGCAAAAATTTGGTAAACATTTAAATAGTTTAATGTTTTTATTTAAAAAAAAATATTCATTACAGAAATATGAAGTTAAAAAATAATAGGTACAATTTTCTCAAAAATAAAGTTTAACGGAATTTTTCACTGCTCAAAATTCTAAATATAGTTACAATTATCGAGAGGTCCGAATTATAGAGATTTTACTGCATATGTGAAAAGTATGTTCCAAAATTACCATGATTCCATAGTGAAGAATCTTGAAATTGAAAAATTATTTTTTTAGAAGAAACGAAAAAGCTACAAATTCTCTGGACATAACCCCCAAAATGAAAAAAATATGATTTTCACACAAAACTCTGATGTCCGGATCATAATTGTGGCCTTTAGCAACACTAGAAAAACAGTTTTATACCATAGACAGACGACAGCCTTAATTTGCATTAAAAAGTGCTTAATTTGAATTAATATTTACCCCTGACAGGCGAGAGTTTCTGCATTTACAAAATAGTTTTTTGTTTCAAAACAATTGTTTGTCTGTGTGTAGGAAGAAAATGTTGGCATTTATTTCCAATATTTTTCTGGATAGATGTTAATGAAATAGATACATAGCATAAAGAAAGAAAAACAGCTATGATGTTAGCAAAACAGCTCCCAATTTCAAAGAATTTTGAAATTTGCCTTTATTGAAAATTTTTATTTTTATTTTTATAAACGTAAACATATTTGACAACAATTAATTGTTTTTCGAAAGTATTGCCATATTGAAATTAGTTAATTCAGTTTGATTTTGTCCATTAAAAATGAGGATAATGTACAAGTTAATTTGAATTAAGGCTGTTAATGCAAATTAAGGCTGTCGTCTGTCTAGGCTATTAAATATATTATTTGTTAGTTTACTCCACTGCATATGAACCAATTGAACTGTAATCATTCGAGAATTTTTGGTATGAAGATTTGATACCCAATGAAAACCAAATTAGACCCAATTCACTTAAAAACTTGCCCAAAATACCGAATAATGGGATCTATACTCAAAAATGGACCAATAGCGATCATTTTTGGTAGATAGATCTGTTATTTAATGATAATTCAAAATAATTTATAACCTAGAGCTGTCATTTGAAGTGGGCCGATACCGATAATGGTTGGTATAAATCGTCAGAGAATTTGATTCTGATTATAAATATATACACTGGTGACCAAAAGTAAAGCAACTAAAGTTACAAACTGAATAAATGACCTGTAACATTTTTAAAAATAAATTTATAGTGAAAGTTTTTTTGTTAAGAAAAAAATAGGTAATTTATTCGCTTAAAACAAAAATATAAACACAAAATTAATGTTCAAATAAGAAATATTCTATGGAAAACTAAATTGACCCAATTTTTGCCAGGTCAAAACTGAAGCCACTTTTTTATTTTTTTTTCGAAGGCTTAGTCATTCTTATATATTTCGGCAGTACACCTACGAGACATTGAATCAATAAAATGATCAATTTGATCCTTGGGTTTGCTATTCTTTCATCCTGATCCTTTGGGAAGAGGTTATGATACTACAAAGATTCTTCTATTATGTAAAGATCTGATGTTTGATACCCGCCACCAATCTTTGTCATGTTTTGGTTTTTCTTTGGTGGTAAATGTCAAGCTGAGATACCCAAACAAGAGGTAAATTTTCTTCAGCGAAGGGAACCATAGCGTTTTCCAACATATTTGTATACTCAATTCGGTGTATTACTTTATAAATCTCGTAAATATATCGAACTCCATAAGAAGAAAACCAACCCAATACCATTATTGATCCTCCTTCATGCTTACCAGTACCTTTGTAATACTGCGGCTGAACTTTAACTACTTATATAGTTGCATAAAATCATCTTATAATTCGAAAAATCACAGATTTATTCGTGTACTGTAGAGTCGCTTTAGTTTTGTCCAAGCCAAAATTGTGATAAAATCCTTATCCACAAATTATTATTTATTTTATAATGAATTTTGCATTAATGCCACTTTTTCTGTTTTTAAAAGTGAATAAAGTATCCGATTGAAAACTGAACAAACCAACACTATATTTTTTTTTGATATAGTTATGCGGCATTTATTAACCTTGTAATTTTATTTGCTTTGGTTTGCTCACCAGTGTATATATAGTTTATGGGATCTCCGTTGAATATTTCGAGGTATACCAAATAGTTCCAAAAATTAATTTGTATCCGATACTATTTAAAGGGAACCTTTTTTTAAATTGTGACTTTTTTACCCATTTCCGTCGTAAGCACACACTTCACGCTCTTACACGTTCGCATGTAAACAAATTATAAGTGAGAGTATTTCCTCACTCTCACTGACAGTTTCCTCTGCGTGCTTTCGCGTTTGTGTGTGTGTTTCTGTGAGGATGTAGCCACTTAATTACAAATTTCATATGACACACATTTGAGAGCAAGTGTGTGAGCCTGAGAAACCATTAAAAACATATAAAGAGAAAAAAGAGAAAACAAGTGACGTATATGGGTAAAGAGACACACATTTTTGGCCTAACCATATAAAAAACGAAAACAAGTGACGATGAAAGAGAAATGGAAATGAAAACGAATGCAAAGAGGAAACAAATTTATACACACACACACACTCTCATTAATATGTGTGTACACATTCTCGCTCTCCCACCAACAACCCCATTTAGGTTTCGAACAGTTGTAGTAATGTACTAAAAACAAATCTCTGAGAATGGAAACGCAAAGAAAAACAGATGAATGAAAACAAAACATGTGCTAAGTTTGACATTTACATTGCATACCATTGGGCGCTTCAGTTTAGCTCAGCACGCAGTGTAGTGTGGCATACGTTCAAGGGTTTGCGTGTTTATCCGAGCCAGTCAGCCAACCACCCTCTTGGCAATAACTCTTGCCATTGTTTGTTTTGGATTTATGGTTGGTTATAGAAACAACTAAAGAACAACAGCTACAACAACAATAACAACCACAACAACAGTAAAACAAAGTGACGAGAAAAATATCCCCAAACTTTGAGCGAGTGCAATAGCCACGAAACAAGTGAATGAAATTCAGTGAAGTGAGAGTTGAACGATAACAATGAGAACAAGAAGAAGAAGAGGAATCAGTGGATGTAGTGGAAAATGCTGAAAAAGGAAGAGAACTAGGAAGAAACAAAAATAACAACCATCAAGTAAGGGAAAAACTCAAGTGAACAACAACACGGCACGTTATGTTACGTGCAAACACAAGAAGGACAACAAAATGAAATAGAAAATTGCCACAAGGGGAGCACACGAATACGTCGACAATCCAACACACACTCTCGCATGCCGTTTTTTATTCATTTCATTTCATTTTCATTATTCTAGTCAGTGGCAACGGCAAAGCCAAATGTCGAAAGAACGAAAAAGCGAACGAACGTTGAATTAGTTACGGTAACAGGCGACGACGGACGGCAACGATAACGGCCCAACGTTAGTTAAATAATATATTTAATTTATCCCTGTGCTGTAAGTGGTTCTTTTTTTCGGTAACTGTGTCTGTGTGTCTCTGTGCCAGAGCCCGTATCCGTGTCCGTGTGTGCGGTTGGTTGTTCAATGGTCGTATTTTCCCATTTTTCTGCATAAATTTTCACAACCAAGTATACTATATTTAACATAACTGTAATAATAGCTAACACGAAAAAAATTAAACAGTAGAGAAGAAGAAGCAGCAACCAAATGAAATAAAAAAATAAACCTAAAACTAGACGCTAGTGGTAGTGGCAGCAGCAATTTAACCAACGTAACGCTATAACCAAATCAACTGGGTTCTCTGCTACTCCATTGTTGGCTTAGTCGACCAATTGTTAAACGGAACGACAGCCAACTTGTAACTTGAAAATCGCTCGAAAAATAATTCGGAAAAAATAAAACACTGTTCAGTTATCCTTCATTCGTCGGTTCGTCGATTCGCTTGAAAGTTATAAAATTAACCAAAAAATAGATATAAAATAAAAAAGCACACACAAACGTATAAAGAGCATTTGTAGTAAAATAAAATTATGAGTGAAGAAGAAAAAAGTTTATAATTTGCCTTACTCACACACTCACACTACAACAACAAAAAGAACTGAATAAATATATATATATATATATACACACAAGCGCATTATAAATTTGTTAAAGAGTGAAAATGTTAGCCTTCTTCTTCTTGTTTTGGTTAAAAATCAATAAATGGCCACTAAAAATATTTAAGAAAATCAATTTCTCAAATAAGCTCTAACCTTCTTAAGCTGTCTGTGTCGTCGTACGTAGCGTTTGCACAACAAACGACACCCTGCCTGCCTGCCAGCCCTGCACTTGTTCTCCTCTTCCTACTACCCCTCCAGCTCGTCATCGGAATTTGTTCATTTCGAGAGGGGCGTCTATGTAAATCTTGTCGAGGTCTTTTGGGCAACTGACAAGTGACATAAATGAGGAAGAAACATTGCCAATATCGTTGTCAGAAACACCAGGATACGAAAATACCTCAAAATACTGCGGTGAAAAGCTGAGGAAGCCTCAAGCCTTGTACCAGTCCCAGCCGCAGCACCACCAACACAAGGACCCAAAGCAGATTTTTCGTAATCAAAACCAACGACGACAACGTCGACGAGATTCAATTTGTAGAAGAGAAAAAGTGTAAATAAATGTGTGTATAAGTGCGTGTGAGCGTGTGTGTGTGTGTGCTGAAAGTGAGTGTGTTTGTGTGAATGTGTACAAAAAGTACAATAACCGAAAAAAATAAGGAAGAAGTGGTAGCACCACCAGCAGTAGCAGCAAAGAAAAGACGAAAAAAGAAGTTTTATACGCATCGTAATCAGAAGAAAAAAATTACACTGCGGTAAAGTGTCGGGAATACGTCGTCCGTCTTGGCCTTCGAACGGTCTATGGTGGTCGGTGGCCAACAAAAAAAAGTGATTTTCTCCGTCGCGATGTCAGCTAGGGATTGAGTGAGTGCACGACAGAAAAAAATGGAATAAAACATGTTCACATGGATGTTAATGTGTCATAACACTGGCTATTCGGTGTAACGCCTAAAAGTCTAAAAGTGTGCCAGTGTGTAAAATATTCCCCTACCCTGTGACAACAACAACACAACAAAACAAACCAACAAATCAAAAACAAAAAAACGAAATAAACCCCAAAAAATCCCAACTCTATTAGAGAAGTGTCATTGCTGCATTACTCTGCAATCCCGCAACTCCCTCCATACACGAGAACACAGACATACACACATCCATCTATCCGACACTCTCTATAATACCATGGCTTCATCTCTACTGGACCTGGATGACTTAATAGAATTTCAATTGGATCGCCTAAAACTGGATGAGCTCAACTTCAAGGATGAGCTGCAACTACAAAGACAATTGCTGGACTTGGATGCATTGCAATGTCCCCAGCGACGCCACAAATCCACGGCTATGGCCACATCCAAGTTGGCCAATCAGCACCACCAGGCGCTTCAGGTGCCCGAAGCGTCGTCGTGCATTGACTTGCCAACGAGTTTCATGGTTGCATCGGCCCAGGACGTGACTCCAGCAGCGGCCGCTACCGGAGCCATAGCACGTTCCAGTAGTCGCAAAAGTCGAGCCAGTGCCGGTGTAGGAGGTAGTGTTCAAAATGTAACCACCACCAATGGCGGCAGCATTGAAATAGCCATGGAAGAGCTTGGAGCCGCTGGTGGTGGTGCTGCTGCTGGCAGTGGCAGTACGGGAACGGCTGTTAATCTGCGTAATTGTCACAGTTTCAGTGACAGTGAAGACGATGGTCTGGCATTAGACCAGCAAAAAGAATTTAGGTAAGCCAAACAACCTACCCACCAGCAATCCAGCTATGATTAATGCGTACAAAAATGTTTCATAAATTTTCATCGAGCGTTTCGTAGGAATTTTGTCATTTAATCATTTATAATAATGAAATGCATTCTTTTAGTACATTCTACGTTTATTCTTTCGTTCGTTCTTTTTCTACATTTCTTTTTGATGCTAATTTTGTGTCAGACTCAGAGGGTGTTGCCATTTGGAGATTACATTGCAATCGACCAAAAATATAAAAAGTGAATAATATGAAGTTTTCATATGAGGTTAAAGAAAATGTCAATTATTTTAACATTGACTGGAAATCTTATTTTTTCCAGTCAATGTTAACACACGTCCATTGAATCGCTGATGTTACTGTGGGAAAATATATACAATGAAAGCCCAGATTACAACAGTTTCTGGTTAAAACTAAAATATTTGTTATTTAGGAACACCATACGATTTGTTTAACATTTTTCGGCTACTATTTAAACAAAAACAAAACAATCAACGAGCCTTCAAAGCTTTAGAATACCACTCACAAAAATAATACAAAATATCGATATATTTTTGTTATAAAGAATCGAATAATACAATTTAATGTGAGAATAGTCCTCCCTGTATTTACCTGACCTCTCTTGTGGTTTAAAAGTGTATATATTTGAACTTTATCAAATAATATCCCAACACTTTAGAAGAAAACCAGCCGCTCTTGAAACGAAAATTCCAGTAACAATTGGTCAACAATCTAAACGGCAGCACTGTTCCCGTAAATTCTTTCTCAATTGCATTTCCCTTTTGTAGCCTTTTCTTTGGCTTTCTCGCTGCTTCATTGCCTCATTCTCTTAATAGCCAACTCTCCTTTTATGTTTTGTTGTGTTATTATTCGGAATTTTCTCCAAAAGAAAATTGCCACCAGCTCACCCCTTTTCCCAATGAGACACTCTCGTGTCTCATTCTCTGTATGATATATTTTTTATTCTTTCACAAAAATAAGGTCACGTGTGTTAGCGTGCTAACAGGAAACTCAGAGTAGAGAGCAGAGCAGGCTTTGAGCAATTTCCATATGCATTGGCGTGTTTCGTGTTTTGAATTTTTCATTAATGTTTGTGTTTTTTTAATTGAAATTGATTTTGATAGGGAAAATACCAAAACATAAGTGACTACTGGCCGTCGGTGGCTTGTTCACTGGCTCGGTCACCCACACATTGTCGTTGGCATCGGCGTTTCGTTTAATGTATGCATTGCAATCTCAATTGTCCTGTTTAGAATTTGGCGCTCATTTTGTGTGGCCATTTCTTTGTGTGCCGCCATTGCAATTGATTGTCTGTCGGTGGGGTCTGTAGAGTGAATGGATGTATGGATAGATAGAAGGTGTCGTCTTCGGAGGATGTTTAGATTCTTGGCAAACTGGCATTTCGATACTTAATTAATGGTCTGTTGTTGTCTTCTCTAACATCGTTCGTTCGTGTTTGTGTGTGTTAGGAAATCCTTGTTAGCCGCCTTTAATTGATTATTTGTTTGTGGTGCTCTGCTCTTCGGCACCACCTCCCTCTCTCCACAGCCAAGTCCAAGTAAATATGAATCACTGTCACATATATTTTTTGGCATGAAGTGCAACATCGTTGTATGGGTTGAATGCCAGAGCTGCCTAGATTTATGACAGATTTCCTTTTCTCATATTTCATGGTTTTTTATAATTCGTGTAGCTGTTGTTATTGTTGGCTTTTCGTCTGAATCTCATTCCGCCTATATTGTTTTATATACATACAAATATATATATATATATATATATATTTGTGTTCAGTTCCATCGTTATCGGGCCTACTAATCATTCATTAGTTGGTCACTTGGTTGTAGGGTATGTCGCTTGTTCGTTCGTTCTTTTGTTGGCTGGCTGGCTCAGTCTCTGCCACACATTTGGCCCATAGTTGTATTTTCTCCAAAAAGGCTCTTGTATTTGGTTTTCACATCATTTCATTTCAACATAATTGCTCTGTAACTTGTCGTTCAGCGTTTTTTGAACTTTTTTCCTAGTCTACATTTCTATTCGTTGTTATTGTTGTCTTTTTGGTTGTTGTTGACCCTGTATTCAACCTTATCTCCTGCAATGGCATCTTATGCAGCTTTATGATACATTTTCTGGAGTCTGCACACGGACATGTGTATATATGTATGTACATATATACATATCTGTAAAAAGTTTGAATATTTGTATTACTTGTGTATGTAAATCATTTTCGTTCTCGTTTTGGATGACTTCATAGCCTGCTTTTGTGTGATGAAATCCGCAAATGTGTTTTTGTGAATATGATAATTGGCATATATAGTACAATGATATGATATATTATTCATAACGGTCTAAATGAAGTTATATATACGTGCATATTATAAAAGACAACCTTGAGAGGTATTAAGTGAAATTAAGTGAAGTTGGGATAGATGTTTTTTTTTCTTATTTTTGCATTAAAAATTTAGATGCATTCATTCATATATATTGTGTTGGCGACATCAAATTGTCTATTTTCTCCTACACAAAAAATTAAGGTCGAGGCACTTAAATATTCCATTTTGTGATCTATTTCAATTTCATAGTAGCATAGCGTTGTCGCTGAATTCAAAGGCCTGAGAACTTGGGTGACTGTGACAATATTAATGTGATGTTTTGTAGCCATTCGCATAAGTAAATTGTTTCAGCACCCGTAAGCTCCGAAAATTCAATATTGTTCCAACATATATACATATATATATATATATATATACATATATATTTTAATAAATATTGTACACATTGCCAACGGAACTTTGTGACTTCCATAGAAAAGTATTTTAGGAAATTATATTTCGTTGAAATCATCGTAGATTAGCTTAGTCTAACGAAATTTGGATTGATTGTCTACCAACTGAATTCTTACAAATATATGCCAAAAGTTAGAAACTCGATTTTCCTAAAAAATGCTCAAATGGTTCGAAAAAACTTACTTCTTTGGCAAGGTTTCCTACCTTTTTAAAGAAAGCAACAAAAACTAAATTATATGCCTCTGATGACATTGCGGCCGTAAAAGTGGTAATTGCCATAAATTTGTCTCAGGTTCTGATACTGCTCTCTCTGTCAATTAATACTAAAGTTGCCATTTTAGCACACCTATAGTGCTAGTTTTAGCACTTTGATCCAGCACCAAGCTTATTTTTAATTTTTATACCCTACACAACTATGCTGTCAGGGTATTATAGTTTTGTGCAGCCCAAAGAGCTTCTAACGCCGCGAAATATTGGTCCTATACACCAATCTCTCGACTCGACAATCTCTCTCAATCTCGACTAGCTGAGTCGATCTAGACATGTGTGTGCGTCCGTCTGTCCATTATAATGTGTAAACACGATACAGACCACATCTTCACGAAATTTTACATGTAGGATGGGTTCTGGCCAATGAAGACCCCTATCGTTTTAGGTAAAGATCAGCTAATATTTAGGGGATGAAATGGACCAAAAACTTTACTTTTGCCTGATTTTCTGTTCGCTCCAGAGGCCGAATAAGTTAATGACCAATGAGAACTTATATCGTTTTAGGTACAGGTCGGTTAATATTTACAGGATGAAATGGACCAAAAACTTTATTTTTGTCTGATTTTCTAGTCGCTCCACAGGCCGCAATTATGACCAAAACATCGCGAATATTTACATGGCGAATAGGATTGGGTAAAAGATAAAAGCGGTCAATATGTGGCGGGTCAAACGGACCCTTACTTTTGTGTGAAAAATTACAGAAATGGTATCTTATAACGTATATATTTACCCCTGAAATACATAGACCCGAAAAGTATATCCAAGAGGAGTGGTTGACCTTGAAATTGATACCAATTATATTGTCGTATGTACTCGGATGTGGGAGTTACACATAAATATTTACAGGTGCCATGGGCCATAAACATTAGAGGGCAGAAATTTAGCGCTGATCGCTTTAAAATTTTCCAAGAGGTTCCTGTTAAACTTAATGTTTTGTGTTTTTTCGAGTCGATCTATAGATCACAAGCCGAACATCACAATACAACCCACGGTGAAGGAAATCTGGACAAGTAATTAGAAGGGCAGTACAGCTTACTTACTAACTTAGCTGACTTGTTACAGCACGGTTGTACCATAAGCCGAGCTTAAAAAAGATTTCCAAGCGCGTCAGTCTTTTGCGCATCTCCTCCAATTTGAAAGTCTATGTTCCGAGATTTTATCTCCTACTTGGTCTTTCCATCTAATTCGTGGCCTTCACCTACTGCGTGAACTCAGTAGTACTTTTTTAGCTGGAGCATTCTCATTCATTCGCACAACATGGTCTAGCCACCGTAGTCGCTGCAGCTCGATACGACCGACTATTTCGTTGTCCGCGCATAGATTTTAAAGTTCGTGGTTCATTCTACGCCGATATTCACCGTCGACGCAGATCGGCCCGTAGGTCTTTCGGTGAATTTTTCTCTCAAACATCCCAAGAGTTCCTTCATCTGCTTGCGAATGGCTGTACTGAATATTGGGAATTTTCGGAAAATATGTCAGTGTAAACGGTCAAGAGGGTGCAAATATCACGAAATATTGCCCAGGCTCGATATAAACATCCACAGAAAGTTAGAGTTCCGTCGTAGATGTGTAGGGTATCGTATGGTCGGCCCCGTCCGTTATCTTTAAAAATGTTCGGGTACTTCATATGGTGATTGTGGTATTGTCTTTTTAACTTTTTTAGCACTTTCTAGAATTTTTTAAACAAAATCTAGCATTGTTTATCAGTTTTGGCATCACTGATTTGTGAACATGTACAAAAAAAATTGGTAAAAAAATTACTTTTGTGCGACTACCAGTACTATGTTTGAGCCATTAATTCATTCGAGATGGTAGTATTTCCCACATAGTCGGATTCCAATTGATATGACCTTTTGCGAAAGCCAATATGTCTTTCCGATCTTTTTTCAGGAAACAAATGGCTTTCTTGCCAGCTTCCGGGTATGTAGACCTGTTACCACAGCCTGTCTACGATCTGTTCTTTGAAGTTATATCCAATGTAACACTCTCACTAATTCCGTTGAATTTCTAAAAGGGTATTTTCACTTCTCTGACAATTTGTTGATTGTTACGAAGTGATTATTTTTTGCAGCCTCCTCCCTGATGAAATCATTTTCTATGATAACTTATTTTCATAATCTCTGATAATTTGCTGTACTGTATTGTTTGTTTCAAGCCATTTTTTATGTTTATTCGGCAGTAAATCAAAATCGAAAACAGACACATTATCTTATTATTATGTTTGCAATTTTAATTGCTTTAGATTTTGGCCACCAATGTATGATACCACAACGATATATAGCTTAGGGGTACCTCCAGAAAATTTTCCTTTTTGTGCCATTTCCTTTCTATTTTGTGTCATTTTATTCCCCAGTTATCAGTCAAAATTATTATATTTCCATCTGTATGTATGTTTATACTATTTCTGCAAATATCGACAAGAAATATTAGTATTACTAAAAATGTGTAGACAAGCACACAGACAAGCAATTGGGGATAAGGTAAACATATTTGTTTTGAGAATTGTTAGACAATATGGGGGGCGATTATTTTTAACTTTTTTTTCGATTTTCGTTTACATAATTGCTTCACGCTTTGACAATTACACATGTCTCAACTATACGTTTCCATTGAATGTCATTGCGGTAATAGTGTTCATAAGCATAATGGTATGTTTGGTGTTAGAACCCACCATAAATATTTTATTTTTTTTCGATTTCATTTCCAACAGTGAATAGTGACAGGTATGCATATGAGTATTTCTGACACTATGACCTCTAGTTCTAATATAATTTATTTTACGTTGTTAAAGAAACATACTTAAGAGTAAATTTAATTGTATGATAACTAGGATAATAAACAATATAATAATAGATAAACACGTAACTTACTTCATTTAATTTTCACTATAAATTAATTATTTTTGAATATATGAATAAATAAAAACGTCGCTAAGCCAAACTGCAGTTTTATGACGATAAGGCATTTGTATTCACTTCATTGAAACTTCGATTCAAGTAGAGCATTCCCTAAACCCTATTAAAAACCGTAGACACGATTGATAGAAGTTATTACTTCAGAACTATGATTATAACTAATATTATTTATAACCTTCACAACTGATATCATAAACTAAGCAAACTTATTGGTAAGATTTGACTTGAGTTTGAGATATTACATGTTCGGAAATTATAACGGTTTTAGACATTCTCAACATCAACACCATACACAAAATGCAATCTCCACACCAAAATTCAGGCTTTAAAATTTATTCATTTGACATATACGAGTTGTACTAAATTTAGTAACAATTTCGGAACATGCCAACCATGCTATGTGTTTTGAAGTATATAAAAAGTACTAAATTTACTACCATACATGTCATACAAATTATAGTTGGTGCATCGCTTTACTCCCTACGTGACTATCATTTCTAAGTTTATATCTGCTCAATCCAATCTTTTCAATTTAAAAATCCGACAAAAATCAGTTTTATTATCAGAAAATTCGGTTAAAAAATAATAAATAAATAACAAATAAAAGTTACTAACGTTTTTCATAATCTGCAAGGCATATTAGTGTGTATAGATGTAAGAGTGGGTAAAAATGAAAAAGGACGACGGACTGACCGTCGTCAGGACGACGGACTGTGCAAAATTTGGTTCAAATCGGGCATTCCATTCGCCTGATATTGGATTTATAAATATTGAAATTTTTACCCTTTGTGGGGGAGGTACCAAAAGGAGTGGACCAATGGGTCCCATCTTCGGACTTGATCTAGACTTTGTAAATATAACAGGTTGTGTAAAACTTGGTCCAAATCGGACATTCCATTCACCTGATATTGGATTAATACATATAAAATGTTTGACCCTTTGTGTGGGAGGTACCACAAGAAGTGGACCAATGGGTCCCATCTTCGGACTTGATCTAGAGTTGGTAAAGATAACAGGTTGTGCAAAGTTTTTTTCAAATAGGACATTCCATTCGCCTAATATTGGATATGTAAATATTGAAATTTTTGATTTGGAAGAAAAATGTTAGGATGTGCAAAGATTCTATTAGATCTGCAACTCCTTACGAGAGTTATCGTGCGCATCATCCACCATCCGAATAGGTGTTTACCAGCCGGACAGACACTTCAACCTTAACGATGCATGTATTAAAATTGAATTTATGTGAAAAAAACGTTTTTATGATTTTTCTGATAATGAATATTTTATTTAAATTGAATTGAACGAGTTTCCACACAAAAAATAGAAATATTCTGGAGTGAGTCAAATTGGCTCACTTCCACAAAAATAGGTATATACTAAACATCCGTAAAACGTCTATAATCCCTAAATATCTACACTACTTCTACCATAAAAAATTATATAGGTGTTTGGTTAGATCTTAATTCTAGGGGACAAAAAATATAATCCCTTTGTAATTCCATGCGCATTTTATGTCATTAAATGGTCGACTTCGCCTACATACATATTTCAAACTTTTATATATTTATTTTAATTTAACAATTGCGTTCAGCAATCATTAAGCATTCAAGTTCGTTTTCCTGCCATAATTTTGCCAAAAGCTGTTTTCTTTTTGTTGGTTTTAATTACACTCCATACAGTTCGACCTCTCACCAACCACATCATTATCATAACAAACACATTCATAACCACTTATAAGAAAGTAGGACATCCCACCCACTCCGACGCTTAAACGTAAACACATTAATTGGTGTTTTCACCAAAACAAAGAGGGAAACAGATTTTATTCCTCCTCTTATTAGGACGACCTTTACCTTGTAACGATGAATCACAGACCTCACTCAACTCCTTTTCATTGTGCATTACATCATGAAATAGCAGAGAAAACGACGTTTTCTTTTTTTGCTTTTACTTCAAGCACGCATACACTCACACACACGCATACATACATATATACCCATAAGAATGTTATTATTATTATTTACTGGCAAATGTTGTATTTCTTTGTTGTTTTAGACTTTTGGAAACTTAAATCCTGTTCTGGTTTTTGTTCATTTTCAGATCTCTGGTAATTGAATGGTTTCAACAACTCCGCGCCAGAACTGAAGATTTTAAATCGGACGAAGAATCGAGAAGGATGCGAGAAGCCGGCAATGATTCCTATCGTAAAGAAAGACATGCTCTCAAAGCTTGTGACCTCTATACGGAAGCAATATTTTTGGCGCCATCACAAGACAGTATAGCAGCCGCAATGGCGCACGCAAATAGGTCCACAGTATTGCATGACTGCGGCATGTATGAGGTATGAATAACAATAATAATAATAATAACAACAACGACAGCAGCAACAACAATGTCAACATTAAAAACAACTTAAATGCAACCACAAAACACAACACACAAAAAAAGAACAGCAATATGAACTCGTTGTGGTTGTGGCTGGTTGTCGGTCGCTCGCTCGGTCGAAGGGTCTACAATGACACACATATACCCAGAGCTATATAGTCCTAGTGTCACATGCACACAACATATAATTATTTCATATTCGTGCATTCGTATTAATAACGATTACTCTATTCCATAATTGTGGGTTGGGTAAATATTTCCTATGAATGGGCAAACAATCTTGAAAGGATTTGATTGTACGGAGCAAGTAAACAAGCTACTATGGCCCTAGGCCAAAACACAGTGCCTCAAAAAATTGGAATTATTTATGGAACACTAGAAAGGATAAACTGATTTTTAAAAGTAACTAAAATGCCCCAAGGGGGTTTTCCAATACAAAAAAAAAAAAATCACCTATAGGACACAGTCGATCTGTGGAATAAGCAACGGATGTATTAGTAAAGAGAACTTCTTAGTAAAGAGAACTTCGTTGTATATATGTGTGAACCTTAAAGCCACATTTTAAATTTAAAACCCTTATTGTAGGACAATTCCAATGCCCGACCCTTTATTGTGGGTATATCTTGGCCTTACATTTTACTCCTTCGAATCACTGTGCATTACTTGCGGATGCCATGATTCATCATGTGACACTGGCTGCAAATAAAAAAACCCGACATATCGACGTTGTCGTTGTCACCACCATTTTTCCATTAATAATTAATCTCGTTTCCTTTCCTCTCGCTTTTTTCGTGTTTACAGCAAGCGTATGATGACTGTTTGTGTGCTTTGGATTTGGGTTATCCGGAGGAGTATCATCCATTGATTAAACTGCGTCAAGCCTCTTGTGCCTTAAAAATGCGTAACTTCAGTTTGTGCGAACAGCATTTGCATGAGCTGTTACACATGGAACTCTCGGAGACGTTTGAAGCCCGCACTCACGAACTCTGGCATGAGTGCGAAGTTCTCAAAGCGGAAAAAATCGAAATGGGGGTTCAAACCGACAACGACTTAATAAGTAACGGTACCAAAATCTATGAAGTGTAAGTATCAGCTGTTCGCCACCCCCAAAAAGTATGCCACATTCTTTGGTTAATTTTTGGAAATTTCTCTTCCAGAGCATGGCTAGATAATACCAATGTTATAACGACTACCAAAAGCGCCTATCTTAGGGCCATTACCAATATACCCAACAACACACCCATTTTTCAGGAAGAGGCCGCCGTCTTTGTGCCCAGCGGAGCGGCGAGAGTTTGTGATCACTGTGGCATCACACAGTTCGTACCATTTCCATGCATTTTCTGTTCTAATCGTACAGCCGTCTATTGTTCACGCAAGTGCCGAGCGGCACACGCTTCCATACATGCTCTCGAATGCTACGCTCACCAGATCGAACTGTTCGAGGAGTTCGGCGTTGAGTTCTCGAAGCCGCGGCTGCTGCAGCTCGCCTTTCGCATGCTCATCAATGGCCTGCCCCAAGTGGTGCCACACTGTCGCAAAAAACCCACAGTCAGCAAAATGTGGAACGCCTTCAATAGCATATTAACCGAACGCAATTGCACCTCTTCGTCCACCTCGTTAGCTGCCTCGTCGACCTCCTACTCAGCACTGCTGCGCCTCGAATCGCACCTAGATAAAGAGGAGAAACCCAGTATGGTCTCCTTTGCTATTGTCGCACACATACTCGCCATCTACTTGGGCGAATATACCGATTTCTTCGAACTACTCGAGCTGACAATGCCCGCAGCAGCAAAGCTGACGCGCCAGGAATGGGAATTGCTCGCGTCGGCTTTGCTGTTGCGCCACATATGCCAGCTGCGGCACAAAAACCTCATACACTGCCCATCCTTTGTGCTGCCCGCCGATCCTCATGTCCTCTCGCCCAACGATGAGTTCTCGCTGTGGGAAACGGTGCGACACGTGCGTCGCGGCTATCTGCATCTGGTGGCCGGCGACGTGACAACCGTAGCCTATGCGGTATTCCCCCAGACATTGAGCCACTGCCGCCACTCCTGTGCCGATATGATTTATCGCAAGATCAACGGTTGCAAGCTGACCGCCTATGCGACCAGTGATATACCAGCAGATGCCTGCATTTGTAACTGTTTCGTTAGTGGGAACTATCGACAATCGCTGTATAGCCATCGCAAATTGGAATTGTCAGCACGAGGCATTGATTGCAAATGCGAAAAGTGTTTTCGTCCATATCCCGATGAGGATTTTGTAAGTATTGCCAATAAATTAGCAAAAAAACCAACTAACCAACCAATCGAACGTCAACGTCACACAACGCGACTTAGATGATCACAAAATAAAAAAAAAAACATACACACACATTTCAAAACAAAAAACATACTTATATGGTGGAATAATGTGTTAGTGTGTTATAATTGTGTATTTCTCTTGGTGTCTCTTGGTGTTGTCATATAACATTATAAACAACAACACATACATCCATAGTACATACATGCTATATCATTATATTTGGATCCCTTTGGTTTTATTCTTTCAATTGGTTTCCCGTCTTTTAATTGTTGTTTTTTTTATGGAATTGGACGTGGTGGAAATTTCAATAAAAGTACGATGTGCTTTCAAATAAACACTACTAACTAATTGTTATTGTAATTGTACACAAATATAAACACACATACACTGAAACCCAAACAAACACACACACACACATATACATACACCACAAAAATGTGTTAAATGCGAATGCTTTACTTGTCGTTCCAATGGTTTAATTGATTGATCAATGATAACACCTCTAACTACTTTTGAATATTGTCTAATTATATTAACTTATTATCGTACGTACATACATACATACTTAACATATATATCTTAAATATATAAATCTTCTCGATGTGTTCTTTTTTGGATCGAATGTTATCTCGTGTTCCATGTTTAAACGAGGAAACTAGCTATGAGTTCTTGATTGATGAATGGCATTCCTGTATAGCGTATGAATGTTATCTTCTTTGGTGTTTTTTGTTTTGTTTTTGTGTTTTTGTTTATTATTTGTGATTGCCCTCCACTGTTTATCTCATTTACGTTTCGTTGTAAATCATCCACATTTTATGTTTATGAAATGATCGACCATTGTCCAAATATGTCCTACACCACTAGGCAAGGAAAGGAATCACGATTATAATTTTACTAAAAATGTTGCAAAAAAATCCATGAATAATCTCTGGAAATCCTTCGAACAAATTTATAAAAATAAAATATTCATCATTCTTTCTATATATATACATAAAAACCTAAGATTAAATATCTCATTGTCTTGATTACAAGTAAAATGGTTTACATATTGGAAAATCCTTCCAAAAATATTCTCCAGAAAATTAGAGTTATATATTATAATGTTCTTTTACAAATAACTATAATATATATATATATATATATAACTATATATTTATGTTGGGAAGTTCAAAATGTGTTCGAATTCGATAATATATATGTTTGTACCTACAAAAAAAATTGTTCAAGAATTCCCCATTAATTGTTTCTACAAAAGTATTTCTAATAAAAATCTACAATTTCAACTCTCCAGGTTCAGTTCTAAAGTGAGGCAGTATAGTCGGACGGGGACGATCATATGAAACCCTACAAAATGTTTACGGAAATCTACGGTTTTATATTCTGAGTCTGGGCAATATTTGCACCCTTTTATAATAAAAATAAAAATTTGGTCACTTTAGGTTTTGGTTGATTTGACTCTCGGAGTATTGACCGATCACCATCTAAACAACCGTTCTAAGTATTTGGTCAGGTCTCCCTAATAAAGTAAATACAGTTTCCAGTTCATTGCACCCCCTAAATATCAGCTCAACATCACCGATAATTATAGGCGTCGTCTTGACCATAACCGGTCAAGACGAAACTCAAATTTCCTAGCCATCAGCGCTACATTTCCGCCCTCTTGTATGGTAATAGTAATACTAAACAATATGAAAATGCGAGTACATACAGCCATATTGGTATCAATTTAAAGGTCACTCCTCTTGGATAAACTGTCCACTTTGCCGTTCCATGTTCAAAAAGGCTGGCTCCATTTGACCTGCTAAAAATTGACATATCTTTATCAAAGTAGTCATGCTTATACTGTGGCCAGAATGTAAAATTTCGTGGTGTTCGGGTCATATTTATGAAACAAAAAAATAAAATACAAGGTAGACCTATTCCACGAAATAGGATTTTCTCAGATCCTCTGCGAATAGTTAAAGTGGTGTAGGGTATCAACACTTTCGAGATCATATATTTTTTAGGTTTTTTCATTATATTCATATGTATGTGTTTTATTTTTACTCACATCATCATCATAACTGTTGTATTATATTTGTTTACTGTTGTAATATCACACTCATTTATACATATATATCCCTCTTATATACATACCATATATATATATATATATATATAAAATACATACATATTCGGAAACCATTACGACCTTCCCAAACCAAACTTTCAGCATAAATTTCATCGTTACCGCTGTGATAATCCAAACTGCAAACAAATATTTACACCTTCGAACCTGAAACGCACCCGTAATCTGCAATGGTGGAAGTCGGACTATTATCGCCGACCCGAAAACAATGGTTCCGAACTGTTGGTCTGCACGGTGTGCGATCAAACGCAAAAACTCGAATGGTTTTGGACATTTACGGCAGCGCTAATGGACTGTGATACCATCGAAGAACGTTGTAAATTGTATGCGGCTATCGAGCGGGCCGATGCGCAACTAGTGGACACTCACGAATTGAAGGTAGCACTGGCCCGACAATTAGTCGAACAATGTTTGTTAATACACAGAGGTATGTGATAGCGAAAGAGCCTTGGCAAAAAATATTAATTTTTGTCTTTATGTATTTAACCAGTCAGAAACACTCACACACATACACACAAACATATACATACTCAAAACCAAGAACAGTTAAAAAAACAAAACAACATTTGTATTCTTCGTAAATATATACCAAAAGTAGTGTGGCCATATTTTGTTCTTACACAACATAGAAGTAATTTTTATTACAGAAAAAATAAAAATATACGAACAACTCAACCAGTAGAATCGCTAGTTCATAATTATTTTTTTTTCTTCTCCTCTTACATTTGTAGTTTAATTTTTAAATCTAGTTTAGGTTATAAACAATTCGCTAGTAATTTTTGTTAATCCTTATAAGCAGTTTTCTTTGTACTCAATAATTCTAGTTTATTTATTTGTGCGTCCCCCTAACTAATTCGTTATTGAACACAACATATTCAATATTTAAAAAAAGTATTTACACAGAGAAACAATTTTAATAACTGAATTTTATAGAGAAAATAATGTGATGGTGGTGTAAAAAAACGTATGTGGTAATCGAAAGAAATTACATTTGTAAAAATTTGAAAAACTAAACAAAAAAGTTGTCATTTATATATACATGCATACATTCATACTTCATAAAATTGTACATATGTTGAATAAAGGCTGGGTATTTGTAGTATCCAAATTTTTTACATTTCTACGAAGAATATAGAGAAGACAATAAAGAAAGGGAAAAGCTAAAATAATAAGAAGCTCCATTACTATAGCTTTTCAGGAAAATAGTGATTTTCCTACAATGTGTATGAGAGACAACAGATGGTATCAACCAAACTGTTCATCTTCGAACTTAGTAAGGATGATATTTGAATAGTTATCCAACATATCAATATGTTCAATTGTTTTCAACTCTCCATCATCCTCACATAGGAACTAATAATCCACTCCGTTGAGTGGATTTTATCTCCCTCTTACTATGAGACAGCAGCGAAGAAGTTCTACGGCGAGAGCATTTTAACCAGATGGTTTTTGAAATCGTACATCCAGGTTCTGTTGGCCATCTGTTGCCGACTACGTCGCAGTAGCTCTAGGAAACTCTACTGGAATATCGTTAAAGTCGTTATGAGAGGGAGTATAGTCGCTGAAGTGAGTACTCCTCTCTAAAACGTTGACGTTGTGTTTAGGTATCATGGCCAAAGTTCAACGACTTCCAGACAT
This sequence comes from Musca vetustissima, assembly GCF_032173495.1. Classification (NCBI taxonomy): domain Eukaryota; kingdom Metazoa; phylum Arthropoda; class Insecta; order Diptera; family Muscidae; genus Musca; species Musca vetustissima. The sequence goes on from NW_026875384.1 coordinate 239,647, forward strand.
CCGTTTCACGGAGCCTCAGGGCACATCTTGCAGCCTAGAATTTAATCAGAAAATCCAGTAGTTGGAGATTCAAGGCTTGCTGTAGTGTGCTTCTTAGCACCAATCGCTGTACAGTATTCATTTTGGCCAGCAGTGTATGCTTATTGACCCTTGCCACCGTACAAGGGAGCCATATGTAAGAATGGGGAGTAGCAGTAACATAAATAGCTATTGTACATATCAAATAGAACCTCTGTAGTCTAAGGCTGTAAATATCAGTAAACCTCGTTGCGGTATATCTTATACGTTTCGGTATATCTCTCATATAATTGGCAGTATCCCGAAGATTAAATGATGTCGTGCTATGTTTAGCACTTTGCTAAATTAACACATTCAAAAAAGGGATAAGTAAATCGACTTTATGTATTGAAAAGTGTAAAAGTCGACCTTTAATCTTTAAATATGTAATCGCAAAGTCGACTTTCCAGATCGATTTTCTTCACAAACACTTGGTTTATTATCACGAAGCTCATATTGCTCAAAAATTGCACATTCCAGAAATATACTTTATCTGTTGACAACAATTCATATAACAAATCAGTAGATTTTGCATTAGTCGGTAAAAGTCGAAAATTGATTTTGAATGGGTTTGAAAAAATGGAAAGATCGAAAAGTCGACATTCTAGTCAAAGGCAAAAATCGAAAACTCTAGAAATCGACATTTTAGTCAGAAGCAAAAATAGAAAAATAGAAAAGTCTAAAAGTCGGTATTTATCAACAAGTAGTTATCCGTCTAAGCCTATTGGAAACCAAGGATAGATTCTTGAGATTTATGCTCTACATCAATATAATAACTTCATCAGCGATACCCTCTCCATGAGAATTTCATATTAGGCACATTTAGATTGGAAATGTAAGATATACTAAAGCCTGTAGAGCTGACATTGTCATACTAGGTCCATACATCTAGATCTACAATATTTGTGAGAGATAGATAAATACGCCCTGAATCTTCCGCAATAAATAATAAATTTATATACTTGACTGCCCGACTAATAAAACATCAATATGCGAGTTGTAAAATAAACTTTTATATCAATAAAATATTTTTAATAAAATATTTATTTTTATGGGATAATATATTAGACAACATATCTTTTTAAACACCTAGGCTACATTTTATTAGTTCCATAAAATGTTGTCATAAAATTATATTCATGACAAATCGAATATGTGAAAATCGTACAAAATCAAACAAAAAAAGAATATTTATGAAATATTTTACGCCATCATTACTTCAAAAACAATTAGTGTAGTTTAGTTTACATATGTGTACATAGCCAAGTTAAGACAAGTTAAATAATTATTTATTTAAAGACTTTATCTAGAGTTTAAACATCGTACTGTATAAATATCATAACAGTTTCAAAATCAATCACTCCAAACAAGTTAACTTTACAATTTGCTAGATTTTCAATTTCAATCTAATAATAAATTTTAATTAAATCCAAAAAACTAGGTTTGTTTCCGCCCTATGCTTTTTTGCGCTATAAAATACAACACTGAAAAAAAACAAATATTTCGAAAAAACTTATACACACAACTAAACAGGAAAAATTCAAATACATAGTACATAAAAACATAATTGAAAATTGTAGAGTATTATACATTAACTAATCAATGTTTGTTTTTAATTCCAAATTTGGTACATCTACGAACCACCCACTACCCACCACACCACCTCCACAACATGACAGAGGGTACAAAACCATTAGATGAATGGGAGCTGAATAAATTGGGTTCTATAATGCGAAGTGCTTTACATATTGTGGCGGCTCAGCATCGTGTCTTCAGTCTAGAATATGTTCAACACATGTCCTATTTCTGGGACGTCATGGCCCTGAGCAATTACAAGTGCGGCGACAAGGAGCTAATGCAAATGCTGCACGCTCTGGAATTCATACCGGACGAGTACAAGGAGATCTTTATTAACTACTATGAAGACTTTATTGCACCAAAATTTGTAGAGGAGAGCTATGCTAATATACTGGACACGGAAGTGTAAGCAAAGTGAAACAACCAAGAACAAAAATATTACAACGGCAAGGACTACAAAGTATATAAAAACAAACATACACACAAGTCACAAGTGTAATCAAGGGAAACTGAAGACCATAGAACATCAAATTATTTAGTAAATGAACTTTAGATAAAATTTTGTTATTGAAATTTCTTTTTGTTTTTGTAAAATATTATATTCCAAGAAAAATTAAAAAAAAATGAGAATAACATCAACAACTTTGTTGAACACAGAAAACTATAGCTGAGCAATAAAGGCGCGTGTATTTTTTATTTATTTATAAAAACAAAAAATTAATTAAATCACAACAAGTTCAAGAAGCAGAAGAAAATACAACTGTAGCAAAAGATAATAATTATGTATAGGTAAAGGACATACATTTAAAACATTAAAAACACCAATCACCATCACTAATAAAAATAGTTGGATGTAGATCAAATTGTGCTACAATATTGGAAGAAAATCGAATCGGATACACTGAAGTCGAAAAGGGGCGAATAAAAATTTGCTAGTAAAATCTCACTTGGCAAAAGTTAAACAAATGTTAAGAAGAAGAATCATATTGGCATCACTAGACAAAAAGTGATGCCCTGTTTATTCAAAAAAAAAAAATTATAGAAAACTTAATTTAATTCGTTTAAATGTTATGGATAAAAACATGTTTAAAATATTTTGAAAATTATTTTATATTTCAGAATTGTTTCTTCCAAATTTTGTAGCACTATTTAATCTATGAATGATCAAAACTATTAAATGAAATGATGAGGTAGAATCAGGAATAAAAAAATTCTGAATACACACACACAAAAACAAAGAAAAATTATAACAAAACTATATAAAAGTGAAAACTCAACTAGCCGCCAGTTCATTACCCCAACAACAACAAAAAATACAAAAAAAGAACAGCTTATTTTCTCATTAAATAATATAAAAAAGAAAAACAAAACAAAAATAAGATGAAGATGTTATACATATATCCCAAAAACAAATGAAGAAAAATTTACCAATTTTGAGCTATATACAAACAAATATATTTGTTTATTTTGTTATTTACTTTAATTTATTAAAAATAAAAAACAAATAAAACTAATTGATTACCGCTTAAAAGAACTCAATCTCGATATAAATAATTGCAAATACATACAGACATACATACGTATTAAAACAGTAAAAACAAATTAAGGAAAAAATAAAATTAAAAAAATAACTGGCATTTGATTCAAATGCTGGACAAAAAACAACAACATGAAAAAATATTATTCAATTTAACTTAAACTAAGCCTAGTTTTATATATACATATATAATAATAACAAAGAAAAAGAAACCCAAAACAGAGGAATATAACGGTTATTTTTGTTACATGAATTGAATGCGAAAGCGAATGAATAACTCATAACCTCAAACAAAACAAATACACAACTGGTTACTTTAGGTAAATTGTTAATAATTTAAACAAATTTATTAAACCATAACAGAAAATCAACAGCAACATATATTTAAAATACAACAACTAAACTCCCATTTAAAATTAATACAAAAAACAAAAATTCAACACAAAATAAACTTTTTTGAGGCAATTTATGTAAATATGTTTGCATTACAACCAAACCAAACAAATAATGATTACTCGCATAAGTTTAAAAAAATACAACCAATACAAACAACCACCACTACCATAAAAAATAATCAAGCTCGAAAAAAAATTACACATTTTATTCGCATTTCAATTTCAATACAAATCTCAATGCATGCAGTGTTGCCCAAAAAACATTTGCATAAACAGTCAAACTGTCAAATTCGCTGTTTGGAAATTAATTTGGATTGTGAACAAGTAAAAAGGGAGATATTTTCGGAAATGTTTCCCGGAATGTGACTTTTGTCATTCTTTGTGAAGGTCAGCTACATTGAAGAATAAAAAAGCATTGCATTTTAAAATTAAATTTTTAATTTGGTCTTCACAACTGAGAACAAGTTGACAAATTTAACTTCTTATTTAATACCGTAAATAATTCTCATGTCATACTTTTCCAAAATCGAAAATTGAAACTTAAACTTAATACTCAGCTGTCCTTACTGTCCGACCTTATACATGCCTTGAAAATGATGTTAAACTATCGGATCCATTTTTGAGGCGTATACCTCTCCCAATATTTAAAATGCATTTAAAATCGGAATATTCTCTATATTTCCGTTCGACATGCAAATGTTTTCTGCAACACTGTGTTTATTCTAAAAAGCAATTGATTCTAAAATTCAAGTTCCAATATTTTTTGTTTTATTATTAAATAATTTCCTTAGTTCTTTTTATTAATCAATACACAACACCACAATGTAATGTAAAAAACAAAAAAAAAAAGAGAAAAAACAATATTTATGATAATAATAATTATATTACAAAACCGTTATCATTGCATATTAACAGATGACAACAGAACATAAGGAAAACAAAGAACAACAACAACAACCATAACATAATGACAAAAAAGGCTTTTTATTAAGTTCAGCTTCTAAGAAGCTTTAGTTTTTAGGCTTTTTTAATTGTATTGTAGCATATCAGCATAAGTAACGATTACTTTGTTATATTAATAAATAAATTAATTAGTAAAAAAGCAAATAATGACAACAACAAAATTATAAAAAATTCAAAAACAAACAAAAAAAAAACAACCAAATTCAAATACTAACGAAATGTATGCATATGAAGTGAAATGAAATGCGCAAGGCTCAGCCTTAACTCATAACTCATAAAGCGATCATTAAAAAAAAAAACTGTTTAGCAAATTAACAAATTCTTATTACAAAAAAAATCTTATCAAACTAAAACAACAAACAAATTCACTCACTCAGTCACTCACAAAAGTGATAACTAAATGTTTCCTCTTTATTTAAATGATTTTTTTTTTGGAAAATTGTTCTTTGTAATTACATATATTTTTATTTGATGTTTAGATGAATAAATTAATTCTTTTTAGCTTAATTTTAGAAATTTTAGTTCGTTTTATCTAAAAAAAAACAAGTAATAGTAATAACAATTAATTTAAGTAGGCGAAAACAACTAAATTAAAAAAATAAGTTTATTTTATGCTGTGTATAAATTACAAATTCCAATACTCATTTTGAAATAAAATTAAAATTAAAAAACAAAACAATGACCAACTTTTATAAAACTTTCCTAATTATTGAAATCATTTACAAATTTAGGTACATTTTAAACCAAAAAAATGATTGGCTTTTTCTCCAAATAACGTAAGGAAACAGAAACACTATCATGCAATTGGCTTAATAACCCTCACATCCGTCCTAATGACCTTAGGAATTCTAAGCAAATTGGTTCGTCTGGAAAATAATGACATACAAATGAATAGACCCCAACGATACAACTTCATCTTCGATTGTCCAAACGTCGTCTTATTTTATAAGAAGGATTTGTGAATTCGATTATCGTTTTTTTTCTTAGTACTAATTCATGTATCATACGTAACTTTTTGGAATAAGAAAACCTATATATTCAAAATGTTGAATATTTTTTCTTTAAGTTCCTACACTAAAGGATTCTCCAAAATTCAACTTCCAAGATTCTCAAAAACTAAACACGAATGTGAATTTTCTGCCTGAAATGTACAACATTTCTTACATAAGAATGATTGATAGTAATTAAGCAAAATTTCAATATCATCAACAATTTTTCAATGGTTCTTCCCATTTCCACTTAGTACTTCTCGTAAGCAAAAGGTACCATTTCAAATATTTTACAAAATATATACAATACGAAATGTTTGAATCTGCAAATCCTTGTATGTCCACAGACAACTCAAAAATGTATTTTAAATACCCTGATACATTCCTCTTTAATTCTTAATTAAATGGATCAATTTTCGAAAGGTTTTACTATTACATAGAAGCTATTAACAATTACCCGAAATTTATTTCACAATGGGTTAACCACTATGCCAGAAAACTGATTTTCAAAAGACAAGTTGGACTTGATGATGGTTTGTCTCGATTTAAACATTTTTTCAATATATACTTCTAATGATTATTTCTCAATTCCAATATTTTACATCAAAAACACTAATATTTGCATTTCAGAAGCCTAGCAAGTCATTCGTTTAAATTTTATAAAGAACATCTATGTAGCGCCGCATCTCATTTAGGTTGTGAATCTCATGACATAAGGCTAGCTTTTTTTAATTTGTGTAGGCATTTCTTAATTTGCTTTTTTATCGAATTCAAAATTCATATAACATTTTAATCGTAATTCACAAATGAATTTCACAACATCAATTTCATTCGAAACACTTTTCCACCTTCCGAAATCCACCTCTGTCTCTTTCTCAGAAATACTCATAGCTCTACTATGACAAGGCTTAACTTAAACGAATTTTAAAAATGGTATCCCCCTGGTTATATTCTAAGACCGGTTACTCGCAATTATTGCTTATCTCTTTGAATATTTTGGCCAAACCTTACAAAATAACAAAACCGAAAACCCAAACAACAACAACCGAACTTTATAATCGAAATATTTAAAACAAAAACACAAAAATGAAATCAAAACTAAAAAAAATCACATTATTAATTTAACTATATACAAGAACAACAAAAAGACGACCTCGCCTCGCCTCTTAACTTCTCATTTAATTGACTTGTTTCCGTTTGTTTTATTTTTTAATAAGAATATATATGTAAATGCAATGATATATACATATAAATATTTGTATACTAGGACAACAATATAATGATAATATTCAAAATGACTCTTATGATATTTTCTTTTACGTAAGAAAAATTTTAGTTTTAATTTAAGATTTTATTGTTTTAGTAAATTATTTTATAATAATATTTATACATATAATCGCTGATGCTATACAAAATCTCTTGAAACTCTGCTAATGAGTTGTCAACGGTGATGACGATAAATAAATTAATTATTTATGAATCATTTTGAAGAACCAATTTCATTACAAAAGTATATATTTTAGCAAAAAACAGAAAAACAAAAACTACTTAATTGAATTTTTATTTAAATTATTTAAAAACAAGAAAAAAGAAGCAACAAAACTTAATAATAGTAATTATATAATAAATGCATATATATGAAAACAAAACAAAAATGCTGATTACCAAATTCAAGCAGAAATATAAGAAAAAAAAATAAAACGAAAAAGTACGTTGATATGAAAAAATAATACAAAAAAAATTGATAATGCAATAAAGAAAAAAATAAAATTTTTAACAAATTTAAATGCAAATCAAAAAACTTGTTTTATTTAGGGTTACTGGTAATCAACACAAATCGAAATATGCACACAGGAGAAGAAAAGTGGTATGGACTCATTTCTATGGGTTTCTAACCTTCATTCAGGAGGTACATTTTAGAACTATGCATATTTCGAAATCTTACAAATAAATATATACATCACATAAGATTTAAATTTTGAGAAAGGCCATAGATTTGATTGCATGAGGAATTGACAACATGCTCTAAATGAAAATCTGGAATTGGCACCATAAACATGGTTTAACACCCAAAACTTAAGCAAAAGTATTTTTACGTTCCTGGTAAGAGTGAAAATTTCAGTACAGACCGAAAATTAATTTAATACAAATAATAAGAGTACGCAAATGTTTTTCTTCCATAAAAATTTAAATATATAACCCCAAGAATTGGTTAGATCTACTTTTGTTCCATATTTTAAATTGCCTTCTATCCCCTTAAGAATACAACATTGGTGTTTCTCTAATGAATAAATAAGTTCTTGTTTTCTTGTGTTGTTATTTTTTTTATACAGTCATAACAGAACTTTATAACAAAATACATATCTACAAGTAATATAAAAGAATTTCATTGAAATTGTTTCAAAGAAGTATTTAGATGATGGTTTTCTCTTTTTTAAAATACTCCGACCGGTTGAGATGAACATAAAGTACAGACGCTGCTAACCGGGCCTGTAATTCTTGTTGACTAAGATCATGAGCCCATTCTACACGTCCCCAAAATTTCAATTGATATTCCTCTTCCAAGCGTGCCAATGTGACAGCCTTATCCACAGAAATGCGTTGGTCTATGGCAGCAAACGCCAAAATAATTGACTTTAGGGTATCGACAGCAAAAACAAAGCCTAAAAATTAATATATAGATTAATCTCTGTATTCACGTTTTCAATGTATTTTTAACTTACCATATAGGACATCTTCACTGTGGGACAATAAATATTTGGAAATTTTCATTTTATCTTCGGCGGAAACTGTTGGCGGTGTAATATCCATTGTTTTCTCAAGTTGAGTGCCATATCTCTCATTGAACCATTGAATCAAAGGATCCCATTCGTTGCGTTGCAAATCATGTAAATCTTTTTCATCATCATACTGGAACAGAATGGTGTCTGTTGGTATATAGTTCAGCAAATAGTTGACCATATCAATTTTGCTGTGATTATTTGGATTATCAATCGCCGTAAAACAAAGGGCAGATAAATGCATCTTGGCCCTTTCAATGTGTTCCTTTTGATTATTGAATTCTGTGGCAACGGCAATGGCTAATGGTTCACTCTTAACCGTAAACAATGCTCCTTTGGGTGTTTTCAGTTTACGTTGATCCAAAGTTACCTCATATTTACCATCATTATATAGGACAGATGTTTGTTTATAAAATCGCTTGATTGGAGCAGCTATATAAAGGAGGAGGAGGAGGAAGGGGCAAGTTGTGATCAAGAGTTAAATAACACATGCATAAATCAGCTGTCATTCTAGCCGGGTTTTAATCAGACAAATACTTACCATAACAACGTTTGATGGTGTTTTGACTTTGCCTTGTGGCACTAGCCAATGCACAGGGTATCAGCTTACATAAACTATTCATCATTTCACTCAACTTTTCCGATTTCCAAATATTTATGTGTCCCCTAGAATCCGCAATGAATTAGTTCAATGCAACTATTCACTCAATGAACAGGGAGAACTAAGAAAATGCTATCCACTGCAAAATGATTACACTCGTAGTGATATCCACAGCGAAATGATTACTCATTGAAGGTGTTATTGTGATTTATGAACCATATGATGGCGTTACCCAAGGTAGATATACAAGGTAGCCGCATCGGCGAATTTCTACAACAAACATCGGTTGTTGTATTTTGATATGTCAAAAATATTTTGCCAAAACAAACAGATTGGCAAGATTTTTTTACACAAATTCTTGTAGAAACTGTTAATAAAAGTATTGCCAAAAAAGCTATTAGAAATTCGGAGATTTTCATTTATAATTTTGTTTTTTAATTTTTTGGTTCAACATTACAACAACATTTTTGACATTTATTTGTCCAACAGCTGGCCCGATGCGGCTACCTTATTAAATATACCTTGGCGTTACCACTTGAACAACGCATTGCCAACCGTAATCCCTAATTCAATTTCAATATCAGGGGACTATATCCTAGTGACACTCGTATTAGGAAAAGGCTCAAGATAAAACCGCGTCTCTTATAATCCTAAGTGCCGTATATAAATCTCCCACTTCCACGCCATGGAGCAAACGAAGAGAACTATTGCAAAATTATTCACGTATGATGTCAAATAGGTGCGATAGGTGCATATTTTGTCTTTTAAATTGCTTGATATCTAGTATTTTTTATCATGGCTTTTACCGCGATATCGGTAGTATATGACGTTTGCTATCAGAAAATATAAATCTCTACCTATTATATTAGTATAGATCGCATCGGAACTAATATTTATATTTTTTCAGTAAATTAACAATTAAATTGTTTTTATATATTCCCTTTGAATTTCTAGAACAATTTTTCTGCTTTACGTCATATCATTGCGGCATTGCCATATCATTGAATAAATATTCTGGCAGCACGAGTTTTTGGTTCTCTCTATTTTCCCCCATTTTCGTAATTGGCAATTCGGTTCACATGTTGTTGACATATGGCAACACCAATCCAGTTGTCAATACACAAAAAAAAGCGAAGTGGAGATTGAAGTGTAGGCTATTTACTAAGTATCGAGGTTTACAAGTCGTTTTTTAGCTGAATTTAATTTTGCAAAATGAGTGTCGAAGAAGAAGTTTTCAAAATACAAAAGAAGATGGGCAAAATCACAACCGATGACGGCACCGTAAGTGATTGAAGAATCCAACGTGCATTCAGCACTGCAAAAAATAAATGACAACTTTTGGAGTAGATAATGCGGTCGATTTTCGAGTGCTGAGCGCATGAAGAAGAAAAAAGCGCCTTCTTGTGTCTGTTTGTTTTGAGAGGTACAGCCGCCTTTTACGAAACAGAACAGCGCAAGCAGTGCTTCTCAAACAAGCAATGTTTTCATACACACTGTACGGATCCTAATGCCGATTTTTATCTATTTTGTTAAACACAGGGACAGGAGCAGGCACTGGATTTATTGAAAGCGTTGCAGTCTTTAAACATAAATCTGGAAATCTTAACAAAGACACGCATTGGCATGACTGTCAATGAATTGCGGAAGAGTAGCAAGGATGAAGAGGTCATAGCTCTAGCCAAAACACTTATCAAAAGTTGGAAGCGTTTCTTAGCTCCACCCGCTTCCGGTGGAAAGGAATCTAGCAAATCGAGTAAATCGTCGAACTCATCTAGTAAAGACAAGGACAAATCTTCGTCTTCGTCATCATCCTCATCCAAAGATAAAAAAGATGAAAAGAAATCATCCTCCTCATCGTCGTCGTCCAGCAAGGATGACCGTAAATCCTCACAGACCTCTTTCCCGGCATCTTCGGGCTTACATGACGCTGTACGTCTAAAGTGCCGTGAAATGCTCTGCAACGCCCTTAAAGTGGGTGAACCTATCGAAGGTTGTCCCGAACCCGAAGAAATGGCCGCCGAATTGGAAGAAGCCATTTACTCCGAGTTCAAAAACACCGACATGAAGTACAAAAATCGCATACGCTCACGTGTAGCCAACTTGAAAGATCCCAAAAACCCTACGCTGCGTGGCAATTACATGTGCGGTGCTATTACCGCACAGAAATTGGCCAAAATGACGCCGGAAGAAATGGCAAGCGACGAAATGAAGAAACTGCGCGAGAAGTTCGTGAAAGAGGCAATTAACGACGCTCAATTGGCTACAGTCCAGGGCACCAAAACAGATCTGCTCAAATGTGGTAAATGTAAGAAACGTGATTGCACCTACAATCAGCTGCAGACACGTTCTTCTGATGAACCTATGACTACGTTCGTAATGTGCAACGCTTGCGGCAATCGCTGGAAGTTCTGCTGAAACTACCAAACTGCCTTCACCGCCAGGATTGGGGACAATTTAACCACAACAAACGACCGTACCATTAATTTCCTCTTAATATGTTTTAACTTTTAATTATTAATTTAATGAGTGAGCGCTATGTGCGCGATTTGTTTATTAGACACCTAATTTCTGCTTTATTTTTGTAAGATGTAGTTTTTAGTTATAATGAGAACACGTGTGAACCAAGAAAAAATGAAAAAACAAACAAAAGATAACATTTGTGAAGTATAACCGGCATAGATTTTCTTTAAATTTTCTAGATTTCTTTCAAAAAAAAAACAATATATTATTTATTGTGAAATTATGAATTGAATTTTCCCCCTAAAGTTGTAGTCTATTTGACCAATTATGTTCCTCCCCTCCCGAATAATACTTCTGTATTTCATATCCGAGTTATCCTTTGTTTCTTTCCAATGTGTTTAAGGAAAGTAAGATAAAGTCGTTTTGGTTTTATGAAAAAAAAACTTTTAAAATTGAGACGATTTTGAAATGAAATGTAAATCTATAAACTTTATTGAAAAAACAATAAATTAAAATAAAATACAAAAATATATTTTTGTTTGAATTATAAAAGAGTAATGGGATGAATTATGAGTCTATGTCTTTAATATACGCAAGGATGGCGAGTAAGAGTTTCAAAGATGAATTGTAGCAAAATTGCATAATAATGCAATTTTTAATGTTTTTTGTAAATTTGTTTATTAAAAAAAAAAAATATCAAGAATAATACATTTGGGAAATGTGAATTCAAATTCGATTTTTTATTTCTAAAAATGTTTATAATACTGGACAATTTTCCATGCATAAAGCGATCTAACTATTTGGAGTACATACTTGGAAAACATATACATATATAAACTGGGCTCCATAATATAATCAAGCAAGGTTTAAATGGATTTTATTGAAAGGTTGTATGACCTATTTTCGTAAATTTACTCTGTAGAAAAGGGAAAGTATTAAAAAGAAAAAATTATTCCGTTTGATAATTTTCTAATTATTTATTATTGAAGTTTAGAGAAAGAACAAATTGGACTGTATATGTTAATAAATGTTTTGATATAAATTAAATAATCTCAGATTTTTTCTAAAAGTCCTTAGTCATTAAAAAAGCAAATGTATTTCTTTTTTAATTTTTTCGATAGTGAAACACAAAAATTCAAAAAAATATTTATACTGGTTGGGAGGTACCAGAAGGTGTAGACCTGGACCTACCTTCCGACATAGTTTCAGTACGGTAAAAATATTACGTTACGGTAAAAATATCGTTAAAATTGTATACTCTGTTCGCTTCATATGATATGTACAACTCCCTCTAATATCTTCCCCCTTTGTAAAGGAGGTACTAGTAGAATAAGACCTATCTTTCAACATTTCACTATTAATGAAATAAGTTAATTTTCACTTCAAGTGTATATGGGAAATTACAAAATTCTTTTAAAATTCCATAAAAAAAAATTGAACATTTTTTTTTTGCGAGCACATTCATGAATTTTGGTACATAGGTTAAGAAAAATATGCTGATTCGAAATATGTACGCGTTCACAAATTCGGATGCTGCGCACAAAAGTTATAGCGGTTTTAAATCTTGTATTTCAAATATAAATTAAATGAATTCCTATTTGTTGTAATTCGCGAATTTCTTCACAAATGGTAAAACACATTTGTTTTCTTTGCATACTTGTCAAATCACATTGAAATATTTTTAAATCGTCGCAAAAAACAAATAGAAGCATGAAGATATCTGAAAATGAAATAAATTAATTTTTTAATTAAATCGAAATGTTTTTTTTTTTTTGAATTTTCGATTTTTTTTTCTTTTTGTATGGTTAGGGGATTACGGTTTTGCCTTAATCTTCTAAAATATGCGACGCTTTTTTCTTCAAATTCTTTTAGATGATTGTTAAATATCGGTGTATTCATCTGATAACAGTTTCGACTGTAAAAATGACTAAATATATTGCAGTTACAATACATAAATATGATCAATATTGCAAAGCGTGTAATTCACGTATTAGTTGAAATCAGTTGATGCGCATGCGGTTTTCGTATAAACCGAATCAATGTCTTTCAATAATTATGAATTTTTCGATGTTTAATTTAGCGGTCAAAGTGTGCCGCTCGATGCACTTTACTACGTAAAACCCCTAAAAATGGCTAAAAATCACGCAACGTGCACACGATTTTTATGCGCATCCGATTTCAATAATCTCCTATGAAAATACACATTTTTTTTAAAAGGATCGGTTAAGAACCGCGGATGTGCCTCCACAATATACGGGAATTTGTCAAAAAAATTTTTTTGCAGTTTTTTCCACATTCAAGGTAACTATATCCGCCGTTTTATTGGGCGGAATTGATCATGGATGGTCTCATTAGATCCAGCACGTAAAAAAACTAAAATCACGCGGGGTTCCACGGAATTTGAATGGACTTTCTTAATTTTAGACTCAAAAAATATGTTTTTTATAAATATTTACGCACCAAATTTTCGTCTTTGGAACCCAATTGCAAAGAAGCTACCGTGAACACATTCATGAGATATACACTAAACGAAGCAAAATCACGAGTTCTATAATCCTATAATTAGTTTAGTCCATTATCTGGATGCGCATCCTAATTATAAGAAAAATTCAAAAAACACCGAAAATCCGGCTTCAAAATGTCAGCATCCTCTTTGGGTGGATGCAGTGATTATATCGAAAAATCATACATTACAACCATATTGTCCATGGGGTATTCTGCAACTTAGTCACTGATCACATGTGCGTGCGTTGTGTAGTTTAGCCACAAATCAGGAACGAACACAAAAAAACTCGTTGGCTTCAACACATTTTCACCCATTTTTTACATTACCACCATCACAGCTTCCACGCAACTTATTATTTATTACAAATATTTTAAGATTCTGACAAGAACACTTCATTTTATAGAAATTAATTTAGATTATATGCAATATGTTCATATTTCGCTAGTTATAACCTTGCAAACCTCAGCTTCAAGGAATTTAAAAGATTTTTGTAATTTCCCATATACCCTAATAATGAAATTATTTTTTAGAAACATTATAAAGTTGTTTTTTTACATAAAACAATTATGAAACTCAATTTAATAGTACTCAAAAGGACCGTTTGGAATTCCCACTATTTAGTATATTTCTGAACCTTATTGTGCATTAATATAGAAAAAAAAATTATCCCGGATAGCGGTAGAAATAACTTCAGGGTTTGCCCTCCGTTAACAAGATTTTTCATCGAAAATTTGGATCTCTGATACTGTTTGATACTACATTTCGGGTTTTGTATTCGGTTATATTAAAAACAATTTTGGTCATGTGCCACTAGCCGGTTAATATTGATTCGCTCTTTCTCTCTATACTACTCAACAAGCTCTCACATGTACTTCACCATTCAACGATCTTTACCAATACATGGCTGGAACAGAAGATGGAATTAATTTTAAAATATTAGGCCCCAACCTGAATTTGGATGATGATTAAGAAATCATAAAACGAAAAGAAAATAAACAGACTCACAAACGAAAAATGACTCGAGAACGGTCCATATAAAGGATTAAAACTGCAACTGATAAACGACTGGAAAAATAAGCGTCAAATCCCTATTGGGTATCATTTATAATCGGTTGGCTAACAGACTAGTATAAGTCTAAACCCAAAAATATATATGTATATGTAAATTTACGTTTTTTATAGTTTGAATGAAGCTATACTTAAATATGAACTGAATTTATCTTTATGAATACAAAAGATTTATAGTCAAAAGGTTTTTTCCTTTTCGACATATGTAGGACTATTTTGGTCGCAAATCATTTCATTATATAGAAACCAATAATTTCAATCTGGAGTAAGTAGTATAATATTATAAATATACTTAAAATTGTGTTTCCAAAAACGCTTTTAAATGCAAATACTTAAAGTAGTTAGTTTTTCGGAAAATATCAATTTCAGCGGGCATTTATGCCCTTATCCATCCACATAATATATTGAACTTGCTATGGGGCCCCAGAGATTGGCCCTTGTGCAACCTAACCCCTCGCAAATATAATGGAATATTGAAAATAAACGTCAAACAAACAACCAAGCTAAAGAGAAATGAAGACGAGCTACCAGTAACAACAATCAACAGATAACAACAGGCAAAGCAGGCCAAACGAACGTTCAAAATACGTTACATTTTAGTGTGAGTTTACCTGTCGTCGTGTTCAGTTGTTTCGAGCGGAAACAAAGGCCGAAATCATTAAGTGAAACCAATTGGTGAGAAGCAGCAGCAGCAATAGCAGTAGTAATTTAACAAGAATTATACAAAAGAAAGAAAAAATACAAAAAAAGAAAAAAGGTGTAGATACTTCCCAACATACTGTTGCTCGCAACGGCAGCAAAGTGGCTTTACCGTGGTGTCCGTCTTCTTTTCAACAATTCAATGGTCTTTGTTGTTTTTTTTATAATTTTTGTGAAATAGAAAAAGTGTACACGCAGAAAATAACTCAAGTGAAAATAAATTATGGCAAAAACCCAGTACAGGTTGAAAGCAAACATACGAAATCTAATAAATCCATAAAAAGAAAAACAAATTCAATTTTATGCCTGTAAATAAATCATTTCGAAATCAGAATTAAAAAATTACCAAAAATGCAATAGAGAAGCGGTGCGAAACTATCGGCCAGCCAAGTCAGTGAGCCAAGCACTCAATCAACCAACCAAGCAAAACCGAAACCAGGAAGTGCAACGGAGTGCAAACACTAACCTGTTGGAAAATATGTGAAGTGACCCATTTATGTAACCTGTTTTCTTAAATCCCAAGAAATGCAACCATAAAAAGATGAAATAGTCGACATACGGCGACGTCTTCGTTGTCAGATTAACAGTTTTTTCATATTCAAAAAAAAAAAAACAGATACAACAACTAAAAGAACAAAGTTCTACTGAAAACAATATTGCTTTGCAACAAAATAAAACAAATTAGCATTATTATTCACAATTAAACATCGTGATTTGCAAATATTCGGTGTTAATTATTACTTTTTTTGCAAATTTATTTTATTATTAAACAACATTTTCTCCATTGCAAACCTCTGGACTAGAAAATGCGTGTAGATTTTTCGTATTATTGGTAGTTTTTTGTTCTTTTCTTAAACAAAAAGAGAAAGAGGGTGCATTCACCTTAAACTAGAAGAGAATCGTACAAGAACAGCAACAAATACCAACACCACATCTAATGATGAATACACTACGCTCAGCTCAACATAGAACTAGAAGCCGGACGAACAAACAACAACAAAACTGCCACTGACAGAATAAAAGACACAACCAGGCTTAGTGGGTCTGAATAAATGGCTTAAAGCAAAACGAGCCAGCAGTTGCACACCAACAACTTACCACCACACTACTACACAAGTAATATCTGAGAATTGCCAACACTAAAGAGATAGAGAGAGAATTTTGTTTATAAATCATACAACAGAAAGACAAATACAAAAGATCATGACAGAAAGATAATAGACAGGTCTCTCAATCTGTAATTATTCTCTGTATTGCTTATGAAAGCAGTAGTTTAAATAAGTAATTTTAGAACGGCTATGATAAGTACTATATAGAGAGTCGTTTACATAAAGAATACGGGCATCCATTGGACCTATCTATACGCTCAGGACGAACAATTATAAAATCCGGCATAAATATAAAAATATAAATTGTCCTTAGACAAAGAATTTGGGATTTTGAAAATATATTTCTTGAACACACTTTTACCAACTACTTAACTGTGTTGTGAGGACATAATAGGTTTGATTTGAGATCATTAAAGGTTTGATATACTTATTACTTCGCTCGGCCAAAGACGACACCTCTATTGGATAATGTTTAAGGGATTAAATAGAAATATTAATAAAAAACGGTTTAAATCACCAAATTTAAATGAGAAGAGATATGGGCGCCAAGTAGTATATGCGGTCTAATATCGGACAAATAATCAATATTTTATAATATTGTCAGAATCATCTATGATAATTTTCACTCAAATGTCGATATACATATCAATATTTGTTTTGGAATACAGTTTATATTTTGTTGAAATTAAATTTAGAATCTAATGCAATAATTAATAGTAGATTCTTTGAGTACGGGAACAAACGATATATGAGAAAAAAAGTAAACTTTTTAAAATGGTTCAATAGTATGCATGAAAGCTTAAGAAATATGGGACTCATACAAGACGAGTTTAGACCTTGATAACATCCGAGGTTAAAAAATCGATTAGAGTTTTGTGTGACCTCTTCACTGAAGGGGTTGTGCAAGAAACTACACTGATAAGGAAATCTGAATTTGTGTCTGAAATCAAATGTACAGATTAGCGAAATTTTACTGTATATTCAACAATGAGGTACAGTATATATCGGATATAAGCACATCTCATATAAGAAAAAAACACATTTAAAAAAGATTATCAAAAACACTGAGTCATTTTACATATCCTCAGTGCAAAAATTGATTCATATAAGAAAAACACTGATATAAGAAATGCTTGTCAAACTCCAAATATGACAAAGGTATTTGAAAACGTTTCATATAAGAAAATGTGTAAGGTTATTGGCCAATTTATTAACATTGAAAATATTTTATTTCATCAGCGTGATAACTCCCTAGTCCAAAGAAAAATAAAATACTTTTTTTCGCTATGGACACACATGGACATATTTTTAGTCAAACTGTGAACTGATTTTAAATTACTAATTTTGAATTTTTATATGCTGTATTCTTTTGTTTAATAAAATGTTTTTCTTTAAAACACGCTTTCTTTCATTTCTTATATGTGTATGTGCGCTTATAAGAAACAACTTTATTATATCCGATGATTCCATATAAGAAAAAAACGCATATAAGAAAGAAATTTCCGACCTTTTTTGAGTTTCTTACATCCGATATATACTGTATGACAGTTTTTTAAAATTGACTTTTTCAAAGCTCCTAGGAACTGATTTTTCATATCCAGATCATACCTCGATCCATATTCTCTTAAAACTAGACTTTGCGATTCTATTTCAAAGTAGTCATTTTTCACATCCAGATCGTAGCTTAAATCGATTCCTCTAAGAACTTATCACGTGACAGGTTTTGAACTGGTTCAATTTGAACAATATACAATTTTCCTCAGAAATAAATGTTGAAACGTTTAATTGTTGACAGCACGTAAGAATATTTTATGAAGAAAAAAAAAGGAAAATAATGCAAAGCATATACATTGTTCTTTTGTCGTTTAAAGAGAACCAACTGACTGACATTATAACAAAATCAACAACAACAAAAGAGAAGACGATAGGTGCAGTAACCTGTTGCAACTGCAACACGGCTAAGAAAAACATAAATGCAAACCAGACAAACTGCGGCAGAGGTGTATGGACTGAACAGAACCCGGTTTTAAGAATTATATACTTTTGCGTTGCATGCCACAAGATACTCAAATAAATGTACATATGCAATTGCAACACCACCACACCATAACACGATAAAAAAAACTACAAAACCCAAACAACAGCAACAACAACAAGTACATAAACAATAAAAATAAAACAGCAACTTACCCAAGAAGAAGAAGAATACACAAAAAATACACTTAATTAAATTTTCAATATCTGCCTTGTCCGTCGTGACATATCCGGCCGTGGTTGGTGAAAGAACATCATAACGTCAAACGTGTGTAAAAACGCGACTAACTTGTTTTTTTTTCGAAACGTTTAAACGCGTATCATATTTAATTAAAAACTGAAACAGAAAAGAAAGAAACAAAGAGAAAAAATAAGTAATTGTATATTTTATTTATAATAATATAAAATTTTCAATTTAAAATTTTAGTGATTTATAAAGAAAAGGAAGAATAAAACAAGAAAAAAACTAAAAATCATAAATGAGTAGTGCTACAAATTGAAGAAGCCTTGAAGACTTGTTATCTCCAATAGCAAGAAATTGTTGTTTTCCTGAAACACATTTCTCAGCGGTAAGTTTTATTTTCTTCTCGTACAAAAAAATACAAAGCCTTTCTCTGTTAAAAACAAAACCTTAGCAGAAAAAGTTTATGATTAAACTGCTTATTTATTTTTCTGTAAGCCAAGTGGAGAAATTTGTAACGTTTTTTGTTTGTTTATTGACTTTTTTGTTTACTCTTCTTCTGCGTTTCTTACTATGAAGCTTTCTTTGATAACAGTAATTTTTAACCTGTTGAATTTTGTCTGCGTTACTTGAAACCTTCATCACCACTCAATGAGTGAGTTTCTTTCATCAGTGCACCACCATTGGGAAAACGTGTAGAAGAAAAAAAACAAAATTTGATGTTTGTTTCGCTATAACCTAACTTTTATTTATGTCTTCTGCTTCATCTTGAGATTTCATCTGGAAAAAGACGTACACATGTAGTTCCTCCACCCCCTTTTTTAAAAGACCGAAACCTTGGCTTACAGCATCTGCAGCTGAATCCAATGGACTAAAAAATTAAAACCGAAACCGGCTACAGGCATTAGAAACAATGTTGTCAACTTTAGGGGCTCAAAAATCGCATTGTTTGGAATTATAAAAAAAACACACATCAATACTTTATAGAGATTATGTATAGGTCTAATTCTGCCCAAAGTAAAAGTTCAGCAGAACATGTGGAGAATAAGCTGACTATAGTTCTCTCCTTAACAAAGAAAATAAATTAGGACAATAAATTATTTGCCTGATGATTAAACACGACATTTCCTTTTTGTCAGACTTTTTTAGTAATGAATTCTCAATTATGCTTGCGCACACACTCAATTAAAATTTTTACAGAATGAGGTCGTTTAATTTATCTTTATAGAATTAATTATCAGAGCATTAATTTTTTCACTTGAGGATAGATATATCGTGAAACGAAAAAAAAAATCACCAGAAGTAACATTTTCGCAGCCACATCGACATTACTAATTAGAAATCTCTGTTCATCTCACCTCCAACTAGCCAATTTGAGATCAAAGTCACTCCAAAAGAGTACACCGTACACATTTGACGTGAACAAACATCACAATTTTGTAAATGGTCTTTGGTCTCACAAATTGTGACAACTGAGACCGAGACTCAACTGGCTGTTGTGTGTCATCTTTCCAAGTAAATCCGAACAAACATCGTTATTATTATCAGTCATGTGAGGTTTTAATTGTTTTTTAATGGTTTTCGCTGTGTTGTTTTTTACATAAGTTTGCCTCTTACTTTGTTTCCTAATGGTAAGGAAAAAACAATCAAACAAAAGGAAGAAGTAATAAAACATAGAAGAATAAGTCAAACTGCACAAAGCAAACACCGAATGACAAGTTGTCATAAATGTTAACAAATCTAGTTATTTTATGGCGATGGCAAACAAACCTATCAAGATTAAGCAACTAGAAACAGATTACATTGTTCAAACATCTGGTGAAAATAAATATATTTTTCGGAAAGAAGAAATGCATTGTCATCATTGAAAGTTATGCTGTAAAGGTAATGCCCAGGGAGTTACTTCGACTAGAGTCGACTGTTCTTCTCGTTACATCACTTAAATGTAAATAGATCTATTCCCATTTAGTAGTACATTTATACATTAATTAATCGATATTAGAAATTCAATTAAAAATTGGCTATCACAAGAGAAAGTTCTAAAAACATAAAAAAAATCTACAGAAAAAAATATAGTGAGCTATGATATTTGATAAAAGTAGAAACAAAAACAATCTCTGTTCTTAGGGAATCAACCAAGCAACAATTTTCAGTCATCAACTTTTTACATATGCCAAATATTCTTTCTTTCCTAAAAAAATATTTTGATTAAATATTATTAATTAAAAATATATTCCACGTCATCTTAAATATAATTTTATTGAGTAACTCTTTCACACGAGTAGAATATGAAACAAGTTCTGTTGCAGTTAATATACAGACGTAATCAGTAACTGCAAACCAGTCAGTAAGGAGAATTTTAATAGCATCATTTGTCGATGATTTAACATTTTAGCTCTCACATTAACAATGGGGTCTTTGAAGTGGTCTTTGAAAAATAAGGCGACCAGATTTTGAAAATTTAAATAGATGACAAAAAAAATTATATTTTTATAAAAATAAAAAGTATATAAAAATGAGTAAAAATGTCGTTAATTACGACCGTGCCAAATTTTTGGTCCTATATCAAATTACAGCCAATTCGGTTGCAAAACATGCCCAGGAACCCTAAAAACACTTAAATTTAATAATTAATAATTTGTTATGGACATTTGTTACCCAATTAGAACTCAAAATAAAAAATAACAAATATGCGCCTGAAAATAATTTACAAAAAGAAATATTGATCAAGGTTTTAAAAATATAGATGACAATGATGACAGATAGAGATCATCAATTTTATAGATGACAGCTATTCAAAATATATGATTGTCCTCTAAAATAGAGGACGTATGGTCACCTTGCCAAAAATTAAAATAACTTCATTAAAAAATGTGTAAATTAAATTTAAGATTTTGAAGAAAAAATATCTGGGTTAATGACAAAATTTTCAATTTCAATAAACCTATTTATTAAATATTTACACAACCAATCCCTTGTATATATAGGCCAACAAAAATTCCAGTCAAGGAATTTTTAAAATTAACTATTTAACGTTGTCTGTTATTATTTAGAGTTTAAAACGTTAATTATTTATTTAGATTTTTTATGTAAATTGACCTCATTTACTACTAGGCATAAGAACAAAAATCCTAACAACTCATCTTACTCCAACTTACAAAAAATGCATCATGATGGATCCCAAATCAACAAAATCTTGCTGCATTTTTATAAAACTTTCACTAATGGGCGGTTCGGAATTTTTATTGTATTAACGATTCGTTTTCTATTTTTTTAAGATGTCCAACTCGAAAAAAACAGTTGTGTTCAATAAAAAATTATTCATAAAAAAGAGAAATATATAAAGAAGCCTATATAGAATTTGAGAGATATTTCAAAATCATTTCAAATCAAATGCTAATCGCTCAGTTCGAAACATTCGTTTCTTTATTCATTCATGGTGTTGATGTTATGATTGTGTTGTTGATGCTGGAAGCTTTATGGAGATCGCCTCCTTCCACAAAAAGCGGCATTCATATAATTTTATTGTTTTGATGTGTACGACGTGTTTTTTATCACTTCAAATTGTTTACCTTTCTTTTTTACATTATATTTTCATTTTTTTCTTCTCTCTCTGCCACAACAGCAGCAATCCGTTTTCTTCATTTCTAGCTTTTTTGTCTTTTGTTTGAATGTGTTTTCTGTTTGTCATTACGAATTCATTAAAAAGCTAAAGGTGACAATCATAAAGATTATGTGATAGACAAGACGTAAAAACGTGCTTGAAAGTGAAATTACTAAAAAACCTAATCGCCGCTCATAACATATGAGACATAATGCAATCGTCGTGGCCATGCAACATCATCAGCAGCAACCAAACCCATTGGAGGGCCCCCCTTCCCATGCACATGTCCCAGCATTTAATCCATTGATTAGTAGGAACAGTAATTTGAATTTAAAAAGATAAATGACTAACATCATTTTCTGTTTAGATAGTTTCAAAGTTAGAAACAAAATTAATTACTAAATATTTGATTATATGTGTGTACCCGAGACAGAGAGAGAGAGAGGTAACTTAATGAATAATTATAATGACTCAAGGGTCAAGTATAATTATTTTACAGAAAAAAAAATAATTATAGAACACATACAATATATATATTCGATATCTCAACAATTTGTACAAGTCCTAACTATGTAGTTAATATATGAATCCAGATAACGTCAATCTAATATTTGATTTTAAAATGTATTTTACATAATAATAGTAACCTATTTTTGAATAAAATTTTGCAAAGTGAAAAATTCACTGAAATTGTAGTCATTCTTTTAAAATGGCGGTGGCAAATGAGTCAATGATATAAAATATTTTCAATAAAGAACTAATTTTTGATTTAGGTTCCAAATAACGGTCACCTTCCGAAACTCTGGTTACATTTTTAATTTATAGTAGGTTTGTATTAATGAGGAACTCTGGTGAAGAATGTTTGTGCATGTACCTATATATGTTATATTTTATTTAGCTATGCATTTGAATACACCTATTCTCTTCGATACATAAATTTGTTTTCAATTTTAACCCTTATTTTGTGTTATTTTTGACCAAATTATGGTTATGCTTCAGTTAATTTTAAATATTTATCTACTTCGGTAGCGAAGATTGATACGGAATACACATACATACATATATGTGTATATACCACCTGTCTTTTAGACATAATTGTTTAAATTTCCGTTTTTTCGAGTGCCGAAAAACCAACTAGCTAAGTGACTGACTGACTATTCATTCATCCGCATAGATAAAGCAGCTAATTTCGATACACACATACATGTTATGTGTCGGTTTAGTGTGTGTGTGTTTAGTTATTTTTATAACAATATTAATAGAAAAGTTTAATAATAAATTTCTTCTTTTAGTTGGTAGAGTTTTATTAACTCTTCAACACAACCGCCACCACCGGCACTTGCCCAACCAAAGTGAAATAGAAATGTGAAAATGTGTTATCATATGAACAGCAGCAGCAACAGAGTGGGCATGCAACAAGTGTGCATGCTGTTCCCAACAACATAACCAGACAAATGACGACCATAACGACCCACCAAACAACGTCACACTGACAGGCGGTTCGCTGTTTGCGGTAGCACGGCAACAATATTAACAGTATGCCAGCAAGCTAACCAGCCAAATAGTTGCACTTGACTGCATTTTCGGTTTTTGTTTCACAGATATAAAAAAGAGTATCCCCAGCACTTTGTAACATTCTGCACAAAGCCGACAAAAATTTGGTAGTGAGTCACAGAAATTGGTAATTGATAATATCGTACTAGGTATTGTAGAGCTTTGTGGCGGGGAAAACTGTTTATTTTATTTTTTTTTTTTTTGGAGGAACAAGGAGTGGTATGGCCACTAACATAGATGCTTTTGTTGGAAATGTTATTAGGGTCATATATTTATTTCCGCTGAATTTAAAATACATAATATGTGTTTATGTTATTGGTCAAATAATAAGTGTGTTCGTTTATACAATCATTTGGAGCTATTTGTTTGCCTTTTCGTTGGTTTTGACAATTGTATGTCTGAGATTTTATAAAATTGTTACTGGAGATATATCATCAGTAAAATAATTCAAGTTCGATCAGCTGTTTTTTTAATTTACCAATTTTCCAACATCAATTTACAGTCTGGACTTACTCAAATTCAACAAGTTAGAACAGGGAAAAGTTCTTTAAATGATTTAATCGCAATCAAGATAATAACAAAAAATTGCATTCGTTCCAGAAGTTCAAAATTTCAATGAAAATGTGATCATCAAATCGCTCTATTAAATTTGATTAGAAGTTGTTTTTATAAGTGACCTAATGCTTTGCAAACTATTATTCTCTTCAATTTAAAAAAAAAGAGAATTATTGTTTCAAGTATTTTTATTTACCTATTTCACCGGTCTCTTCAGCTTCGTAATGCAGCAGTATAATAAACAAATACATTTAGATATAAATATTAATGGAGGTCTGAATGAAAAATAAGGCACACTTTGATAAGATAAGCTATGTGAAATAATGTCCGTGACTGATGAAGGTTTTTAGAGTCTTTTCTTTTAATTTATGTATGTTATGCTTTCTGTTCAGTTTGACGTTTATTTGTCACTATAAAAATCTGTACTCTTCATGGTACTGAAACTAACAGCAGGGCAATGAGTAATCACAAACATTTCAAAAGTTTATAACTTACATATCAGATTTGGACGGTAGTTCAAAAAGTGAACCACATTATATTTGCCTGATAAGGTCCGGTGGTCTTGATAACCAAATTAATTATGTTTATAATCAGTTAGTAGTGGGCTAGACATTTTTTGAGTTTAATGTTGTATGTTTATATTTTATTGGGAATTGGAAATACGACAAAAAATGTACAGAATATTATAATAATTACAAAAAAAAACTAGCTATAATGTAGACAATTTTGAAATTTATAAAATTGCGAGGAAATGTAAAGTACTTAAATACGAAAAAGAAGAAGTGAACTAATATAATTTTTGCGATGCGGTATGTCATCAATTGTATATCTATTTTGTATATTTATTATATTTACTTTTATTGTTGTATCTTCTTCTATACACTCTTAGCTTCATGATAGAAAATTTAGGTTTTAAAATTAAATATTAGATTTGAATGACGTTTTTATTTAATTTCAATATTATTAATGATTTTGCAAATATTTGATTATATTCATAGTTTAATATTAAAAAATTTATATGAAAAAAAATTTGAATGACATTTGTTTACCAAATAACTTAAAAAACAAACCCCACTATTCAATTAAAAATAATCCAAACACTAAGCTTTGGATCCAGAACCTGCAATAATAAACTATTTTTTAAGTGAATGACTAATAATATATTGTTGATCTATTTAAGAAACGATATACATAAATAAATTGTTTGTTCTGTGATGGATATTTTATTCCATATACCTGAACTGTATAATAATTACAAAAAAAAAAAAAAAAAAAAACTAGCTAGCAAATTAGCATAAGAAACACTTTTCTATTCTAATAAGAACCATTTCAAACATAAATAAATAAAAATTCTTTATCAACTGAGACAATCTGACAACATTTGAAACAAACCCTCTCACTCCCTCTTGCAAATTGCTACACCCTGGAAATAATGATAAGCCTGACTTCAAAATATTATGTAAGAAATATCGAGCAAAACAAAACATAGCGAATTAAAAAATAGACCGAGTGAATGCTATTTGAATTCGTAACGAAAAATGCGATAATAAAACATTTACACCGCCTCCCATCAACAAACGATTGAATAAACGTTTATGAATAGAAAGAAATTTACATACATATGTTGTATGTCCGAATGAATGAACAGAGGGGACGACTAACCGCCCGTTGAAAGAAAAAAAGAAACAAGCTACCATTGTTGTTATTCGAGTGAAAATCAAAATTCAATTGTTGTGGCAGGTGATTGTTAACCAAAAAGACAGACAAACAGAAATACAAAATAATTCTGTTGTTACGTGTTTTAAATTTCTCAAATCTCCAAATACCAGCAGCTTGAACGTGTTGGGAATTTGTAATAAAACAAAATCCATTGATGGGTGTTAGTTGCGGTCTTGATTTTCACTTGGCCAAATACAATGTATTGCAATGAAAGTGAAATGTATTAAAAGGTGACACAACCTTCCTCAACAAATTCACTAGCCAAGGAATTCCCTATAGGGGGCATAATATAGGCAGCGACAGTCTGTGCTTATGGGGTGAAAATATGTAACCTTTTAAGGATCTTCTTTCTATGCACACATTTTTGTTTTCTAATTTTGCTATTAAAGGGCAAAATGTTTCGTGTAGCTTTAATTTCAATTAAAAATTTCGCTTAAAGCAATAAAAACGCATATTAAGGTGTCACATGGCATACCATTGTATGTTCACGTTCATAATTTATATTTTCACTTTGGCATTAGCAACGCCTAAATGTATGATGTATTCGACATATGTACATTTGTCTACCTTTGACACAATATCATTATTTAGAAACTTTGTATTTGTTCTATGTGAAATATATTTCAGAGGAAAACACACACGACTATGATGGCTGACATTTATGTTATAGCTAGGAGCATTAGTAGTGAAAATGGTAATATCCACATTGGTATGGCTCAAAATGTAGTACTTTATTATATTAATATGTGTGTTATAGAATTTCTTTGAAAATTTATCAATTACGTTAACGCGTTAAAGTTATCTTAACACCTCCAACTGTCCAGCCTTCATTTAAAATATATAGCTCGATATGATATATTTTTAATTGTTTCGATTTTGTTCGTAATGGTGATAGCTAGGCTTGTATTTTAGCTTAGTTTATTTGTTTTCCATTTTTTGTATTACTCTTTCTTTGGATTTCTTTTAATACTTGTTGTTATTTTCATTTTTCTTTATGTATATTTTCTTTATGCCGTTTATCTCATTTTGTAATACCTTTATTTTAGCTGGTGATTCATTCATAGACCGGCTTACCGCCCGTTGTTCGTTTGGATCTAAGTTAGTGGGTTTCTTTGGTCATAAATCAACAGCAATCGAGTGTAACCATCGACATCTTTTAATAAATTTCCATAAGTTTTTCATTTTTCCTTATTTATCCGGATACACAAAGAGAGGAATGAAAAATCCAACAAAAGCAGTTAAAAAAATTGCATAGGCAATAAGCAGTATATTTTGCATTTTTTAAAAACTGAGGATTTACTGGCTAGATGATCTATAAACAACATTTGCATCATTTTTTCGTAATTGAATGATGATGATAGATAAATTATTTCAGGAAGTGAATGTCAAATGGCAAGAAGTCTGAAGATGCATAAAATTTGTTAAATATTTTAATTATGGAATGTGAGAATAATAAATGGTCTATTCCCGTACTGCAATAATCTACTGATTTTTACTATTGCCTTGGTAATAAAGAATTTTACATTCTTGCTGGTTCTGCAATAAACCAATAATTGTAATATTCAATCTAAATATAACATATCACAAAAATATCTTTGAGTTCGAAGTTAAATACTCTCATCGTTAATAATTATAACTAATGGTAGAATAAGGCCCCTAATTATGGCATCCATTTTTAAAATATCAGGTTGGGGAAAAATAAAACCAATATTTTTATATGAACTATAGAACTTTTTTATCAGGCTTCGGAATGTCCGATTTGGGCCAAATATGCACCGTTTTGTTGTCTTGCCCTCTATTTGCAAAAACTCTAGTAGTCGATTGTCACATTCCTCCCTAGATACCAAGTTTTTATCATTAAAAAATGCAAGAAAAAGATGACAATCGCTTGGTGTCAAGTCCGGACCAAGCTCCCGAAGTTTCTCCCATCAATTCTCCGATTTTATCGACATGTTCAACGACCGGCCTACCTATGCGAGGTGCATCTTTAACATCAAAAATCAACGGAATCTACGAAACCAAAATTGCACATAATTGGCTGTTACAGTATCGGAACCATAAACACCATTCATAATTTTAGCCGCTTGGCTTGCATTGAAATTGTTTGATCGATACTTTATGAGAAATCTATCAGTACAGCAATCTGCCGATAAAATAATATATATTTTCATAAAACCGGAACTAAGAGATCTAAATAAATACAATTTGTAAAGAATTTCTACTTTCTGTGTCACATTACGTGGGCATATTTGTTAATATTGGCCAATATGTGGATTCATGCATTTTATCACGCCTGTTAACTCGTACGTGTGCATAACAAACATTTTTGGGTTAATTATTAATAAATTTGTACAGAATGCAATACAATTAGAAAGGTAAACTACGGGGTGGCTATTTCTATTTTTTCTCTACGCTTACTGATTGTCACCATAGCCGAAGTGTATAAACATTCATCCACGTCCTCCGCAAATGGTTTTTTATGCAAAATAAAAATGAGAGTTTAAAAAACATCACCTACAATGTTTTCTCTTAATATTTTGTTGCATATGACCCCAGTATTAAAATATCGATGGAAATATCGCCGTCAGTGGGTCACTGGCGAATGAGGTCATTTTTATTAATAAATCAAAAAAAATCTATTAAAAATATACAATGTATTTCTAACCCAGATGCAGTATGCATTTTGTCCACATCAATACCCGCCAACACACACACACTTAGAATAAATCTGAAAGGGAGAAAAACATACTCTGGCAAAAAACAGAGTGGTCAACTTAGTTGACCTAATTAGGAGATTTTTTCTACACCTGTCCCTCGCCAACACTCCTGCTTAGATGCGGTTAGAAAATTGTCGTTTGAAGTAAAACTGTAGCAATAACTAAACATTGGCCAGTCAAAGAAGTGGGGGCTTTAAAACATACGCCTTATGTATGCTTGGCTGGTGGTTATGCTTAAGTAACCCAATTATGGCAATAGACTCTAAGGCACATTCAGTTTATAACTCCTTTCACCGACCATCCTTCCGTAAGCCTCTAACGCAGAAAATCAACTATAAAAACTGCATAAAGTGTCAACCAGGTGACAGGGAAAAACAACAACCAAGAAGACGACAAAAAAACTTGTTTAAATGGCAAATGTAGAGTATGATGAGAGTATGTGGCCAATGGCAAGCAGTGCTAACAAGAACCAAATTCTATAAGCTGTCATTGAGCAATTCTGCAACATAACATTGGTTCATGTGTCTCCAGTGGTTGAACGGTCATCGTTGGTGACAAAAGTTGTTGGGCAACCTCAACACATATCTATTTCTTTATAAGTGCACTGAGAAAAATTTCGACAAGTGTGTATTAATCGTTTGTGGAAAATATTAATAAAAGATCTGATCATTTATATTCATTTGGTTGATGAAAATGATAATCCCCACATAAGGTTAAACTTTAAATTCTCTTTATGCGGGAATGTAATTTAAAATAAAATAAAACTTATATGAGACTTCAATAAAGGACGGATCATTTCTATTTAAATGATAGATGGGATATATACTTGAATTTATGTCTTCAATTACCGATTGCGTTTATGTTCCTCAAATAATTTTATTTAAAACTTTTTAGACCCGGCTTCATATGACTAATATCATATATAAGTCTCTCAGCAACACGTTCGCCCATTTTTGTACAGTGTAGCAAGTATCAATCGGTTATGCTGTACATGTAGATATGGCTGGACAAGACATACCGTTGTTTATGCATAACACCACCAACCACTCTAAAAGCCAGACCATGTAATGATGTTGCAACATGCTGCATACATATGGATGGATGGTTCGTGGATGAATGGACGGCACATATGCTGTTTAACTAGCTGGTTAGCAGTACGAGTATCAGGTCTCAGACAAAATACCCATTGCCATTGCTGTGGGACAACATTTCACTTCAATCCACCACGTACATACAGCTCGCTTACTTAGTAAACGATCGACGACGCGTCAATGTATTCCATACATTTCTCTGGTGTGCCACCACAATCGAGAAACTTTTTTTCTGTCGCTGTTGCTTGGTTAATCATTAAAAAAAGAGTGTAGAGTGGCTCTTTTTTTATTCAAAAATGTTAGTTTGTTTTGCCGGTAAAACCGGATGTGGAAACTGGTTGATTGTTGTTATTGTTGCCGTTTGTTGGCATTGTGTTATTATGGAGTTGGTATTTTTTGCTTTTGTTTTGACCAGTAGTTGAAATGGTAAGGGGTTTATGCCAGAAGAAGTATTCATTGTTCAGAAATATTTAGCAACAATTTGATATAACTGCTCTTCTAGTCTCTTTTTTCAACTTCGTTTTTTTTTTGGACTTTAGGCGAAGTCAACACCAAAGCATTCTTTAAAATTTACATATTCACACACACATTTTGTAAATATGATGAATTATGAAAAACAATGAATTCGAAATGAATGCAAGAACCAACATTTAGAAGGTGGAAAACCAGAAGCCGAATTCTGTAATTTAGTAGATTAATGTAAATTTCCCAAAGAAGATTTTGTTCTTCGAATGCGTATAAAAAGCACTCGCAGTAACTTTATATGCTTTCAATTCAGTAAAACGTTGTATAATTTTGTAAAAAACATTTCCTTTTCCAATTATGTAACTACTATGGACATGGCCAACATCAAAAGATCTCATTAGAACAGACATCTAATGCCAAGTAGTGATATCAATTTCAATGTCTTATTCTATTGTAATTGTCCAACATAAAATTGCTGTAGAAATCTTCAATGTAAAACAGGCAGATGGATTATATTACATGTTTCCTAATTACACTATACTTTAGTTAACACCCCAAATAATGTAGTCATTTGCTGCCTTCATGAACGGATACCAAGGTGTTAGCACATAACAAAAAGTAAATGGCAGTAATGATGATCGTGGAAGCTGACTATATAGATGGCCTACAGAGGAACAGAAATACGCGTGCCAATACCCCACCATAAAGAGACGTTGACGAAACACAATGTACCACAAAAACAAAAACCTATTTCTTACATTCTTACCAGTTAGAAAATCGTGGACAGTGGTATTTGTATTCATCATATGCTCATAAAATACATTTAAACCGAACTATAAAAAAAAATTAAATAAAATATCTTCGGAGTGAAAATACTACTAAGGACTATATATATATTTCAACATTATAATATTATTAATTTTTCATGTAAAATGTTGCTTCAATAGCGGAGTCTAAAGCTCAAATCTAGTGTGATCCCTAAAACCTCTTACAGTAGAACAGAGATATAATAACATTCGAGAAATCGAGAAATTTGTTATTATCTGAACGTATTTTATATAATAAACTGTTTTCTTATATGGGCGAAACATTTTCTTATATAAAATATTCTTATATTCGTGTTCTTCTGAATTAGCATTATCGTTAATAGCATTCTTCCACCAAACACTTCCCCTATGTTTCGTAATACTCATCAAGATCAGAGTCGTTAATCGTTGTTTAATCTCATATTTTGTGTTGCTCTTGGAACCTAGGTCCAAATATATGGTTTTTTATCAATTTAAATTGTCTGAATAGTTTCCTTATTGGGATTTTTCCACCAATTTTCAATATAAAACTTTGGATCCTGAAAAGAACAAAATACTGATTACATATAAAAAATTGAATGTTTTAATGGAATTACTAACCTTTAAATATATTAGCGATATTTGTGACTCCATGTGATAATAAGTGCTTTAAAATGTTGTATTTTTTTCCACTGTGCCATAAAGTATCCAAAAAACATGTCTAACTAACATCTGTACATGCTGATATTGGATGGCAGTTGGTATTCTCAACACAAATCTGCTCAGTAAATATTTGGCCGTAGGGTTCACATAACTCTCTCACTCTCAATGTTAATTTTGCCGCATTGTAGACATTAAAGTTGGTCTGCAGAATATGCAGATAGATGTGAGTGTATTTGTGTTGTTATTGCCATCGTGTTCATTTAAGCGTTTACTCGTTAATTTACCGTAAACTTCAACTTCACCTTATTCTGTTGTTGTTGTAGTTTAGATGTTGGTCGTTATGGGTGCTTTCGTCATATGTGAGACTTGTTTTGGATTTAAGCCACATTACACTGCCTGGTGTGGCATATGTTGGGGAAGTTGTGTGGACATTAATCTAGAGATTCCAGTTTCATGAGTCTATTCTTTGTTTTTTTTTTAAATAATGAAAAATTTTCCTCATTTTTACACTCAAATAAAAAATCTTTAATTTTGTTGTTTTTTTCATTTCAGATTTGATATTTTCTACACGACGCAAATTAATGGTCAATGAAGGGCAATAAAAATGGTGATTGTAACACGCGTAAGTATATATCTATCATGTTTTGGCTTCTACATTTTATTTGTTGCACAAGTGGCAGGCAGGCAGACAGACAGAAGGACGGATACAAGACGACGTGAGAATTTAATTGTGGTAGCTGCTGCCACCAGATAGAACGTTTATGTATTTCATCATAAAATATGCATCTTTCCGTTCATTGTATGCTCTATTGTAGGTTACAACTCATAAATTTCTTGGGGTTTCCTGTTTCTTCGTCTTCCTCTTGTTTAAGGTGGGAAATTACTTGAAGAAGTCGACTAATATATAAATATATCATGTCTTATTTACTTCTGACAGTAGGAAAAATGGTAGGAGGGAAAATAAACGTTTAGAGTTGTTATTTAAAACATTTTATCATGGACATACACTCATATATACTGCAAACAATGTTGGCTGAGATTTGAAGAAGAGATTTTATCCATAGTGGTGTTTCTCAGGCAAATCTTGTTCTTTTTTCAGTTAAGTTATAAATCATCGCTATTAAAAAAATGAAAAAAATCATACACAGAAAAAAATCAGTGAAAATATTTCCTACCGGCACATTTTTTAACGACATATCGGCAATAACGTCGGTATTCAAAAGTCCCGATAATGGTTTGTCCTTTATTTTATATACGTTATAACGAATATAAAACCATATAGGGGATTTCGACTGAGGAAATTAATTTCTATCAATTTGGGGGCATTAAAGAGATTAAAATACAACATTTTACCTCAAGAAGGCTGTGCTTTGGCGTAGCAAATGTACAAACATATATAAAACATTTTTGCCCATTATTAATATTTTAAGTATTTTAGAAGTAATCAAAGAAATTGGTGAGGAGCTACCAAACTTTATTAAAATTTAGAAAATACGTTAGGTTGTACCTATTTTGGAACAAATCTCTTAGTCAAATTAAATTTAAATGTTCATTTACTATAAGTCCTGTATCCATAATATGCCCAGTTGTGTATCAGTCGCCAGACCCACAATGAACCGACATTACAAAAACAATTCCAATTTCTTATTTAAATATAATATTCTATTGAATATTACACCAAAATCAGTTTATTTGTGTAATTTATTCTCAGTGGCAATTATAAATGAACTTCACCTCAGAATTAAAAACACACACACACACATGCGCACAAATAAGTGTTGTTTAGGAAATCAACTGCACACAGAAAATTTGCCATGAAAACAATAAATTTTCATTTTAACCACTACAAGTAATTAATGAAACCAACACCAATATTAACTCCATCAAACTACTCATCCATGAGCAGCTCAAAAAACAAGCCAAACCAAAATGAAACGAACTGTCTGGTGCGTTACACTTGAAAAAATATTTGGGTCAATGTTTTTGTTGTGTTTTATTTTTAGTTTAAAGAATGTCTGCTCAATGAAAATTGTACATACACACAGGCATGTGTACGTACATATATGTACTTTTATATAAATTAATGTTATATAATTAACCAGTAAGGAAAGTAGTAAAGTCGGACGGGGCCGACTCTAGGATACCCTTCACCACTATGGGTACATTAAACAGGACTATTAACATGAAATTGGATGAAATAAAATATGTGATATTTATCTAAATGTGAATCTACCTAGATTTGTCCATAAAGTGTGTAAATCGACTTCAAACAAATATAAATAGGTCATCCGGTTGGCTATGTCTGTACTTCTAGAAAACGCAACTACGTAATTCTATGCTCAATTTTGTACGTTGTGCAAAATTTGATGTCAATCTGACTAAGATGAGGAGTATGATGCCCAATTTGCTTGATATCGGGCGAAAAAATATATGTAAGCTATATCCACATATTAAGCGATTTCAAACAAACTTGTCACAGGTTAGGTTATACTAACTTTAGAACGTTTTGTTCCTATTGGTTCCTTGGTGCGTCAATTACATAAAATCAATCTATAATAAAATGGAGCTATATCTAAATCTGGACCGATTTTCACGAAACAAGGCAGACATCACTCTAGGCTCAATTCAGTACGTTATGCCAAATTTCGTGCAAATCGAAAGATATATAGCGACTTTGGTGAACCATTTACATGAAATCGGACGAAACTATATGTGGGAGCTATATAGAAATATGGACCGATTTTATCGAAACTTGGCAGACATCACTCTAGGCTCAATTCAGTACGTTGTGCAAAATTTCGGGCAAATCGAAAGATATATATGGATGTTGGTGCACAATTTACATGAAATCGGACGAAACTATATATGGGAGCTATATCTAAATCTGGACTGATTTTCACGAAACTTGGCAGACATAACTCTAGGCTCAATTCAGTACGTTATGCCAAATTTCGTGCAAATCGAAAGATATATATGGATTTTGGTCACAATTTACATGAAATCGGACGAAACTATATATGGTAGCTATATCCAAATCTTGACCGATTTTCACGGAGCTTGGCAGACATCATTCTAGACCTAAATGATTAGGCTGTACCAAATTTCGTGCTAATCGAAAGATATATAGGGACTTTGGGGCCCCATTTACATTAAATCGGACGAAACTATATATGTGAGCTATATCTAAATCGGGACCGATTTTCATGAAACTTGGCAGACATCATTCTAGGCCCAATTAAGTACGTTATGCCAAACTTCGTGCAAATCGATGGATATATAGGGACTTTGGGGCACCATTTACATGAAATCGGACGAAACTATATATGGGAGCTATATCTAAATCTGGACCGATTTTCTTGAAACTGGGCAGACACCATTCTAGACTCAATTCAGTACGTTATGCCAAATTTCGTGCAAATCGAAAGATATATAGAGACTTTGGGGCACCATTTACATGAAATCGGACGAAACTATATATGGGAGCTATATCTAAATCTTGACCGATTTTCACGAAACTTGGCAGACATCACTCTAGGCTTAATTCAGTACGTTATGCCAAATTTCGTGCAAATCAAAAGATATATAGGGACTTTGGGGCACCATTTACATGAAATCGGACGAAACTATATATGGGAGCTATATCTAAATCTGGACCGATTTTCACGAAACTTGGCAGACATCATTCTAGACCTAAATGATTAGGCTGTACTAAATTTCGTGCAAATCGAAAGTTATATAGGGACTGTTTACATTAAATCGGTTAAATATATATATGGGAGCTATATCTAAATCTGAACCGATTTTTCCCAATTTCAATAGGGTTCGTCCTTGGGCCAAATAAGTGACCTATGCCAAATTTCATCCAATTCGGATCATAAATGCGACCTGTACTTTGTTTACAATTTAACATGGACAGACGGACGGACGGACGGACGGACAGACGGACATGCGTAAATCGACTCAGAAAGTGATTCTATGCATATTCTCAAAAGGAACCATGGGTCTATCTCGATTATTTTTGCCTGTTACAAACATATGCACAAAGACATAATACCCTGTACCACAGTGTGGTGAAGGGTATAAAAATGGAAACAAAATTGACTTTAATCTGTATTTTGGAAAACTCCCCAAACACAACTTCGCCACAAAAATGAGTCATTATCAAATAGTTTTATTTTTATACTGAACAGATAGAAATCAGGTTTATACAAATATCGGCCTCTTTGCTAACATAAGAGTGAAACAAATTATTGTCCCTAATAACAGCTATCCAAGGATGCAAATCAAGAAGCAATATAGCAAAATTAATAAGACATGAACTTTAAGCAAAGGTCTTACTTCTGAAATTAAATCATAACGATTTGAAATTTATATCTACAAGACTTTAAAGTCAACGAACTTCGTTTTTTGTAAGGTCATGACAACCACTGAAGCATATATTTCATTGCCAATATTAACATTCAATTAAATACCTGAATGTAAATGAACCATTGTAAAATAAATAAATTGTAAATTATTGTTACATTTTAGGGTGACTACATCTGGATAGAGCCCGCATCGGGTAGAGAATTCGATGTAGCCATTGGTGCTCGTGTCATTTCTGCAGAGGGTAGACGCATACAAGTGCGCGACGATGACGGCGACGAAATATGGCTATCGCCTGAAAGACGTATCAAAGCCATGCATGCCTCCTCCGTACAGGGTGTGGAGGACATGATCTCATTGGGTGATCTACATGAGGCTGGCATATTACGGAATCTACTGATCAGATACAAAGAAAACTTAATTTACGTAAGTAACCCGACACTGTTAAAGCAATAATGAATGTTTTAGCCACATTCACATCTTGTAATTTAGACCTATACTGGATCCATTTTGGTGGCAGTTAATCCCTATCAAATTCTACCCATCTACACGGCCGATCAAATAAAACTCTACAAAGAACGTAAAATTGGTGAATTACCACCACATATTTTTGCCATAGGCGACAATGCCTATGCCCACATGAAACGCTATCGCCAGGATCAATGCATTGTCATATCGGGCGAATCAGGTGCGGGTAAGACGGAAAGCACAAAACTTATTTTACAATATTTGGCTGCCATCAGCGGTAAACATTCCTGGATAGAACAACAAATTTTGGAGGCTAATCCCATTTTGGAGGCATTTGGTAATGCAAAGACCGTAAGAAATGACAATTCTTCAAGGTAGGTTATCCATCATATCATATCCTCACATCGACACACATAGCTAGCTAACACAAAATTAATCGATCCCTTTCAGATTTGGCAAATACATTGACATACACTTCAGTGCCAATGGCGTTATTGAGGGTGCCAAAATTGAACAGTATCTGCTGGAGAAATCCCGCATTGTTTCACAAAATCCCAGTGAACGAAATTATCACATATTCTATTGCATTTTGGCTGGCCTTTCTATGGAGGAGAAACGACGTCTGGAACTTGGAAATGCATCAGATTATAAGTAAGTAAATTCCCCACAACCACAGCGGCCCTTTCTAATTTCTTTCTCCATTTTCAGATATCTTACCGGAGGGGATTGCATCACATGTGAGGGACGGGATGATACTGCCGAGTTCTCCGACATACGTTCTGCCATGAAAGTCTTACTTTTTACCGATCAAGAAATTTGGGAAATCATCAAATTGCTCGCTGCTCTATTGCACTGCGGCAACATTAAATACAAAGCCACAGTTGTTGATAATTTGGATGCCACCGAAATTCCAGAATACATAAATGTAGAAAGAGTGGCAGCCCTATTGGGACTACCTTTACAACCTCTCATCGATGCTCTCACGCGCCGTACCCTCTTTGCTCATGGTGAAACTGTGGTCTCAACATTGTCCCGCGAACAGTCAGTTGATGTACGCGATGCCTTCGTGAAGGGCATATACGGACGCCTCTTCGTACACATTGTACGCAAAATTAATGCTGCCATTTATAAGCCAAGGGCCACATCTCGCAATGCTATTGGTGTTTTGGATATTTTCGGTTTCGAGAATTTCGACCAGAACAGCTTCGAACAATTCTGTATAAATTACGCCAACGAAAACTTGCAACAGTTCTTTGTGCAACACATCTTCAAATTGGAACAGGAGGAATACAATCACGAGGGTATCAATTGGCAACACATAGAGTTTGTGGATAATCAGGATGCCTTAGATTTGATTGCTATTAAACAGCTCAACATTATGGCTTTAATCGATGAGGAGGCCCGCTTTCCCAAGGGCACAGATCACACAATGTTGGCCAAATTGCACAAAACCCACGGCACCCACAAGAACTATTTGAAACCCAAATCGGACATTAACACCAGCTTCGGTCTGAATCACTTTGCCGGTGTTGTATTTTATGATACCAGTGGTTTCCTGGAAAAGAACCGCGACACTTTCAGTCCTGATTTATTGCATCTCGTAAGTCAAAGTAGCAATAAGTTCCTGAGACAAATTTTTGCTCAAGACATAGAAATGGGTGCAGAGACTCGTAAGAGGACACCCACTCTATCCACTCAGTTCAAAAAGAGTTTGGATGCTTTGATGAAAACTCTAAGCTCGTGTCAGCCATTCTTCATACGTTGCATCAAACCGAATGAAGTGAAGCGACCAATGTTATTCGATCGTGGCCTGTGTTGTCGACAGTTACGTTATTCGGGTATGATGGAAACAATTCGCATTCGCCGGGCTGGTTATCCCATACGACATGGCTTTAGAGATTTTGTGGAACGTTACAGGTTCCTTATTCCAGGAGTACCACCAGCACATCGCACTGATTGTCGTTTGGCTACATCGCGTATATGTGCCGCAGTCCTTGGCAAATCGGACTATCAACTGGGCCATACCAAAGTTTTTCTGAAAGATGCTCATGATTTGTTCTTAGAACAGGAGCGTGATCGCGTGTTGACACGTAAGATTTTGATTCTGCAAAGAACTATACGCGGTTGGGTCTATCGCAGACGTTTCTTGCGAATGCGAGCTGCCGCCATTACCATTCAGCGTTACTGGAAGGGCTATGCCCAAAGAAAACGTTATCAGCAAATGCGAGTGGGCTATATGCGTTTGCAAGCTTTGATACGATCACGTGTTCTTTCGCATAGATTCCGTCATTTGCGAGGTCACATCGTGGGTCTGCAGGCTCATGCCCGTGGTTATTTGGTGAGGCGTGAATATGGACATAAAATGTGGGCCATTATTAAAATACAGTCGCATGCCCGCAGAATGATTGCTATGCGGAGGTACAAGAAAATGAAGGAGGAATACAAGAAGTTCGCAGAGGTATTGCATTTACGGAAATTGGAGGAGCAGGAGCTGATGCACAAAGGTAACAAACACGCTCGCGAAATTGCAGAACAACATTATCGCGATCGTTTACATGAGCTCGAACGCAGAGAAATGGAGAAAGAGATCGAAGAACGTCGCCGAGTGGAAGTGAAGAAGAATTTGATAAACGATGCCGCCCGCAAACAAGACGAACCGGTGGATGACGGAAAACTGGTAGAAGCCATGTTTGATTTTCTACCCGATTCCAGTAGCGAGGCACCAACACCACATGCAGGGCGAGAAACATCGGTATTCAATGATTTGCCCCATGGCAATAGTGTCAATCAAGAGGTAAGAAGAGTATATTCTAAATTATAGCATTAGTATAACTGTATTACTTTCTCTTTCACAGGATATAATTGGTCCCATGCACATCTCCGAAGATGAAGAGGATTTGTCAGAATTTAAATTCCAAAAATTCGCAGCTACCTACTTCCAGGGCAATGTCAACCATCAATACTCCAAGAAGGCCCTGAAACATCCCCTTCTACCATTACATACCCAAGGTGATCAATTGGCAGCTCAAGCCTTGTGGATAACTATTTTAAGATTTACCGGGGATATGCCCGAACCAAAATATCACACCATGGATCGCATGGATACGACATCGGTAATGTCTAAAGTTACAGCCACCTTGGGAAGAAACTTTATCAGAAGCAAAGAATTCCAAGAAGCTCAACTAATGGGTTTGGATCCTGAAGCATTCCTCAAACAAAAGCCACGCTCAATTAGACACAAATTGGTTTCGCTTACACTGAAACGTAAAAACAAACTCGGCGAGGATGTAAGACGCCGCCTGCAAGATGAAGAGTATACGGCAGACAGTTACCAATCATGGCTCCAATCACGTCCCACTTCCAATCTGGAAAAATTACACTTCATCATTGGCCATGGCATTTTAAGAGCCGAATTGAGAGACGAAATCTACTGTCAAATTTGCAAACAGTTAACGAACAACCCTCTGAAGTCGTCACATGCCAGAGGTTGGATACTTCTATCGTTGTGCGTAGGCTGTTTTGCTCCATCTGAGAAATTCGTTAACTACTTAAGAGCCTTCATTCGTGAAGGTCCTCCTGGCTATGCTCCCTACTGTGAGGAACGCCTAAAGAGGACCTTCAACAATGGTACACGCAATCAACCTCCATCATGGCTAGAATTACAGGCCACAAAATCAAAGAAACCCATAATGCT
The DNA here is from genome assembly GCF_032173495.1 of Musca vetustissima. Classification (NCBI taxonomy): domain Eukaryota; kingdom Metazoa; phylum Arthropoda; class Insecta; order Diptera; family Muscidae; genus Musca; species Musca vetustissima. The sequence continues at coordinate 280,284 of NW_026875384.1, forward strand.
GCCCATTACATTTATGGATGGCAATACAAAGACACTTCTGGCAGATTCTGCCACCACGGCTCGGGAGTTGTGCAATCAATTGTCTGACAAAATCACTCTGAAGGATCAATTTGGCTTCTCACTGTATATTGCTCTATTCGATAAGGTGTCTTCGTTGGGTAGTGGTGGAGATCATGTAATGGACGCAATTTCACAGTGTGAACAATATGCCAAAGAACAAGGAGCCCAGGAACGCAATGCCCCCTGGCGATTGTTCTTCCGCAAGGAAATATTTGCTCCCTGGCATGATCCCACATTCGATCAAGTCGCTACGAATCTCATTTATCAGCAGGTGGTGAGAGGTGTCAAATTCGGAGAATATCGTTGCGATAAGGAGGACGATTTGGCCATGATTGCGGCTCAGCAATATTTCATTGAATATGGCACCGATATGTCTATGGAAAGACTTTTTACCCTGCTGCCTAATTTTATACCCGACTTCTGTCTAACAGGTGTCGATAAGGCCATTGAACGCTGGGCTGCTCTTGTTTTGCAGGCCTACAAGAAGTCATACTACGTCAAGGAAAAGATACATTCACTTAAGATCAAGGAAGACATTGTGAGCTACGCCAAATACAAGTGGCCTTTGCTATTTTCCCGGTTCTACGAAGCATATCGTAACTCTGGTCCAAATTTACCCAAAAACGATGTTATCATTGCTGTCAACTGGACGGGCGTTTATGTGGTTGATGACCAGGAGCAAGTGTTGTTGGAATTAAGTTTCCCCGAGATTACTGCCGTTTCCAGTCAGAAAACCAATAAAGTTTTTACGCAAACCTTTAGCTTATCTACTGTGCGTGGAGAAGAGTTCACATTCCAAAGTCCCAACGCCGAAGACATAAGAGACTTGGTTGTTTATTTCCTCGATGGCCTGAAGAAGAGATCGAAATTTGTTATAGCCATTCAGGATTATCGGGCTCCCTCCGACGGTTCGAGTTTCTTATCGTTCTACAAGGGTGACCTCATCATTCTGGAAGATGAAAGCTGTGGAGAAAATGTCCTCAACAATGGTTGGTGTATAGGTCGTTGTGAACGCACCCAGGAAAGGGGAGACTTTCCGGCAGAGACTGTGTATGTGCTGCCTACGCTTACGAAACCACCTCAGGATATTCTAGCCTTATTTAATGTTGAAGAAGCTCATCATGGCAAGCGTTTGAGTATGGCGTCCAATGGAGTGGCCGAGCCCAGAGACCGCCCGCACACTTTGATGGAATATGCTTTGGATCACTTCCGTTTACCTCCCAAGCGTACAGTATCGAAAACATTGACTTTAAGTTCGAAACGTTCTGAGGAAATTTGGCGTTATTCAAGAGATCCCATCAAGGCCCCACTTCTAAGGAAATTGCAAGCAAAAGAGGAATTGGCCGAAGAGGCTTGCTTCGCTTTTGCCGCCATACTTAAATACATGGGTGATCTGCCTTCGAAAAGGCCAAGAATGGGCAATGAAATCACCGATCACATTTTCGATGGTCCATTGAAGCATGAAATTCTGAGGGATGAAATATATTGCCAAATAATGAAACAGTTGACTGACAACAGAAATCGCATTTCGGAAGAGCGTGGTTGGGAGCTGATGTGGTTGGCCACAGGTCTATTTGCCTGCTCCCAGGCCTTACTCAAAGAACTAACTCTCTTTCTGAGAACTAGAAGACATCCCATATCACAAGATTCGTTACACCGCCTGCAGAAAACAATACGTAATGGCCAGCGCAAGTATCCACCGCACCAAGTTGAAGTCGAGGCCATTCAACACAAGACAACACAAATATTCCACAAAGTATACTTCCCGGATGATACTGACGAAGCCTTCGAAGTTGATTCATCAACAAGGGCCAAGGATTTCTGCCAGAATATTTCGCAACGTCTATCGCTGAGAACCAGTGAAGGTTTCTCACTTTTCGTAAAGATAGCGGACAAAGTCATTTCAGTACCCGAAGGAGATTTCTTCTTCGATTTTGTGAGACACTTAACCGATTGGATTAAGAAGGCCAGACCCATACGAGATGGCAGTAATCCACAATTCACCTATCAAGTGTTCTTTATGAAGAAATTATGGACCAATACAGTGCCCGGTAAAGATCGTAATGCAGACTTGATATTCCATTACCACCAAGAGTTGCCGAAGCTATTAAGGGGCTATCATAAGTGTTCACGAGAAGAGGCTGCCAAATTGGCTGCCTTGGTCTATAGAGTACGCTATGGTGATAATAAGCAAGAACTGCAAGCCATACCGTAAGTAGTGTTACGAGTATAGGGAAGATAGATATTTAATTAATGTCTGTGTTTATTTTCAGACAAATGTTGCGTGAGTTGATACCCTCCGATTTAATGAAAATGCAAAGCACTAGCGAATGGAAGCGGGCAATTGTTGCCTCGTATAATCAAGATTCCGGTATGAGTTCTGAAGATGCTAAAGTGGCGTTCCTTAAAATTGTCTACAGGTAATGTACACATATTAGATATAATATCTTTTTTGTCTGTTTACTAATTTATTCTACGTCGTTTTCTTCAGGTGGCCCACTTTTGGATCGGCATTCTTTGAAGTGAAGCAAACGACTGAACCCAATTATCCAGAAATGTTATTAATAGCAATCAATAAGCATGGCGTTAGTCTAATACATCCAGTAACTAAGGTAAATAGTATTATAAATTTATAATGATCTGGCAAAACTAAAAATTGTATTCATTTCCAGGACATACTTATAACTCATCCTTTCACACGCATTTCAAATTGGTCCTCCGGCAACACTTACTTCCACATGACCATTGGTAATTTGGTACGAGGCTCAAAGCTGTTATGCGAAACATCTTTGGGTTACAAAATGGATGATTTGTTGACATCGTACATCTCGCTGATGTTAACTAATATGAACAAAAACCGCACTATTCGCGCAAACTAATCAAGTCTAATCAAACTTTTCCTCACACATAAAAGTCTCTTAGACAACAAGAAATTTTATTAGTTTTTCGAATTGTTCTAACCAAATTCGTGTCTTTTATTGTGTAGACCACCACCACTCTTCGTTTTACGTATGTTATAATTTATGATCAAATTACACTTAATTTATGTATGTTATTATTCTTATTCTTTTCAAAATATTACGCTCCCTAACTTTATATATTCTAAAATTTCAAATATTTTTAATATTTATTTTTATTATTTTATTTGTTAGTATTTAAGGCAAACGAAGTTCGGTATAAATACATAAACTATTGTGTATTTGTTTTTATGATTCTATTTTAATTCGATAATAGATTTTTCGAAATTTCCTCATTATTTAATTTTTTTGAAATCGAAATGTAAGAACAATTTAATAAAAAAACAAAGCCCCCATAGTAAACTGTATTAGCCTTAACTTGTTTTAAACAATTTCAAAGACATAAACATGAATATCAAAAGAAAGTGTGTGTTTTTTTTTTAATTTACCATAAATAGAAAGATTTGTAATCAATTAAAGTATATTATTTATACAATAAATATATATTTATAATAAATATTAAACATAATCATAATTTTGTTTTATTTGAAGAACAAACTTTTAGATTGAAATATACATTATATTTGTGCACGGTCGTTACAGGGATGGTGTGAGACTGTTTCCACCTCATCTGTAACCGCGGTTGCAGTTTAAAATGCAATAAAGAGATTAAAAGAATTTCTTCTTAGAAAACAGATATAAAGATTAAAGATCAGATTAGCCCGGTCGTCGAAAATGACGATAAAATCGGAGAAATGATCGAAGTTGAACGGCATGTTAACATCGACCAGGAGCTAAAAATCGACGATAAAACTGTTTTAAACAAAGCTAGATTCAAAAAGATGTTCGATGTTTGGGTGCCACACCAATTAACATAGAAAAATAGAATGGGTAAAATTTCCATCTGCGAAGCTTAGGTCAAACGGAATGAGATGGACCCATTTCTTAAACGGATGGTGACTGGTGATGAGAAATTTTTGCGAAAAGCGGTGAAGCACCTCAAACGGTTGCCTAACCATGGAGGGGGATTATTTATTACGAGTTCTACTGTAAACAACTGGACCGTTTGAATATAGCAATTGACCAAAAACGAACAGAAGTGACCAACAGGAGAGGTGTCGTATTCCACCAGGACAAAGCTAGGCCACACACATCTACAGAGACTCACCAGAAACTTCGGGAGCTGGGTTGGGAAGTTTTAATGCATCCGCCATACAGTCCGGACTTAGCACCAAGTGATCATCATCTTCTTGCATTGCAAAAGTTCTTAAATGATAAAAAATTGGTATGTAGGGAGGATTGTGAAAATTGACTAGTAGAGTTTTTTTTGCAAATAGAGTCTATGAGAGAGACAAAATGAAGTTACCATTAAAATGATAATGGATTTCGGATAATGGATAATGGATTTCAATCTGGGTGATCCAATCAGAATACAATCCCATATTGCCGTAGTTGCAATCAAAAGTATATATACCTATGTGGAAAAAAATCAAAACGATCTGCGATCAGGCATCCTAAACTTGCACGTTCCGTATTTCATTTCGAATGCATTCTGAATATAAAGATGTATTATTGTTGAAGCTGATAGTATCCGGAAAGCCATGGTATAATAATAGAAAGTAACAGCAAAAGTTGTTGTACAAAAAACGAAACAACAACCACGTGGAAATTTGTTGTAAGTTCTATTAGTGTCAACTCATTTGACAGAAAAATGTAAACAAACAAATTATAATCAAATTATTTTTATTTTGAAAATGAAATATTTTTGAATCCTCAAAATAAAAATTGAAAAACATGAATGAAAATCTATAAAATGTATATTTCTATCTCTTCCACATCTTTCATATAATTGAGCCATTGCCATATATATGTGTAACACATATGAAAATGCTGGGAATAGCAAGTTGTTCCTTGAAGAAAGATTTGCTTCCTCAAACTTTCCCAGCAGGCAGTTTGAGTAAATTGAATACGGGAGGACATTTAATAAAGAACAAATTCGAATTGAATGCGTTCCCAATTTTCCTGTTGGGTGATTTATAAAAACATAATTTGTCAAATTCATATTGACACTAGTTTTACGTTGGAATCAAATCAGCTGGGATTTGCTGTTACCTTTTATAATTGTACCATGCCGAAAAGCATAGCTTTCCCTCCAAAAAACCTGTCATTGTAATAACACACATTGAGTTCAAAGGGGGTGGAGTGATAATTTGAAATATATTTATTTAAATGTATATAATTTACTCAACTACTTACCACCTCAACAAATTCACAAATACTTTCCTATTCGCAAATAATTTCCTCGTATATACACAAAAAAGCTTCCTATGTGGCGCCACATAGAAAGGCGTCGTCTTTTATTCCAGGCCTTTCCACTGAACGGAAATATTTCAGTCTTTTTTCACTTTTAACCGATATTCGCGCACTCATCAATTATTTATAAACAATTTAGAACAAGTAAAAACAAGCATTAAATAAATTTGCAAACTTTTAACTTTCTCTTCCACTATTTAGCTAATTTTATTTGAGAGACGTGTTGCACTTTAGTTGTTTACATTCAAAATTGAATTCAAAATGAATGAAAAACGTATGGGGGAGAAAGAACATGCAATGTTTACGAATGACGTGTGATGAAAGAAAAAGAAATAACAAGAACATGAACTATAGATGTCCTCATAGTGATCAGCGCGACAATTACGACCTCTAGTGTCGGCACCCCCTTATGTACATGTAACGCCTCTATGTGAGTACATATGAAATTATGAAATGAATTAAGAGCATATAATGTAATACAATTAAACCTTACAATAATTTAGACAATTCGTATGCATAAGAATGACAAGAATATTAAAAATCAATTTAAAACATACAATGAGTGAAATTCAAATATAAATTAATAACATAAGAATGAATATACAGTGGTGGTCACGCAATTAAAAATTGTCAGCCTATGATTCGATTTTTTGAAATTTTTGGTCACATAATTAAAACATTGTGTATTTTTTTTACTTTAAACGGCATATACATTATAACTTTTTACCGGGTTAACCTACTTTATGAGGATTTATTTGACATATATGCAAAGGAATTGACAATTGAAACCCACTGGGTTAACGAAATCTGGTTAAATGTAAACGTACTATTACTGCTTCTTTTTCAAAATATTTTTAAGAAAACTTTTTAAATTTCTTAAATTAAGTAAACTAAGCACCAATAAAATAATTTACAGATACAAATTAAAAAAAAAAAATCTGTAAAATCTATCAAGATTGGCAACAATTTGTACTTATTATAGAAAATAAAGGTCCGAATATACCAAAAATTTCTAGAATTAGTAGAAAACAATAAATATTTCTTAAAATAAATAAATATTTGAAATAAAACTCAAAAAATGGCAATTAACCGATGCGATTTCGAAAGCCTTTATTGAGGAAGGCCGGAATATTTTTGCAGTATGTCAGGAAATGTCGATTAATATTGGCATTTATTATATCAAACCGATTGTTCGAGTAGTAGAGAATATATTTTATCAGAAAATATATCAGTCACAGCATAATGAACAATGATAAACGCCTATGCTGACCAGTAAAAGTTTCTTGCACACAGCATCTTTTTTGATGCTCAACACAAGATTTTAAATATTGCTCAAACTGTAAAATTTTTCTTTCTTTGAGGATGAAAAAGATTAAATGGGTATTATTCTATTCCAAAAAATATTATTTTATTTATTTATTTACTAATTTTAGTAATTTTTGGTATATTCCGAATGTTAGCCGTGCTGTTCAAATTGTTGCAAATTTTGATATATATATATTTTTTAAATTAATTTGTGCAGGATGACACCACATTAACAATAATTAAAATATAAATAACTTTACAACTGAATAGATGTTAGTAATCTAGTATCCCAAATTAAGTTCTTCCTTCTTGCCACAGATTTATATACTGTCTCTGGCAACTCATGAACATAATCACATTTTTGTAATAAACCTTGTTAAACACTGCCTTTGCTATTTTGTATACCCCATCATCATCATCTATCCCCATATCGTGCATGGCTTCAATTATGTTACTGTCCTATGGTAAATAACATATTTTAAAAATACATTTAAACACAAACAATTAAATTTTTTTCATAAAGTTATTGTATAAAATTATAGCAGTTACTGTTTGCTGATTTCCACATTTTGTAAATGTGGACTAGACATTTACATCATCGTCATCATCAACAGTAACAATCCAACCACTTAAATTCAAATACAATGGGTTAGACAGAGAGGGCTGACTGACTGTGACCACACACTGTTGGCCAATGAACTACGTGTAAAGTGTAGTTCAGACTTTAGCTCTACAATCATTGGTGGGTTTCTGCTTTCAGCTTTGTTGCCATTCAAGGTGGAGTTTTACATTTTGCACAAAGCTATAGGTAAAAAAATTAGGTATTTTATGTTTTTATTTTGCGGTGATGATGGGAAAGACATACAGTCAGCCTGAGTTTAAATCAGTACAATGAACTTTAATTTTATTATTATTATGAAAAGTACAGTACGTACGTTCATACATATTTAGAAGGAAGAGTTTTGTTTAGATTTTATACTATTTTTTTTACAAAAATATGTCAATAAAAATTAAATGATTATTTTTTTGATAATCATACTTGAATCGAGAAATTAACTTGGAAGTGATGCCGGAACTAATATTTTAATACGACTTTATTAGATAGTGTATTGTTTTAAAAAATTGGGAATTATATAAACTGTTATATTGCCAATTAGAGGTACTGCTCTCTGGATACTAAACTTTCCCCAGATGCATGTAATACTTATAATTTTGGGTTTGAGAAAATTTACCTAATATTTGATTTTAAAATAAAAGGGTAAGATGTAAGTGCTTCCGAATTGAGGACCACTTTTTGTCCAATTTTTCTAATCTGCCTCATAGAAATGATGTATTTTGACACTATGTACCTTTGAACCAAGTAAGCTTCAGACAATTTCGAGTTCAAGAAGAAATATCCACTCGTATGTCTGTCCGGCTGGTGAACGCAATAACTCTCCGAGGGAGTTTTCGAATTTATAAAAACTATGGAGAAAATCAGACCTCTCCTTTTGGTAACAGCCCCCACAAAATGCCCAACATTTCGAAGAAGAGCGGACAATGCCCCACTAAAATATGGTTGTTTTTTTATAAAACAACAAACTTGGATTATGCCCGCCGGTTACATCAATAACAAAACGACGAATTCAATTTTCCCCTAATTTTAATCAAAATTTTGCATATTGTAATTTAAGATCATTTCTGATACCTTCAGAAGGTTTTTTCCTGTAAATCCCATATGAAAATGTTTTACTACAAACTTGATTAAATCCGTAGATGAGACATATGTGTCCATTCCTTCTGGTACACCTTCCACAAAGTATCAAATTTTGCAATATTTGTTAATCTTTTATGAAACGGTTTGATCCAAACTTTAAATTCGTTATATTTTTACTAAACCAGGCCTATCGGTTTGGTATTATTATAAAGCACATATCTTTTATAAGTAAAAATGGATTTTGAAAAATTAAAAATCTTATAAAATACGAAATGATTAGACAATTAGACAATAGCTCATTAAATATCTGTAATATAAATTTATCATACAATGGCCATGGACAAATTTATGAGTAATTTTATCATACATAATTAATTAATTTAGAATATGGACTCAACGAACTCTCTTTTTTAATTTACTAGGTCTGAGAAAATTTTCTATTTATCCAAAAATTCAGTAAAATAGTATGAAACACCTTTATTTATAAGTGGTGTTCGGAATTTTTCGCATGGAAATCGAAAACTTTAGTTTCCTTTTTAAAATTGAAAAATGTTACTGACTTATCCTTTCAACAGGATGAGCACTTTGTTGTAGAAAGGCTTTAACGAAATTGTTTGTTCGAATGTGTTAATTAGTATAAAACTGTATGTGTCTTAAGTCTTTTGTACATAACAGTGTGGGGTTTCATAGATTTGTGTTGGAGCTACATTTTTATATGTATTTTTTATTTCTGATCAGATTTCTCTCTATTTTTATTAATATTTATGTTTATATATCTTAAGTCAATCTGTTCTTTAGTATTTTCCTTAAATATAAATATATATTAATTACCCTTAATTACATTTAAGTTTACATTCGGAAGATCTATCTCCACTCTACTCCATTCCATGGAAATAACAATAATAATCTAGACAAACTTGCATTGCATTTATTAGTTGCTATTTTTTTCCTCTACAATGGGTTGTAAATTTTCAAGATTTTCACATGGAATGGGATCTTTGTTTTTGTGATAAGTTGTAATTTTGCCTTTTCGTGTCATGAACAGTCGGTGCTGCTTGTGTTTTTCTTATTTCACCTTTGGCAGAATTTGATAATTTATGAGTTCTACTAAAATGAAAACACGGCAGTCGTCAGAACGTCAGGAAAAAACCCCATCACCTAATGTTTTTTTTTTTTAGAAAATTAATTTCAATGCATGTTTGTTGTTGCTGTTTCTTTCGAATACATAGAGCAAAAAATTAAATAAAAAACAGCAACTCACTCATACACACAATAGATGCTGTTGAAATCTAGATTTTCATGGGAAATTATTTTGGCTTTCTTACAATGGGGACAGAGCTGAACTGTAAAACGTTTGTGAGAATTTCAAAATATTGTCGAATAACTTATAGAGTTGCTGTTTTTTGCATCTATTGTTGTTCGTAGTAAATGATTTAGTAAAAATTTTGAAATCCTTTTTAATTGGAGGCCAGATTAAAGACTTTAGAACCCAATGCTAAATTACAGCCACTTGGTTAGAAACAGTCCAGTGATTTGTAATTAAAAAAACTGAAATTAAGCGGTTTATTATAAGAGAGTGGTGTCAACATTTCCCAGATGCATGTAATAAGTATACTTTGGATTTGAGAAATTTTACTTTATACTTAAAATTAGAGGAAACGATGTAACTGCTTCCGAATTGAGTACCACTTTTGGTCCAATCTGTCCCATAGAAATAATGGATTTTACCCTATGTGCCTTTGAACCAAGTCTGCTTCAAAATTTGGAGTCGATGAAGAAATATCCATTCTTATGTTTTTTTTTTATTCCAGACTCTCCTAGCTTCATATTAAATTACATTTTATTAAAAAATTATTATGTTTTAATAAAATATCAAATATTTAAGCTTTAAAGTCTATTAAAAATACTTATAAAATTAAAGAGATTGATAATTTATTTTAACATATTTTGCAAAGAGATTCTCTGCCATTGAAATTTCAAATACAGTCAATTCTGTGACAATGTGACTCGATTCTTCACAATATCTAAAATCAGTACTCTTGGTGGTATTCCAAAACGTGGAAATGAATGACGAAATAAATTATATGCAGATGTAATGATAAACAGATGTGTAGGATTTTTCAAAATTGTTTGAACATTAGTTCTAATAAATATATAATTATAATGATAGACAGGTTGGACGTATATAAATATTTCAAAATTCATTCCGTATTTTGATAACATTTGACCTCTTGAAATATAAAATTTAAAATGCATATTTAAAATGCATTGCAATAAGGACGATATTTACGGAAACCTTTAGGGATGTACAGCCTCGGTGGCGCAGTAGGCAGCGCGTAAGTCTCATAATCTTAAGGTCGTGAGTTCGAGCCTCACCCGGGGCAGTACTTTTTTAATTAACTTACAATTTGATACAGGACAAGATATTGAAACAAAGCTGTAATTTATTTCATTTTCATTATTAAAAATATACAAGAACACTTCTCTTACGTTTTATGTAGTAAAAAAGAAAAGTCTCCAAAACGGGAAATAATCAATTCACATGTTCAACATTTGTTTCCGGTAATATCCGAAGGACTATGCTTTACTTGCCGAAATTATAAGAAAAATCCAGTATTTGTGATTAATATTTTATAATTTATAATACAGTTTTCAATCTATAAAAAAATTTCCCTTAGATCGCAATATTTACTTTCTAAAAACAATTCCTTGTGTGTGTGAGAAAAATCAAAATTGCTACTTAATGAAGAGCCTTTGCAAACAGACAATCATTTCCCATGAAATTTTCATGGAAAACATACCACATACATGGACAGCATTTACATTTTTATGAAATTTATTAACTTGCGACAGCGAAAAAATACAAACAAAATAACCATCAAGAAGACGAAGTTGATGATCACCCTAACCTCTTTACCATTTTCTTTTTTTCCTAAAACACTCACAAAATAAAATCTTAAAGACACCAAAAGCCATCTAGTTTGCATAAAATTCCCACGCAGTTTTGATTTTTCATTGTTGTCGCAATCTTGGTGGTGGTGGTGGTTAATAATTCTTCTTCTTGTGTTTTTACAACATCTATAATTTAGCGTGTGAAAATGAAGTTGGTCTTAAGAACTTAAAGGCATAATTAACTTGGCTGTTAAGAAAATATATTTTCACTTGTTGTCGGATGTTCTGCAGTCAAGCATGTTCGAAGGGGAATGGCTTCGTTTTAATTCTCATTAAGACATTCCTTGAGGAATTGCTTGATGTTCCTATAAGAAGCAGCAAACGGGGGTTACTTTTTGTGGCCAACAACGATCTTGACATGTTTTGGCTTATTAGAAATTCTAATTTCTCATTGAAACCCACTGTCGTCAAGAAATTTTCCCACCACAAAACCTAAGAATGTGGCAAGGGTGGTTGATTTAATATATCTTTAAGACAGTAAGTAGTAGCCCTCAACATGCAACATTTTTGTTGCTGGGAATTTTTTCTGCCCTGTTTTGGTTTTTAATACAAATGGAATCATGCAAGTTCAAGATGTTTATTTCACAATCATAGTTATTTTCTTATCAGATAGATGGATGACTTTCTGAGACATTTGACTAAGAAGGGAAAATTTCTTGCCCCACAAATATATTCACCACTCTTGTATCGTTGAGCCGTGACCAAATAAGATTTTCCCACAATTAAAATGAAAACACAACAAATTAGATTATTTTGTTTAAAAAATATGATTTTGTTTTTTATTACTTAATTTTACATACTGCATTTTTGTGGGTTGTTTGTTCATAGGGTGGATTTTTGTTGGTTTGTTTGTTTATTTCAACACGGTGCTACAAAATTAAAAGTATACATTTTCAAGTGATCCAGTTTAAAATATTTGTATACAATGTTTTCAAATTTATTTCATATCTGCTGAACAACAAAATAAAATTAGTAACATGACCAAAATATAATTTTTAGTACAAAATTTATTCATGTCTTTTTGGAAAATGATCTCTTGACGATTAAGATGACATTTCAAAATATTTTACAATGTAATAAATTTATTCCAGGGATTTTGAAACATGTAAAAAAATTAGTTGGATTAATAATACTTATTATGATTCTATAATAAGGCATCGCAGCAATAATAAAAATAATAAAATACCAAGCAGCAAATTTTAAAATTTGTTCAATTGATCTGCGTTCGGTGGTATCACTTTATAGTTATTTGTTTTCTTTTTCGCCATAGCACCGTGATGAACTTTTATACATTTGTATAAATAAATTAAAACTATGTTGTTTTTGTCTTTTTCCGGTTTGTTTGTTCTTTGAAACATCTTAAGATCATAGATTAAAAGTTTACTTATACTATTTCTAAACTTTATGTGTGTCACATAAAATTTGACATTATAGTTATTCATATAAAATACCTTATATATTCAATTTTTATAAATAAATTTATTATATGTATATCGAATGTATGTATATGCAATTTATGTATTTATGTTTTTTGGGTGTTTGTATGTATATATATAAAATGCTGTTTTTTTTGTTTTTTCTTAATGTATGTATATAAATACATTTCTCTTACAAATAGTAATAAAATTATGCATTAATAAAAATGAAGCTACATGATCATAAAAAAGAATTCTCAAATTTTATATACAATACTCATGTAAAAATTGGTATAAAATGAAATTTCTAAATAATACTAAAAATTTGGGTAAAATATAAAAAAAATCTTGGTTTATAGCTTAATAATAATAAAAATATTTAATATGGAAATGACAAGAATGTTTGTGTGGTAAGGTGTTTGGTTGATTGGTGGTGTGAGGAGGGGGAGACCCAAATGTTCAAAAACGCGACAATAATTTCAAATAAATATTGAAGCAAATAAACTTCGTTTAAGGGTTACAAAACTATTTTGTAATGCCAACCAAAAACACTGGCCAGCACTCAGGATAATCCGCCGCCGTGAGTATTCCATTGCACTTCCGACATAGAGGGTAATGCCTGCTGTTGTTGTTGTTGCTGCTGCATGTGATTATTGTTGGCATTTAAGCCAGACTCACCGGGTGAATGGGCTGAAACTACATTACTACTGCTGTTATTATTACTCATTGTGGTTATATTGTTGTTGTTGAGTCGCGACGAACGCATAACATCATCAGCCTGTGTACAATGCGGCCGAGGTCCTGGCTCGGGGGTGTATGTGAACGTTAGACCCGTTGCATAAATGATACCATCGTTACGTACTAATGATATAGGCACTTGAGTAGGATGTCGAACCTGGAATAAAGGAAAAAAAGGAAGACATGGGTATGGTATTAAAATTAAGTTCGAAAATTATTTATTTTGCAAAAGACCACAATACAACACAACATTTTGAAATAAAGAAAAACTTCTATCAGTAAGGCATGAAAACAAATCGTAGCTTTTATTACATTACATTTTACATTTTATTACATTGCATTTTTAAAATCCACGCAAATCATTCATTTGACAGCCGATTGATCTCTTCATACAATATTAAATCAAAAATGTAATTTGAATATTTTTCTATCATTGATTAATTAAATTTTTAATGTTATAACAAATTTAGAAAAAATTTTGAATGTGAACATTCATTACAACGTTATTACAACAGTTCCGAAAATATAAATACATAATAGCTATTACTTACCCACAACCATTCACCACGAAATTGTGATATTTCTGGCACCACACACAGAAGTGTTTCTGTGCAACGATACATTGTTTCAGCCTCAACATCGCCAAACCAAACTTGTAAATGGGGTGTGAAATTGTCACCACTCAGTTCTAACATAGCAACATCGCCACCACCATTGAGATTCAGGGAATTTACTATGGGTACAGGTGTGACAGGAGAACTGTTATGAGAAATAGATAAAATAAAAACAAACAAATAGTAAAGACGTGAAAAAACGTTTTAAGGGGACCCCCCCCCATTCTCGGGGTCAAAATTTTTGTTGACTTAATTCCAATCTATACTAATTCAAGAATGTCCCTGCAAAATTTCAAGTAAAAATCTCAAGAACTCTTGAAGATATAGCCGATTTATTGTGTCAGCATCAAGTGACGGCTGAAGGGCTTCTCAAACATTAAACGCGTTTTTCTCTAAACATTTTTCTGCGAATGGCGGGCACGATAACTCAAAAACTAATAACCCAATCGATTTCAAATTTTTACACGTTTCTCTGTGAGTGTATAGCTATCGTATGAACTAGGATAAAGCCAATCGGTGAAGATCTTCCTTATTTTTTAACTTGGTTTTTGGTAAAAAATCGGCGATTTTCCAAAAATATTTTTTCAAAGGTCCGCCATTTTGTTAATTTTAGAGCGAAGTCAATAATCCTAGTTCATACGAGAGCCAGACATGTACTCTTTCTAACACCGTTGGAATTTTCGGATTCCGATGTTCCAGTGAGGAGTTATCATGCCCGCCATCATAAATAAGGACTTTTCTTTGATCACAAAAAACAACAACAACATTTTTTTGTAAATTATTTTTCTTCCTCTTTAAATCTTCAAATATATATGTGCAAAGTTACAAACCTTAACAAGCATTGGTATTCATTTACCAGCCCATTTAATATCTTAAAAATAAAAAATCGAGAATGGGGGGGGGGTTCCCTTAAATAAAAATATCTATAAGTGTGTCAAACCCTCAAAAAATTTTAAATATTATTTTGTGTAGTGTAACTTATATTTTTTTGGATTTGTTAGAAAAAATAATTAAGAAACAAAAAAATATAGTACTTTTAATACTTACGAAACGGGACCCATTCCTTCATAGAATTGATATTCGGCTTTATCCGTTGATATAATTGTCCAACAGGCACCATCATTTATCATCTCCTTATTCGGTTCCTTGGGACATGGTGTGGCTTGAAACTGTATGATCTTCTCTTGCGACAAACACAAATACATACGATCCGTATCCTTCATATAGAATGCACATTTGTGCAGTTGTGAAACGGGATCATCGGCCTCCAATAAGGCCATTTGTTTATCAACTTTACGTATTATTAGACGTGGCAGGGCCATTCCCGTCACCGAACATACCAGCTTCACTGTAGCACCATAATGTATATAGCCATCACGAACTTGAAATTCTTCCGATTCGGATTCATTATCATCCAACAGATGTATTGTAAATGCACCCCATTGCGTCGACGAGGCATGAAAATGACCATTCTCAACATGTAGGTAACGCGTCGATACCGTTTGTGATCTCAGGCGATTGAATAGTGCCACATTTGTACCGCTGGCTATACAAAGATCGGCATTTTTCAGAGATTGTTTCTTCTTGGAAGGTTTTGAGATCACTTTGATACGTTTCGAATTGAAGACACCAATGTCATGGCCATTCCCATAGAACATCTTCACCGAGAGCATAAAATGTTTGCGTTTGTCCGAATCGGATATGAATAACGTTTTCGCTGCACAATACTGTTTGCCATTTAGGTCCAGCTGTTGCATATCCTGGTCGGCACTTCCAATGCCAATAAAGGCACATAGTTGGGCGCCCTGTTCACCCTCGCCCTTCTGCAGCATTTCTTCGTAACGTCGACGCCAGCCACTGCCAAATAAATAAATGCAAGGCGGTGGACAGAAGAAACGTTTCTCATTACCATAGGATTTTTGGGCAACCTACAAGGGAAGAAAAGAAGAGTAAGAAAATCAAATGCCATACAAATTTATGAATGCAAATAATAGCTTAACCACATTAAAAATAGTTTGGCATTTCAATCAAAATATGCAAAATATTGTCATGGGAAATTTTTGATGGATGGTTGCTTGGTTGACTAGTTGGCTTGCTGCTTATGCTCTGATCTCCTTTTGTTCCGCCAACAAACGAATGCCAATGCATTCAAATCTCCCTTAATTATGCAAAACCACCAAACCCCAGGAAAAAAACTTTTTTTATTCTGACCATAAGGTAAGCCGAATATGATTGTCGTTTACGCGCAGCACTGCAGCAAAAATTTGTCCGTTGACGGCCGGCTTGGCTTCTCACATCCTTCACACCTCACTGAACGCATTCAGCGAAAAAAAATCATTATCAGAATCAGCTGCAACTCAAGTGCGCTTTAGTTTAATTAAAGTTGTAATACAATTAAATTCCTAATCATAACTCTAATGGCATTTTGATTTTTTGTTGGCCGTGCTTTGTTGTAAGCAATAATTTTTGTTGTTGTGGCTGTAGTTACTTGGATGGGAGATTCGTAAGGTATTGAACGAAAAAACAAAAAAACATTTCTGTGGTTAGAACAACGACAAATAAATGAGATGTTGTCAAGCACTTTGGCTTGTAAAGAAATACGAACATAAAGACAGCTTATCCATAGCAGTGGTTTACAGGGCGCATGCTTAAAAGGGTTTTAATCAGGTGCCTATGTTTTTTGGATTTGGATTTATTGAATCGAAATCGAAAAAAAACTCATTTTGGGTTCCACATCAAAGCATAACGTGAGATTTTTAGCCAAAGTGCTATGATGAAAATGTTTTGCTATGTTGTGGTGTGGTCAATGTGGTATGGGTCAAGTGGAAATTTGTAGGGCTTGCAAAAATGTTGTTTATAATTAAAAAAAAATATGTAACATGGAGCCCAAAATGTTATATTTGTTGATGTTTACATTCTAAATATTAAATTGTTGATATATATATATATATATACATCATTAGGAGAATATATAAAGGTAATTATTTGAAAATGGGATTATATG
Source organism: Musca vetustissima (assembly GCF_032173495.1). NCBI lineage: Eukaryota > Metazoa > Arthropoda > Insecta > Diptera > Muscidae > Musca > Musca vetustissima. The sequence goes on from NW_026875384.1 coordinate 297,338, forward strand.
CACGTGAATAATTTTTGTTCTAAGTTTGTATAATGTTCACTTCTTGTTTCTTCTATTACTGACTTAATACTTTGTAATTCTAAATACAAATATTTGTCTTATATCTTAATATTATATCTTAAATATTGCACCGTTTTGTTGCATTTTAAATGCATTTCTCCGATTTTATCGACATTTTCGACGAGCTACCTGTGCGGTGCATTTTACATCAAAAATTCCTGAACGGAATCTACGGAACCAAAATTGCCCATAATTGGCTGTCACAGTATCGGAACCATAAACACCATTCACAATTTTAGCCGTTTGGTTTCATTTTCGCCTTTGTCAAAGAAAAAACTGTAAAATGTAACGAGTTTTCCTGTCGTTTACTTCCATTTTTAACTTACAAATGAAAGCACCAAACAAAAAACAGCAAAGAAATGAAATTATTTGATCGAGACTTTACGAGAAATCTATTAATACAGTCATCTGCCGAAAAAATAATGGATTTCTTTTTCCCCAACCTAATATATAATTACTAGAATATATGAAGATAATAATTAGAAAAGGCTATTATATGCACGTCAATAATTTTTGCTTCAGTCCATAGAAGAAAACGTTTAATCCCGGAAAAGTCCTTTACGTCGTGTCTCTTCTAAGTTAAACAATAGTGATCTCTATCGGATAAAATATCGTTTTTTTATTTTATTTGTATTCACCTCTTGTTTTGCATATTACTGAATTCATACATGAAATCAATTGACAAAATTTTAATCTCGATATTTAATCAATTTTGGATAAAGCAGAGTCAATTTAGTCTGGAAGAAAAAATAAAACGTTTTAAACGTTTCATTACTCCGAGTATATATATATATATATATAATGTATATATACTCGGAGTAATGAAACGTTTAAAATGCGGAAATCCTTAAACTGGTACACTTAACCTACATATTCAACCATCGTTGAGAATAGGTTTACTCAATTCTAAAATTGGGTCCTCTTAGAATTTACAATATATTTAAATATTTCTCTACAAAATCGAAGTTATAATTATTTCTACTGATTTTTTATACACAGTAATAAATTACAAATACATTATGGAATAAAGCTACCATACATTTTTATGACCACTACAATATCTTCATTCTCTAATCGGATTTTGAAATTACACTAATAAAAATACTTTAATTTATTAGTGATGATGGATCAATCAACAAATAATTTTTAAAACAACAAAACATACGAACATTCAACGTTATTTTTTAAATATTCATACACCCAGCTCTTCAATGTAATCAAGATAAAAAAGAATGTTGAGCTCCAAAGAGATCAGAACCTAAACTGTTTTTAAAGAATCAATTTATATTTTTTCTTTTTAACTTAATTTCTCTTATTAATATACAAATTAAAATATTTTACTCACCTTCGCATGTAATATTACAATGACCATATCATTTCGCTCCCTCATATAACGTTCCATTGCATCGCGGGTTAGTTTCTTCTCCTCAATGTGCGATCGAAATGATGTGGCAGATGATATTGAATTTACCGATGTATTCAGTCCTGTTGACATTATTGATCCTCCACCACCACCGCCAGGATTACCCATACCCCTTGGAATCATGGCCAGATGAGGGTGATGTTGCTGCTGCTGTTGTTGTTGCTGCTGTTGGTGGGGATTGTGGCCAGGATGATGTGGAGGACTGGGTGGCATTAGACCACCATTGCCGCCACCACCACCGCCGGCATGATGTAAAGGTGGACTTGGCGGTGTCTGTGCATATGCATTGTTCGCCATGCCGGGACCACCTCCTAAACCAAAATGTGGCATTTGTATCAGTTGTGAATTGTAGGGGGACGATGACAAAGGTGACGAGGATGAATTGCCGTTACCGTTGTTGTTATGCGTAGGCGATATTACGGATGTGTAGTTATCACAGTTGTTCTTATTGACCGGGGAATGTTGATGCAGTGGCGATTCGTGCTGCTGATAAATGCTACCACAATTTTGAATATTCGAGTTGTCAAACAGTAGAAAATTTTGTGTCAGTGCTGGAGGAGGAGTAGAAGAATCCCGAGGATCTGTTGTATAGGTTTGCTGCTGCTTAAAACACTGCATTTAGTCAAACATTTTTGTCAAAACTTAATATTTACAGCTTCTTCTTCGTATTGTTGATGTTGTTTTACAGATGACTTTCCTGTTTGTTATGGTACGTGGAGCCACCACTTGGGATGTGAAACATATTGCAGGCAGTCTTTTGATATTTCCTTTGAGATTTCTTACAGAATTAGATGTCGATTGGCATACGTGTTGTATTTATTGGCACTTTTGTTGTTTAATTCTGATGTTATTCAGTTCTTCTTGGCAAGTTTCTATTTTGTTTTGCACAAAACACAAAGGTAAATAACAAAAAAGTGTTAAAACAAAAATAACAACATTGGTCGCCGCACTTTTCTACCCGACGAACACAAACACACACACACACAACTCACACTCAAATAAAAAACCAAATGTCACAACAGATGTCAGTTCACACGCTCTCGTACGGCGCTAAGTTTACGTTCATCAGTTCGAAATGCGATATGAAAATTCATTTAATTTTCCACAAATATCCTGCGAAACATTTCAAATTATTGTTGAGCTGGAGGGAGAGCTTGCCAAAGCTGGAAAGCTATATTCTGTGAAAATTTAAAACACGACTGAACTTATTTAACAAAAAACCACCTCTTTTATTACTCGCCAACACCGAAGACGCCGATTTTAGCCGCAGTCGACTTTGTTTTGCTAATCTTCTCTTTGCTGGTTGCTTTATTATCTTCTCTTGTTTTTGGCTAGTTCTTCGCTGCTCTCCAGTGTTGCCGAAAGTGGGCATTTATGCCCAATAGTGGGCATAAATAATGTAAAATTTACGACTTGGGCAGATTTTGGGCATTTTTTCGTTCCCGGCACATTTACATTTTTTTCTATATTTCTATATTCCCTACACAAATATGTTGTGAGAAGCGAAATATTACTTCAAGACTACCGATATATTTCGACTAGCTGATTCGATTTACACATGTTTTTTCCCCCGTCTGTCCATTAAAATTTGTATTTATGGATTAATAGCCATTTGTATGTGGATTCGGTTCTACTCAAAGACGACTAATACACTGCGTATCATAACTATATATGGGCCTTTTATTCAATTGGTATTTTAGTTGATAAATACAATGGACCCATTAAGTTATTGTACACAATAAAATGATCAAACTCTCCCTTATTTTGAATGAAATTCAAAAATTCTGTCCATCAAATTTGTCTATCAAATTTTGTTCGCAAATATTCATCAATTGACCGCCATTCATCAATAATCACTCCTTTGGGTTAAACACAGTTTGGTATTGGCGGTTTTCTGCATAGACACGACGAGTCATGATTCCCCATATGTTCTCAATCGGATTCTGGTAGGAAGTTGGAATATTTTTTGATTTTAACCATTCTTAAGTATGGCGACTTTTATGAACTGACGAATTTCCCTGCTGAAAAACGAGTCTTTCATTGTTACTGCTTACTACTCCATTGAATTCATTCGAAACTAGGAAATGCCAAATCAAAATGTTCCCATGACCATTAAAGAACCGCCACTGAAATTTTGTTGTAAGGAATATCGTGGTTCCTTCCGAAGATCTCTCCAATAACAATTTAAAACATCTGGGCCATTAAGATTGAATTTTTTCTCATGTTCAGTCGTATTCAGGGATGGTCCGTGTGACGAATTTTTAGGTTTTCGACCGTCAAAAAGGTGTAAACGTCGAAAACGTCATATACCTGTATAAAATGTAATAAATGTAGTAAACGTCGTTTATTTCAATATTATCAGCATATAAAGTTATTTTCAAAAATATATATTATTTTTACATATATCTGACTATTCCTTGCTAGAACTGATAAAAATTTCTAAATTTTTTGAGAAGAAAATTTTCAAATTTTTTATGGATTTGAGAAAATAGCTATTTTGTCAAAAACCTAATGGATTTGGGTAGGTTTCCGACGTTTCTACGTATGAAACTACTCTCTAGTGCCAAGGAGGAAAAATTTTTATTATATTGTGACCGATAATTGCCCAAAATTTATATTAAGAATAAGTATTAAGGCCTTTCATTTTTAGACCACACAGTATTTACCATTCTCTTTATATAAGGTATATGCTTTTTTCAAAGAGTTATGCCCTAGAGGCCACATATTCGGGTTTAATTCAGATTTGGTAAGATATAACGATGTGCAATCAATGCATGAAATCAATATGTACAATCTTTTAAAATGTTGACCCTGAAACATTGACCCGTGGGTTCCCATCTTCGAACTTGATATAGTTTTGGTAAAAGAAGGTGGAAAGATTGAATCAGACATTCATTTCGTTCAACTGATATTGGATGAAAAAAAATTAAAAATTTCGACGCTTTGTGAGGAGGTACTGGAAGGAGTGGCTCGATGTTCTCCATCTCCGATCTTGATTTAAACATTAATATGTGCTAAGTTTGGATGAAATATGTTACTTCTTTCGAAAGATATCGTGCGCACCAGTCATCCAGACAGACAGACGGTCATTTGTAAATGGACTCCAAATTGTCGAATCGGATTTGGTCCAAAGACACATGGGGTCTAAACGTATATTTCGATTAGGGAATTCAAAATAAAAACTAAAAATCAATTTTCCCATACTTCCATGCTGCAAAACAGTGTACTTTTCAGCGTTTAAAAAAATATAGAACAATAAGGACCTTTGTTTTTAATATTTGTATCTTTTCTTTAACGCTTAAAATTTTGGGCATACATTGTTGATTTTGGGCACTTTTTAGGGGGAATTTTGGGCGGAAATAAAATTATCAAACGGCAACACTGCTGCTCTCTCTCTCTTTTCGGCAGGGTGTTGCCAGACAGTTAGTAATATGTGTGAGTTTGTGGCAAATTACTACTGTGTGGTGTCCGTACATACTGAAGGTGTAAGGTGAAATATAAAAAATCGAAGCTGGCAATACTATTTCACATTATTCCATTTCCTTTTCGTCGAGTCTAAAGTTGCAAGTTATTTTCTGTGAATTGTTCTTAAATTAATTAAAGAAATAAATCGTGTATATTGTCGCAATTCGTGGGTAAATTATCGTGCGCGTATACTATCGGTAGTCATCAGTGAAAATAATCTGTTCCGGTTTTATTTTGTTTGTTCTTGATTCGTTGCAAAAGTGTCTTCTCATTTCCCGCCATTTTAAGCTTTATGTGCAAAGAAGTGTTGTTGTATTTATTGGCAGTTGATGAAATATGTCTGCCGTTTGCAAAATGCATAAGTTGTATAAGCCAAAGGGCGCCTTAATTGTAATTTTGTGATTTAAATTAATGAAAATTTGCTGGTTTTGTGTATTGTTTTGTTTTTCTTTGTTGTTGTTGTGTTGTGTTATTATAAATGTGTTCATTTCATTCAAATTGTGAAAATACGAGATGCATAAATTTTAGGTTATCTCAGCCAGCCATTGGACGTTATCACAACTTATTGGAAAATGGTAAGCTATTGGGCATACACATCAGTTGATTCATATTGCTAATTGTTTTTATTTGTTATTATTAGGCTGCTGGTGCCGACGTGGGATGTGGACTGCACAGGTAAGGTATGTATTTACTTTGTATTACTTTAAAGAGTTCTCATACCCACTAACACCTTAGTTATCATCCGCTTTTTACGGAATTGGGAACAATTTATTGCTACTGCAGTACATTTAAATATAAGCATTTTATCAAATAAGCTACATATTGAATGGGAGTAAAATAATAATCGGAGTCTCTGTAGACCAAATGTTTTGGAAATACTCAAGATAGGATTTTAATATTTTTTAGTCCAATTAGAATATACGATTTGTTGAAAGTAGCGGTTTCAAGAAGAAAATGTAACGTGCCCTCTTTGGATTTAGAATATAGATTAAATGATTGGTTTTTGTGAATGATATGCCAAACTAAAGACATATTTTAAAAGTCTCCCCAAATCTGGCTAAAACATGTAACCCTCAACATTACTCATTTGACACCTTGACGTCCAGATAAAATTTTGAATATCGATCTACGTTAAAATATAAAATATAGTACGCATACAACGGTGCCTAGCAATTTTGGAAATTAAAAGGTTCTAGTAAAATTTGTCAATAGAGTTGCTTGTAATTTGGTGATATTGGTTTTCATTGGCAATGTGCCATTAACTTGGAGTATTTTGAAATATTTTCCAGACTATGTTGCAGCTATTTGGAATTTCCTTTACGAAGAGAAACTAAACCTTATCAATTAATTACTCAAAAGAGTAAAGCTATGTTTTTAGGAGATTGCAAGAGGATTCAGTTAATGTTTCCATTTATAATAATTCTACATATGTTGTAAGCTCTATGAAATGTCTTACTTTGTTTCTTGATAGTGGTTTGGTGTTTGACGTTCTTTGGTGTCCAATGTAAACTTTATTTTAAGAAAGTTTTTCTGTTCATTAGAAAGATAAACTTAATATCGACATTTATAAATATAGGTTTTGGTATATATACCTCACAACCTAATTATGTCATATGCAATTATGACATAATTATCTAAATCTCAATGGCAGAAATCCTTTCTATTACAATTCTTCAATCGGTCCATATAATGATACTGCCTGATTTTAAGTATTTCAGATTATAGTTGCATTTTCCAAATAATATTTGCCGCCCAAATTTAACTCAGTTTTCAGTTGTTACAATAAAACTTTCGCAATATCACATATTTTGACCAGAAATATCTTGAATGACTGGAAATCAATTAAAATTGTATAAAATGTGTAAATATTAAAAATGTGAAAACAACACCTGCAACAGGACTGACTTCAAGTACAGATGGATGTAATATATATTGAATTTTAGAATCAATTATATTTTGTAAATTCAAAAGAAATTATGTCTCTGTGACCAAATTGTGGGAAATGGATGGAAAGTAATTCTGGCCAAAATTTGTATTTCCATCTCAAAAATTCGATAGCAAATTATGGAGAGGGATTTCTATATGAGTGTTATGCTATGGTAAATTACTGCCAAGAGGAAATTAAATGTCAAACTACAGAGCTAGAACCTTGTACGGGGGTAACGTAATATAGAGCTATTCCAAAACTTAGGCCAATATTAATACTTTTTGTTAGGGAGATTTTATACCCAATCAGAGACCCCAAATATAAAATTACAGCCAATTCTTTTGAAAAACCTACCAAAAATTCGAATATTGGGGATAACGTTATATGGGCGCCACCCTAAAAATAGGACCAATATTGATAATTTTTTGCAGGAAGGTGTGCTACCCCATATGTACCTAAAGTATCAAATGCTCAAAATAAAAAGAGGACTTAAAGCCTTTTCATGATGCTAAGCTAGCGACATTTGATTAATTGGACTTAGCGCCTTTACTCTTCAATAGAAAACAACAGCAAAAACAGATGAGATAAGTGTATTATTTTTTAAATCGATGTATTTTGGATTATTACACGTAACATTATCAAAATCTCAATTTCTAGAAAAATTTAGTGGTATTGCCTGTAAAGACACCAGCGATATGATATTTGGATTTTCCAGGAAAAATATCAGTCGAAATCGCTTATGGCTACGAATATGGTTGCTATAATCGATATAAAAGTATAACTTTTCTCAGGACTTTTGAATACAGTCGTTATAACCGCTATGTCTTTATAATCGACTTCGAATGTACTCAGTATTTTACTCCGGTTAATAGTATAATCTCCATATTGAGTTGTAATTATGTTCCATCTTTCACCTTGTGCACGTCCATATAATTTTTCGGAGATTTTTTATTCGTAACAAAATTTTTTTTAGAAAATAATTGTTTTTTTTTTATTCATGACACAAATTTACATTATCCTTTCGATAGAATACTTCATTCTCACTGAATCCAAAAGCCTTGTGTATTAATATATGTTTTAATTTTTTTTAATAATTTCGGTTTTTACTTTCCCTCATTTGTTAGTCACTTTTCGATTAACCATTTTCAGTTAAATATTTCTCTAACTACAAATAAAAACAACTTTATAACAGTGATATTTTATTCTTTCTGCGAAGCTCTCAACAATCACCGTCTACCGATTACAAACAAAAAATTGCTACTGTCTCTAAAACACTTTCACTTTGACGAAATAAAAATTGCAAACTATTTCCAATAAAATCAAGAAAACCTATATACATATATATTAAAGTCACTAGTATATCATGTCAAATGTATTAAATATTAAACAATAACTAATAGATTTTTATTCAACAACTTATTCTAAGTGATTGGCTTAAAGTGGCAGTAAGACAGTCAAATGTCTTCAATCAACCATACAGAAAAACAGAGACGTAGCAATCAATAAATTTATTAAAACGTTACAATAAACAATTTTTTCTACAGACTAATATCACATTAAATAGAACTTTGAACAAAATAACTACCACTCTGTTTATCAACACATACGAAAAATCCACATACGAGTATGTCTTTTTGGTGGGAATGTTAACAGCTGACCACTCACTTGTCCTCGTCGTTGTATATAGTTTTCTGAAGGAGGTACTTTCAATACCACTGCTGGTATATTAATTACGTGTCCAATCCAATCGAAGTTCTTTAGCAAGTACACAAACGACCATCGTTGTCATCTCTTTGTAAGTCTATAATTCTATTACCCAATCTTAGTTCACGTATCATTTTAAATTGTTCCATAACAAAGGTATCTGTTATGTGGTTGCTATTGCTGTAGAATATCTCCAATGCGGGACAATTGCGAGCGAGTATTTGTATATAACCATTATGTAGTCGTGCATCATTGCAATACAATTCCTTTAGGTTTTCCATCTGCAGGGAAAAATAGAAATGGAATTCTGGACGATTGCTTAAACGATTCAAATAACTTGTAAATGCAAAATGTTTTGGTTTTGTATCCTCGATCACTAGTTTTGTAATATTTTCGGCATTGTATTGAAAGAATTTCCTGTAATGGTCTATGGACAGCGGTTTTAGACATTTCATTTGGGTATCAATGTTTTGGTATTTCTTCATCCATATGTGGCCGACGATAAGATATCGAAATTGTTCACAAACTTGCACGGCATTTATTTGATCCTCCAAATCAAGTAACTCGAAAATATAGAGCAGGCAATCGTCGTTGAGTTGCAATTCCATTTTATGTCCGCTTCGGAATGTATTGTTTTGGTAATGGTTTTTATATTATTATTTTGATTTCATTATTGTTTACAATTTGAACTGATCGTATTTGACTGTCTGGCTGCTTAATGTTATTTTTATCAATAAATTATTTCGGTTATCAGTTGTTAACCCTGAAATGAGTAAGACAATATATAATTGCGAGGAAATAAATAATATAATAATTGAGGATATTGATATAAATAAATTTTTCTTTCATAAAAGAGCAAAATTGCTTTAATTTTATTGAGAAAATATGCTGTTTTTAAAATAATATTTTAAAAGGGCAAATTTTGGTGTCCTTTTATATGCTACAATCGGATAAAATTTTGGACACAGTTATTAATCTCTAGAGTAGTTACTATTGGTCCAACTTTTGTTGTAGGTTCCAAAGATCAAAATAGTTAAAATTATATTAAAAAATATGCTATCTCTAAAGCATTATTCTAAAACAACATGTACATTAGAACTTTTTGCAGGGTTAATCTACTTTATGAGGATTTATTTGACAACTATTCAATTGTATTGGCAATTAAAACCCACGGATTTAACAATGTAAACGTACTATAAAGGGCCAAATTGCGATGTCCTTATATATTTGGATTTCAGATACAGTTAATAATATCTAGAGTATTTACTATTGTACCCCGTGTTGGTATGGGTCCCATATGATGACACCGACCATTTTTCCTTATTTTTAAGATGTTAGCCCCTCTTTTCGACTGATATAATTTGGTATAATTTGCCATTAAGGATGTCCTCAAAATAGATCCACCCTTTTCACATATCCCAGACATAGTTAATATTAAGGTTCCTGTCGCAACATCCGGGCGATGTGTGGAAACAGCAAAGCAAGTTCTAGCCGTACTGATAAAACTTCAATTTTACATTAAGTGTTCTCAAGAGGATACAAAAATATCAATACAGGACCACGAAATAAATTGTTTCTAGGTCAAATTCCCAACAAATTCCCAACAGAAGTAAAGGTAAATATCAGTTGAAAGACACTCTTGCAGTGGGATTATATCAGTAAATTAAAATATATTGAGCTGCAGAATCATTTTTAAAGTTTGTAAAAAATTGACCGGGTAGAGGGTTATAGGCTGAGGAACTTTTTACTAGGACCACCTTTGCTTTAGTGGGTTGATCTAGGGATAAGTAAATCGACTTTCGATTAATCAACTTTTTGTATTGAAAAGTCGAATTTTGATCTTTGAGGAAATCGAGAAGTCGACTTTTCTTGATTGACTTTCGATTTTCTTCATAAATACTTGGTTTCTTATCACAAAACTCAAATTGCTGAAAAATACACATAACATAACTTAATATTATCTGTAGACAACAATTCGTATACAAAAATCAAATTTTTAGTCGATTTTGAATTAGAAAAAAGTAGAAAATAGATTTGAAAAAAATCGAAAAGTCTACTTTTTAGTCAAAGGCAAAATTGAAAAGTCTGAAAATCGACTATATGATCAGAGGAAAAAATCGAAAAGTCTAAAAGTCGATTTTGCTTTGAAATATATGGAAAGAAATATGGAGTGAGATTAGAAGTCTATAAATTGCATTCTGTTTCAGGCGCATATACATGACTCGTCAACTGCTACAAATTATGTATACATTACAATATTTTTCGTAATTTTTTAACGCGATTTCGATTTATTAAATTTTAATGAAATCTGACATGCAACCCCAATGGCCATACTTAGGGTTAAAATGTCTACCATATGATTACAATACCTTCTTGTAGCAACTGTAATAATTCATTTAATAAGCTTTCTGCAACTCTGAATTCTGTTTTAGCAAAGTCACAAACCTTCAATTATGAACATATGGCATTACCTGTCGTTGTTATGTATTTTTATTTGACATCGTTTATGTTCCCATTTGTAAAATAAAACTCAAATCGAATGTTTATTTTATTTATGTTAAAGTAATTCTTAAAAGTTTTATTATTGTTTTTGTATTTATTTTACTTTCTGTTTTATATTTTTATCATTCCAAATAATAGTTTAATTATAATTCCATTTTCATTAAATGCTCTAATATTTAGGTATTTGTTTTTTAGTGTAGTATTAATAATTTTAACTCTAACGTCTGTTTTCTTTTTATATTATTTATATTCAATGAATTTATTATTTATTAGTATTCAATTATTACTATAATAATTATTAAATTTCAAAAATGTATTTTTTTTTTAAATATAGAGAATTAAACTTCTAAGGGGGTTGGTTATATTTAATTGGAAGTGAAGATTTTTTTCTCTTAAATTTTTATAAATATTGCAGATCACATAGGTTATATATATGTATTTAGTGTTTTATTTTGAGAGAGAATTGTTTTCTATACAAAGGGTATTTTAAAAAGTTTCACAAATCCTAATGAAACATAACAATATTTACAGTTTTATTGGTATTCTTTTTTTTTAATATATTTTTTTAAGGCTGTTAAGTGTTTTCTTTTAGTAAAAAGAACTGAGATTTTTTTTTATTTTTTCTGTAATTCATAGGGGTTTGAAGTTAATTAGTATTCTGAGAATATATATTACAGCTTTTGTTATGAAGAATTATTTTAAATACAGTTTTGCATTTTTAATTTAATATTCTTACAATGTTGCTCGATAACATTTGAATTTCTAATTTGTTACTCTAAATGGTAATGCGTTATTTTTTTTTATAATTGGTCCTTATAATGCTACATTAAAACGTCATTATTTCAGATCTGGTTTATTTTTTTAAATTAAAATAACTAAATATTTCTATTTTTAAATATGTTTGGTTAAACGCAATTTATTATTTTTGGGGACTTAGAACATATTCTACTTGGAAGCCTAAAAGTATGCAACAATTTATAGCAGTGAGAAATGTGCTACATAACAAAGTAATTTTAGAGAGAGTAAGAGGGAGAGAGAGATGCACCATATTGCAAGGAAGTATACCTCACTTTTAATTAAAATTATGGGAAATTTTTTCAGAAATGAGTTCCTTTGTTTTCTTTCAGTTTCTTTCTTTACATATTTTTGTGATTGTGGAAGGGAGTCAATATTGGTTCTATAAAAGACACTCAAACTATTAAGGTTTATTTCAGACTACTTATCATTTGATTTATTGTTTTTTTGGTTTATCTTTATACTGCTGATACCAATATTTTTAAATGAGGCCATACAAAACTACAAAAACAACATTTGTCTGTCTGAGTATCTAAAAATAACCCAAGTGATGTTCATTCACAACAATCAAGCTCCGTGCGGCAGCACATACCCTTTAGCATACTCAACATCATCCTAACCACCACTATTATAATTTTTGCCATTCATTATTTCAAACAAAAGATTTGAGTATGTTTTTGTGTTAGAAATTGCCATAGACAACGTTTGCGGCTGTATGAGAGCGTATACCACACACAAAAAAGGAGCAAAAAGCTAATGACAATTAAGTCTTAACATGGTAAACAACTCTTGAATTGTGGAGGGCAACTAAACTATTTAGCCACCAATAGCCAGCCAGCAAGTGTGCTGAACAAAAGGCAAGATGAATGATTTCAAATGTCCTTAAGGCCAACACAACAAAAGAAAAAGGTTAAAAGAAAGGCAACATAAATTAAATACAGCTTCGAAATTAAGCCATTTTAGATTGGGGTTAATTTAAGTTAACTGTCAATCGATTGTTGGACATATTTTATGTATGGCAACATATACATATGTATTTGCGATATGACCTTCAAACTAAATTTATGGCATCTCAAATTTTTATATCAAAACATGATGGAGGTGACGTGTGAATAGTACAAAAATAGTTTTATCCTTTGCAAAAAGAAATGGGAACACTGAAATTGTTAAGTAGGGGGTTTAGTAGAATATTTAATGGGTTTCATATGTGAAATGAAGAATTTGAAAAAAAATCATTGCATACTTTCAGGCTTCATTATTTTTTTATAAAGTTTAGGTTACATTTTTAAGCTGAGCATATAAATCAAATATTTCTATTAAAAGGGGTTTGATGTAATATTTTATTTTTTTAGTTTCATGTTTAATCTACGTTTTCTTTTGTTTAGTTTTTCGTTTTCTGAGTTGGGTATTGTTATTAGGGTTAGAATTGTTTTGATCTTCTTTAATTTATGTTTTTGGTTTACTCACTAGATAGAAATAAATTAATTAAAATAATTGGAACAATTTGTACTAATTGATATTGATAATAATAATAATAATGATAACAATATATAATTAATTATTTGTTTTGGAATTTAAATAATAATTGTTAATTATTTTTTTATTGAATATTTTTGTTGCTATTTTTTCGATGAACAAAATATCTGCAGGCTAATTTATAGCAATTAATTATTTTTTATTTCACATTTTTTTGTTTAATTTAGTATTGCATTTTAATTCTCACATAATAGTTTTCAATTTTTTATTTCGAATACTGTTTAAAGCTACATTGGTTGTGTTTTGTTTTTCTAATTATTGTTGTAGGAGAACAGAAGAAACAATGAACTCTTCTATATGTATGAGCCAAACTATAATTGTTTTTTGTGTAGTCTCATCAGTTTATTTTTTCTTTTTTCCATTGGTAATAACGTTTATAATAGTTTTAAAACTCACATATGTACATATATGTGTATGCATATGAATGTGTTTTGGAGATTATTTGCTCTGGCATACAAACTGAGGATTTTGTGGAAATGTCCTGTTGCTATTTAATTTTGATTATTTATTGCACTTAATATTTGCATTGTAGGTTATATTTTTTTTTTTTTTTACATACACACACAAATGGCACGCACGGTGGTCCAATTACAGTGGATTCATCTTGAAAATGGACGTTGAATTCAAAATGGGTTATTAAGGAACAAATGTGATCAGAATCTTTCTGCGAAATCTGCCATATATAAAAAAAACGTTAAAGTGTACCAAACGCCTGATATTTAAATATCATCTATCATCATCTGTCATCTATTTTTTAAGTTTAAAAATTTTTATAGAATACACAACCATGTTGTCAGGGTATTATAGCTTTGTGCAGCCCCAAAGTGTACCGATCGTCATATCTCGAATAACTGAATCGATCTAGACATGTGTGTCCGTCCGTTTGTCCATTATAATTTGTAGAAACGATAATGGCTACAGTTATGGACCAATCGTCATGAAATTTTGCATATAGGATGGGTTCTGGCCAATGAATGAATGAAATGGGTTTCTAATCGCTCTAGAGGCCACAATTATGTCCCGAACACCAGGAAATTTTATACAGAGAGAAGGTTCTGGCCATGACAGTTTTGATCAATATGGGTCAATATTTAGCGGGTCAAATGGACCCAGTGGTTGACCATTAAATTGATACCACTTCTATCTACTATGCTGGGGGAGTTATACGTTAATATTTAAAGGTATTCTTTAGTATTACTATTACCCCACTTGAGGGCGGAAATGTCGCGCTGGTCGTTTTGAAATTTTACATGAACTTCCGGTTATGGTCAAGGGCGACCAGGGACGTACGCAGGGGGCGGCCCGGGGGGCCCGGGCCCCTCCCGAAATTAATTTTTTTCACAGTAAATTTATGTTTGCAACAGCGATTTTTTTCATTTTGTACTACCAGGCCCCCCCGAAATGAAATCCTGTGTACGTTGCTGAGGGCGACGCCTATAATTTTCGGTGATGTTGAAATGATATTTAGGGGCTATAATGAACCGGAAACTTTATTTTTGTCAGATTTTCTAGTCGCTCTAGACGTAATTATCACATCACATATTTTTACAAATATGACCAATTACTTAGAACGGCTGCTTAGATGATAATCGGTCAATATTCAGAGAGTTAAATCAACCCAAACCTAAAGTGAACAAATTTATATTTTATGGCTTAAATATTAGCCTCGGGAAACAAGATTTGGAAAATATGCCATGATTAGAAAGTGGAACTTTTGACCTATAATCGGTCAAGACAGTGCAAATATCGCTAAATATTGCCCTGACACGGAATATGGATCAGCACAAACTTAGACTTCAGTGGTAGTTGGTAGGGAATTCTGTATAATTCCCAATTTTCAAAATGTTCTTCTCCTAACGGTGCAATAATTAAAGAAAAAAGGCTATGGTTTCGATCCTAAATAAAATGAACACGAATAGTATGAACAGAAATAGGATCACAGAGTCTATCACAATTTCCCACCGTCTATTAGACCAAAAGGGATCGAAGGATCAATCGATTGGAAAGCTAGCTCTGAACTGACCGAGTGAAAGAACTGAAAAATGTCAGTAATTTATTAAAATTTTCTGATTTTTTTAAATATAGATGGAATAACCTGTCTTAATCCTTTTTTCCACAGACCCCGAGAGTGATGTAAGTCCACTGCCAAACAATAGATCTTAAAGAATCAACAAATTTTTGTCTAGGATTCCACATGCCCTTCCAGAAATGTCTTACCTTCTACTAACTTTGAAAAATATGAACAAATAATTATTCGATTACCTTGTCAAAATTATAACTTTGTTTTTGGCAACATCAGACCACTGTATTTGACCTGGTTATTGTTTTAATTGAATTTAGCTTTGTGTTCGCCATTATTTTACTGTTCACATTTTGTGGTAATATTCAATTCATGTTAATGGATTTTTTAATGTTATTTTCATTTTGGTTATTGCCCTAAGTGTTGTGTGGTAGCTGCTACCGGTCTTGTCGCTGCTGCTATTCTTGTTGTTATTGTTACTACCAGCTCCAGGTTTCATGGCATTTCATATCAGGTTGCATTGCAATGTCAGGGGAATTGTTGTTATTGTTGCTGTTGTTGTTGTTGTTAGCTTTTTTCATTATTGCATGCTTTTAGTTGTTATTATTGGCTGTTAATGTGTGTGTATGTATACATTTAATTGTTGCATATTTTTAGGTGCTTGTTCAAAATATTCACAACCATATTTTGTGTTTTTTTTTTGTTGTTTTATTTTCACATTCACATAATGGCGGAGGCTGTGTTTGGCTTGCTGCTGTTGCTGCTAATAGCTATTTCTCTGATTTGATTACTTGTTTCAGCTCTATAAATTTCAATTCAAAATTTGATTTTGCTTGAAGTGTTGTTGGTTTGCTGGCTGGCTCATAGCTTTCCAATGCTGTTTTATAAATTTTGTTTTTTTCATTTGTTATAACACAAATTTCAGTAATAAATTGAAGTTTTGTTGGTGGGTGCAACCTTCTTTACTCCATGCTCATGGTGTTCCTTATCGAAAGATTTATTGCGGTTGATTATCACCACCATTTCCCAATCCGGCCTTTGATTCAGGTGGGACCTATAAAGGCGAAGGAGGAGGAGGGAGAGAAAAAACACATAAAATATTACCAAATGATGGAAAATATATGTATGTGTATGCCATTAAGAACACAGAAAATCAGGCACATTGTTTTGTTTTTTTTTATTTTTTTTTGTAACATAAAAGAACAACATTAAGATATTTTGAAAAATATTTTTTGTTTTTTTTTTCTTGCTTAGTTTAGGTGAAAGTTGGAATGTGTTTTTGTATTATTTTGTTGCATTGTTTTATGTATGTTGGGCATTTTGAAACGAAAAAATCTGAAGCAGCATTTATATCAAGCAAAATTGTAGGCATATATGTTGTGTGTAAGTGTGTGTGTGTTAGTGTCACATTTATGCAAAACAAAATCTGTTACAATAACGAACAAATGCGTTTTCTGGTGAAATTGAATGCTCTCAGAAGATATATTAACAATTTTAGCAAATGTATTTGTTTGTAGCGGAAATAGTTTAATATTTTCTTAAAAATTGGAAAACATAATGGTGACTTTATTCCTGTTGTTAAAAACAGCGACATAAATAGTTATCATTAATAGGCTGATTTGTGTGTTAAAAATTAAAGACAATTAAAAAAACAAATATAAGATACAAAAATATTGTTCAACGAACCTCATATAGGCAGTTCAAATGTCCGTTTATAAATGTCAAACTAGATTCCCTAGGAGGGCAAAGAAGAGACTGACTAAAAATATACGTAGCTCGCGATTTAGGTGTCAATCAGTCTGTCATTATATTTTTTTATATATTTTAGAATTAATTTTTTTTATATGGAATTTAACTACCGAAAACTATCGTGGTCAAAGAGCGGTGAATCACCTCAAACGGTGGCCAAACCAGGACGGTTCTGCTATGCATTTGGTGGGAAGGGATTATTTATTATGAGTTGCTTTCATATGACCAAATTCTAAATTCTGATCTCTACTGTCAACAACTGGACCGTTTGAAGATAGCAATTTACCAGAAACGGTCAGAATTGGCCAACAGGAGGGGTGTCGTGTTCCACCAGGACAACGCTAGGCCACACACATATACAGTGACTCGCCTGAAACTTCAGGAGCTTGGTTGGGAAGTTTTAATTCAGTCCGGACTTGACACAAAGTGATTATCATCTTTTCTTGCATTGCAAAATTTCTTTAATAATACAAAATTGGCATCTACGGAGGATTGTGAAAATCTACTACTAGAGTTTTTTGCAAATAGAGAGCAGGACCTCTATGAGAGAGGCATTATGACGTTACCATTAAACAACAACAACAACCGTATGGGACCTTTATATTTTTGGGCAATTATAAACCCTTGTACCTCCAGTTATATCTTCAAATAATCCAGTTGCTAGTCCTCCGAAACGTCTTTAAATGTTGGTATTTTAAATCGTTAACTAATTTACGTTTGTCCACCTCATTGTGGCTTTTAAAACTCTTTGAAAATGCAACTTTAGGTCGAAAAAATTATACAACGATTCTAGGCCTACTTAGTTCCTTTAATAGTAGCTGGGGTCCTCTAAAATGTATTTAAATAATTCAAATTTCTTTTTCCCAAATAACGAATACCCAAAAGATCAAATGAAATTTAGCCATTAATTTTCCTGCCTATATTTTTATGCTCACATGTATATAAATCCCCCACACACACACATTTATACACAATCTGTGCCCATTTAAATTATAACACCTATAACATATAAAACAATGAAAGTATATATAAAAAAATAATATGAAAATAACACACACATAGATACACTCAGACAGACATACAAAAAATCGTACGTAAACGTTAGAGCAAACAACAACATTAATGCACATTGGATTTTTTCCTTAAAGCTTTTTTTTTTGTTAATTTTAATTTTTTGTTTTGGTTGAACGGAAATAAATAAATTTATTATCTTTAATTTGCTATACACAATTGTTGATGGTATTTGGTTGGGATACCTTTTTAAATTGGTGGTCGTGATGGTGGTGGTGTTGGTAGTTGATTGTGGTCACTTTGTTGTATACACAGTGGATTATTTTTATTATTTTTTTAAGTTCGGTAGGTGGTAGGTTGGTTGATTGGTTGGTGGTAATGTTAGTTGTTTGGTTTGTTTATTTTGGTTAGAAACTGTACATAAGGGTATGGTGCTCTTTTACGGGAACGTTACGTTACGCTACATCAAGGTTACGTTACGTTTACGAACATTAATTTATGTATAAAAGCTATGAAAGTCCAAAAAATCCGAGTAATCGGTTTGATTAGCCTGCTGCTGATCAAGCTATAAGGATTAATGGCGATTGACGATCGTTTGTGATTGATTGGTTGGTTGGTGTTACAGAGTGGTGGTGATAGTGGTCAAATGTGTGAGCGATTGTTGAACAAGTATTAGTAGTGGTTGTTGGATATAGTTGTAGTTGTTGTGAAGAGTGTTATTTGTTAGGCGAAGATATGAAAGAATTGAATATCGAAAAGAAATATTGATGTTGGAATAATATACAGAATATATAGAAAGAGCCGAATAGTTGAGAACAAATTAGGTTGTGTTCAAAAATTCTAATATTCGTACATAGAGGAGAAGAGAACAGAGTCATTAGCTTACCAATTTCTTAAAACACTCCTCATAGAAAGCAGTCATGGAACGATAAAGATGTCGTTTAACACCTGACAGCTGATGGCCCTCGTCGGGATAAATTTGTTGTTTATAGAGGACACCTTTATTGGTGAGAGCTCGCGCCAGCACCATCGACTGCTGCACATGGACATTGTCATCAGCGGTGCCATGAATCAAGAGGAATTGTTTGTCCCTTAAATTGTCCACATATTTGGAGAGATCACCTTCTTCGTAGCCCTTATAGTTGTCGGTGACATTGGGAAAACTTAAATATCGTTCGGCATAGGTGGAGTCTGAAAAATAATTTAAACATCGCTACCTATGTATATGATTTGCAGATTTTCATAGAAATTTTGGCTTACCATATAATTTCCAATTGGTCACCGGACTAACACTAATGCCACACTGGAAAATCGATTGAGTTCCCGCCAGGGCCAATGCTGCAGTATAACCACCATAACTCCAACCCCATACACCCATACGTCGACCATCTATGAAATGCAAATTATCCCTCAGATATTCACTAACCTCTAGTTGATCGGACACCTCAACGGTACCCAAACGTTTGTAGACTTCATGCAACAATTGATAGCCCTGGCCCGAGGAACCTCGTCCATCAATTTCTATGACTATGTAATCCTTGTTTCCCGCCAAATAGGTATTCCAATCCACATGCCATTTATCTGTCACCAATTGGGTACCAGGACCCGAATACACATGCAGTATGGTTGGATATTTGGTTATTTCGTCTTCCCTTAGCACTGGTGGCAAATAGAGCCTTACTTGGGCATGATAGCCTCCAGATATCATAACGGGGAATGTTTTGACTTGAGGCATGGCAGTTCGTGCCATTTTCTCCTTTAACCGGGTGTTATTTTGTATTGTCACCAGCAGTTCCAAGGGTAGACGTGGTTTAGCATTTCCATTGCTCTGACCATTGCTATTGGCGTTCTGTTCCGTTGTGCCAGAATTCAATATGTAAATACTTGAGGTGGGCACCACAGGACCCAAACAATCGATGAGAACAAATTTCGCCTGATAACTGGGTGGAAATTTGGCATTGTGATACAGACATTCACTGGCAGCCTCGGCAATTTTGGCCGCCTTTGGGTGTTTTTGTTCCAACGGTAATGCAGGACTTGCCACAGCTGGAGTTTCTTCGGAATTTTCCCAATCATCATCCCAGGCGGTAACCAATTTTGGTGGTGGCTTTGTGTGGGCCTCGTAATTATACGAACCATCGGCATTTTTGGGTGTCGGACAGGTTATACATTCGGGAGCAAACAAAGGTGAGCCATGGCGTGGCGGCACCGCTGATACTCTGTACAAATGTTGTTGGGAGGGTAATCTCTCTGGGATACCAAGGAAATAGCTAATGGAAAGGGAAATCATTTATTAACGACACGATAAAATGTTATGCTGACCTAGGGCTAAATACTAACATCCAGTTGTTAACTTGATCCCAATGCAGGAGTTGTTTCACCTCATACTGGCCATGTGTCAGGGGTAAGACACGCTTTTTGGCCACATTAACGTGCACGATATGACGGAAATATCCCGAATTGCCATCACGCAACGGTGATATGGAGATGTAGGATGTACCATCGGCAGCGAAAAGGGGAACAGAGACCGTATCGACCCAGCCACGACCATCACCGCTAACACGATGTGTCTGTGTAAACAAAAAAAAAAATAAATCAATTTTATATTCTGGCCGAACTATTATCGCCTTGATAATCATCGCAGCTATTATCAAGCACGACCCTATCGTTGTATTTAATGATTTCCCCCCCACCAAGGCGGTGGATGAGGGGTTAAGTAAACTTACCTCAACACACACAAACATGGGAGCTTTGCATACGCTTACAACGGAAATATTTTGTGGTCGATTTAGCCATACCACACTGATTTCGGATTCGCTAACCCAATTGGCGCTGGTGAAATAATACTCTCTGGTGGAGTTGGGGAAGCCATGATTGTATTAAAGAAAAATAAAAACAAATATTTTTTAAATATTATAGTAATGTTGTTGTAATAGCTCTAGTTTTGCTACTGAATGGTCTGAAGCGAGCCGTGGATATATATATTTTTTGTTTGTCTTTAGAAGGTGTAAACTTACTCATTTTGAAGTATATTTGGCGGCTGAACATCCCTGTGTAATTTTTCCGGATCTTTTAGATCAACCACTCGAAGTGTTATAGCTGGATTTTGAGTTCCAGGCTTGGGATATCTGAAAATATAAATTTTGAAAACTAAATGTAGTATTTAATAAATATTTAGGTGTTTTTAAAAAATCTAAATTTTAAAAGCCCACCCAATCCAGTATGACATTATAAAATAAGAAACAATAAACTGAAATATCGAAAATTATTAAAAAATGGTTCAGATCTTCGCAATACTACCGATATTGATATAGCGTCAAGAGTTTGAGATGTATTTCCGAACAAAATTCTTTGATATTTCACCCGATGTTTTTTGCTTGCTTTTGCTTTTGTCTTCTAATCTCTTGAGTCCAAGTGGTCCCAATTCGTTTCTTTCTCCTAATAAATTATCTATTACACTTGTTATCTTTTATTGAAAGCTTGTACATCCTGTTGTTCAGTTACAACAACTACACAACTGCTTAATGAATATTTAATGAAATTCCTTACAAGCTATGGCAGCTGTGTGGCATATGTAAACTTCCTCACCCACCTCTCATCTCCCTCTCGCGCTCTCTTCTATTCGGAAACCCTCGCTTACTTACCGCAATGAACGTATTTCCGGATATAAATTAGCATTTGGATGACTGCCAGCACCTGAAGAGGTGGTCGATGGACTGCGACCATTACTGCTGGTGGTCCCATACCAGGCGAAATGTTGTTCTTGTACCATCGAATCATTGAACGAGCCATACAACATCATATGGCCATCGTGTGATAGCCAAATTGCATTATTGGCATTTAGAATTTCTTCTACAGAAGGACATGGAAAAGAAGAAGGAAGGTTATTAGCAGGTAAATAAATCGAAAATGAAATGTAAACAAAATTAAGTTGATATTTAGGTCGGTTGGTTGGTATCAATTGATTATTTGACGGGTGGCTACTACATTTCTGGTCTAATAATAAAAAATACGAATATTTATCATCAAAAAGGGTTTAATTACACTGTGCGACACGAAAATTTTTCAGGGGTTCTAATGTACCAATTCTGTTTAGTTGGAGTCCCTGGATCACGAAAATACCTTTGGTTTTTCTGGGTCACTTCGAAAATTAATTTTATAACGGTAAATATAGAAAAAAACGTGGTTTCATGGATTTTCCATTTGAAACTTGAATAACTTATTTACTTTATAACGGATTTATATAATTCTTTTTTTCTTTCGAAGAGTACTATTTCTCCTTTCAAACAAGATATATATTTGGTAAATCGGTTGAGTATTGGCTGAGTTACAGCGGTTGAAATGTGGAAAAATACGCATAAAATGACAAAATTTATTTTTCTTCGGACTGTACGATGAAATTATGATATCAAGCCATATAAGTTTTATTATATTACGGGGAAGAAAATTAATTAGCTTTCGAAAATGATAAAAATCAAAAAAATCGGTTAAAAAATGGATGACTTATGCACATTTTTGTATTGATTCTATGCATATTCTCTAAAGAAACTATGGGTCTATCTCGTTTCCTTTTGCCTGTTACAAACATAACGGTTTTTAACAGGAAACGATACAGACCCATATTTCCTTTAGAGAATATCCATAGAATCAATACAAAAATGTGTATAAGTCATCCATTTTTTAACCGATTTTTTTGATTTTTATCATTTTCGAAAGCTAATTTAATTTTCTTCCCCGTAATATAATAAAACTTATATGGCTTGATATCATAATTTCATCGTACAGTCCGAAGAAAAATAAATTTTGTCATTTTATGCGTATTTTTTCACATTTCAACCGCTGTAACTCAGCCAATACTAAACCGATTTACCAAATATATATCTTGTTTGAAAGGAAAAATTGTACTCTTCGAAAGAAAAAAAGAATAATATAAATCCGTTATAAAGTAAATAAGTTATTCAAGTTTCAAATGGAAAATTCATGAAACCACGTTTTTCTCTATATTTACCGTTATAAAATTAATTTTCGAAGTGACCCAGAAAAACCAAAGGTATTTTCGTGATCCAGGGACTCCAACTAAACAGAATTGGTACATTAGAACCCCTGAAAAAATATTGTTTGTTATTTTGTAGCACAGTGTTATTAATTTTTAAGTATTCTCCTCTTTCAAAACAATTGTCGAAGCCACTTTTCACTCCCATTGAGACAGTTTGAATACATCATCGACTACCCATTTTTTGATGTGCGGGTATAAAAATATGTTATTGGGTGTCAGTAGCAACGCGCAATGTGAGAGAGAATTATGGTGAGAAGAGGAGAAACGTATTTTCAAAAAAAAAAAATAAAAATAAACTACGAAGGAATAAGAAAAACGTCAGCGTGAGCAAATCGGGATGTACAGGAGTCAGGATGAAGTCCGGAAATTTCACCAACAAGTTAAACACCATATCCTCATGTAGGGATGAAGAAGGCGACTTTGTGACAGACACAGATAGCGTGTTCAGGATCTGGTAGGGGCATTTTGCAAAGCTTCTGGTATCAAATAGTAACGGTGAAGAAGATATACGATTAGAGATCGCGATATAAATTGTATACCACCTAGCCATGATAAGCTCAGAATAGCAATTAATCGTCTGGAAGAATAAGGAAGCAACAGGTGCCGATGGATTACCAGCCGGACTATTCAAAGCCGGTGCTCAGACGCTGATCAGGAGCATGCACCAACTGATTAGTACAATTTGGCATGACGAACACATGCCGGACATCGATATAGTCACACGTATCGAGCTGCAGCGTCTACGTTGGCTAGCTCATGTTTTGAGAATGGATGAGGATTCCCCAGCTATATAAACTGTTTTGGAAAATAAAGGAAACCTTTTATTTCGTCACTACTGTCTAGCCTTTTTATTTCTTTATTATTCCATTTAGAGTGCTAATAGAGTTTGAAAAGTGTATGCCAACACAAACAGGAAATTCAATTTGAAATCAATTTTCTTAAGAGACAACTGTCAGCCACCGTCATGGGCAACAGTGCATTATTACTGTTGCAATCAGCATTCTAACCAACCACCCTGTAACCCAACAACCAACCAGACTGCCAGTCTGTAACCACATTATTTTGTCTTGCAACTTACCTTCATACAGCCAGTCGGGTATGCCATTGAAGACAACACCCGGTATGGCATCGCGAGTTATACGATGAACAAATTGTGACCGCGCCCCCTGGCAGTAGTAAATGTCGTAATTGTAAACTAGAACGATGGCATTGTTGTGGGGCGTAAAACGAGCGAAGTGCAAATAGGGCCATTCATCGTCACTGCCATCGATTTTCAATTTGATACTTTCACTGATGGTGATTGGGGGCAGGCAGGAGCAGGAACAACAGCAGCAGTCGCGGGAGCACGAGGCGACATTAAAACAGAAATAGAACGGAAAATAAATAGAGAACAGGGTCTGGGTTATAATGTAGTGTCTTTCGAGATTTCGCCAAGTGTGAAATTGCATAATAAAGTCAAGTCAAAAGGTAGTTAAGCTGTCAGTTCTGCTCTTTGGCTGGCATTGGGATAAATGCAAGCTGTATGTCAGCCAACATTTACCCATGAAAAGTTGAAAGCTTTCTTCGTCAAAGTGACAAAGTGTAACAAAATATTAATGTGATGTGGCATCAATAGCTTCTTTCATCCCGGGCACAAGGATGGTAATAATGATGGTCCACAACGTCATCTTCATCATTATTGTTAATACGAGGTTTGCAGCATCATCACCATCATCATTCAATCCTCGTTTAATTAAATTAACTGCCTTGTCACTTCATTTCATTCATTGCATGCTTGTTCTTGTAATTGATGAAGTTCTTTACATTGCCATTGTTGCTTTTGTTGTTGTTGCTACTCACCTCGTTTGAATGTCAAACAGTGTGTACTGAGCCAAAAATGAGTGACGGAATAATTTGATAACATTCTGCGACACCATCAAATATCGTTTATCCGCCGAAATGCTAAATGAATACGGCGCTAAAGTTTTCTATGTAGAAAAGAAAAAGAAAACACAAACAAAGGAGAGAGTGAGAAGAAGAAAATAGACACAGAAAGACCACAATGTGGCATAATCAGACATAAAGGATGCTTCTTTTGCCAAAAATAGGCAACTTAGTCAGTTGGTTGAAAACAAATACAATATTAATGATGATAATCATCATGGTGAGTAGTAGCATAATGAATTGAATAGAAAGATAATTGCTAAAAAAGAATGATATGGCTGGGGGTGAACGTGTATGTGTGTGTAGGAAGGCGGAAACTACAATACAAAATTAATAACAACAAAAATTGTGGGATAAAACCAGCATGTGTTTGACTAATTTATGCTAATGTTCGCAAGATAATGGAGGGATGATTTGATGTAAAATAAACTTATTAAAATAGCAAATAACTCCAACAATAGGGCGGCTTATTACATGACATGTCGATTTTATTGGAGGTTGATATAAAGGATGTTGTGAGGATTTTTTATGAAAAGAAAACGTGTTTGGCGTTTTAAGGATATATTTGTAAAATTCTCCCTAATTTCAGGATATTAGGTTATTTTGAATGATTGCTGTACATTGGTGCCAATGGTTACCAAAATAGGGATGCTTACTACATGACATGTCGAATTTATTGGAGTTGGATATTAATGATGTATTGGGAATTTTTCACGAAAAGAAATTATAATATTTGTTTTGTGGTAGAAATTAGGAATATATGAAAGATTGCTATTGCTTTGTGACAAGCAAGTCCTCGGAAT
Organism: Musca vetustissima; assembly: GCF_032173495.1. Classification (NCBI taxonomy): domain Eukaryota; kingdom Metazoa; phylum Arthropoda; class Insecta; order Diptera; family Muscidae; genus Musca; species Musca vetustissima. The sequence continues at coordinate 323,312 of NW_026875384.1, forward strand.
CTAAAAAGTAAATGGCTCTCTTTTGAACACAAAAATTCAGTGTCGATATAAAAACATTTTCATTCTTTCTCGAAACAGTGTTTTACGAATGGCTGGCACTATAACTCCAAAACTGCCAGCCACTTAAAAATCTAAAAAAAATCTCGATCGAGAATGAAGGTCTCCTTAATATAAATTTACATATCTGCGATAAAAATGTTAACGAAATCGCATATTAATGATTTGACACAGAATTAAACACAAACTAAAACGCTGTTAGTCTACATTCCAAAGGAATTTATTGGTTTTTATGGAGATCGGTTTGAAGATAGATAGGTACTTTTAGTTATCCGGACATAAAATATTAGGTTAGGAAAAAATCCCATTATTTTCATATGAACTATACGACTTTATTTAACATGCTTCGGAATTCCCGATTTGGGTCATATATGCGTCTTTTGGGTGTATGATATGTTGTCATTTTAAAGGTAACTTCATAATGTCTCTCTCATAGAAGTCCTGGTTTCTATTTGCAAAAAACTCTATTTGTTTTTGTCCTCCCTAGATACCAATTTTTTATCATTACAGAAATTTTGCAATGCAAGAAAAAGATGATAATCAATTGGTGCCAAGTTCAAACTGTATAAGAAATGTGCATAAGAACTTTCCAACCAAGCTCCCAGCGGCCTCCTGTTGTCCAATTCTGGCCGTTTTTGGTCAAGTTCTATCTTCAAACGGTCCAGTTGTTGACAGTAGAGATCAGAATTTAGCGTGTGGCCGCATGGAAGCAACTCATAATGAATAATCCCATTCCAGTTCTTCCAATTGCATAGCAGAACCTTTCTGACCGTTAGTCCTGGTTTGGCCACCGTTTGAGGCGCTTCACCGTTATTGACCACGATCGTTTTCGCACAGGGTTATCGTATGTGATCAATTTCTCATCTCCAGCCAACATCCGTTTAAGAAATGGGTCAATCTCATTCCGTTTGGCCAAGGCTTCGCAGATGGAAATTCGATCAATATGTTATCAGTTATCTGATTAAAAAACATATTTGTTTTTATTTTTTTTGGAACCTACCTCTAGAGTCCAAATTGTCTACAACATATAAATACTCTAATAAATATTCATAAAGCTTGTTATGTTTCGCATCTTTATTTTTTATTTAATGATTTACCTTCGATAGTTTACTGTTTAATATTTCTGAGAATATTACTAGAATTGAAATTGCTTTTGGCAATGGTTTCATTTATTTCCCCTCCTCTACCCTCTCACATCTTTCTTTACATTGACAATGTGTAAAGGGAGCTATCATATTTTAATGAACGATTACCAAATAGCAAAAAATAACATGTTAAGGATGACATTTACGTGAGTGTGTGTACTCATGTGTGTATATGTGTTAGTGTACAATAAATAAAAAGAGAACAACTTTAACAAATGTTAAAAAGTTAAATTGAAAAAATATATATGTGTACATCCACATATATATAGTATAGTCATAAGAGTCGGAAGAAGTGTTCAAATATTTACTTACAAACTTTAAGGAAGGATGTCAAATATTGATGTCATCTCGAATGTGTGTATGTATTTGTGTTCGTACATGTACATGTATTTGAAATAAAATGGAAATATTCTGGAAAATGTGTATGAGAATGTTTGTGATGAAAACGTTTATAAACCTCATATTTGATTTATAAATTCTCAGCTTGGAGCGAAAAATTTGGCGTCTATCATTTGACAAGCTGTTGTTGTATACAATTTTTTGTAGTAAGTAAATTTTACTCCGATTTGATTTATTTCTGGATAAAGCAAAATTCGGATTCGATACGGTTGTTAATTTATTGTTTCTATATGAATATGGAGACTTCAATAACCTAAAATCTTTATATCTTTGTTATAAAATCTGATCATTCCTTGTTCTATTTATGTATAATTATGGTGATATTATTAAATAGTTCGTCATATATCCTATGCACAATGTCCCTTTTTCCCGATGTTGGACTTTGTTTAATAATTTATGAAGTCACCCAGTAAAAAATCTCCCTAACCTATATTCAGAAAATAAACTTTTCAATTTATTAAATATCCCATAAAATATCCATAACAACAAACATAAAAATTGAATTCAACATAAAGTAGAAAACAAGTCGTAAATATAAATAATACTTTTTTTAAGGAAAGTCATAAAAGAAGCTACAATGAACAGAACAGGACTTAATGGATGATGTTATGGGTATAAAATGATAAATATCTGTAATGGTGGGCATAGAAGTTGCGTTGGCACCGACTATGTTAGATCAATGCGTGTGAACACTGGGCGATGGTAATGGATTTTTGTTCCTCATGAAGATGAATGATAAAAAAATAAAATCAACTACAAGTCTAAGTGGCAATGACAAAGTCAAGTCGGGAAGTAACTTACAAATGTAACATTTGACATTAAGACACGTTCTGTTAGATTGGCAACATTCAAAAGACAAATGCGTCCCCAATGGTCCTGATAAAGGAATTCTTCTTCTGTTGAATGAAAACAAAAAATGGATAAACAAATGAATAATGAGTCCAAAGGTTTCATTCTGTGATAAATTATTATTGATTTAACGCTATATAGGTATAAGACAGATTTACACTTACCATTTATCCAGGTGCCATTGGATTTCTGAGGCATAAATGCGCCATCAACGATTTCCTGTAACTTGAGACGCTGGCCTTTGACTCTAGGACCCTCGTCGGGTGGGGTGAGCAGTACCTTGTATAAAAGCAAGAATTTTATATGATGTTTTCTATTCATAATCCACAAAAACAACACAAACAAATCAAAGAAATACAAACAAACAAAATAAAACAAAAAACACACACAAAGGAGAAGAAGTAGAATAACCCAGAAGACAGAACAACAATTTTCGACAACGCCAATTGTAAGACGGATAATAAAAAAGGATTAAGAAAAAGTTAGATACAAAAAAAAGAAGAAAGAAAGAAAGAAAGAATTGAAAATAAACAAAAACATAATGTAAGTGCCACACATCGATACGAAAGGATAAGCAACAAAATTAGATTCCCAAAAAAATAAAGAAGAATGTACACAGTAGGAATCCCAAACAAAAAGAAGTTCAAATGAAATCAAGTTTTTTGTTTAACCAATTTCAGAATTATATATCGTACATACATACAAACAAAAATGAAGAAGAAGACGAATAAAGAAAATGTTACACAAAAATGAAAACATTCACACAGGCAGAGATGACGACGCACACACAGACACACACATACGCAAAACCGGCAACCGGAAATAATTTAAGATTACACACGCACGCACACACACACATGTACAATTACAATTACATCCACATACAGAGTTACATTACAAAGAAACAACAAGAAAAAAGGAAAAAAGACAAAAAAGGCACACATAAAGTTTACGACCAAAAAGTAAAGGATTCTGTTTTGCTTATTTTTTAATCTTCATTTATACATATATTTTGATTAGGCTTTTTTCTCAAGTTTATTTATGTTTTCGACCGATCTTAATGTTGTGACACACGATTGACATGCAGTTATGTATGTCAAAACATTTCTTTTACGTTCGATATCCAATTCATTTTTTCTTAGTTGTTTGTTATTTTTTTTCTGGGGATTTTTCAGTGAGGGGTATTTGGGTTGTGTGGATTTTTCGTTGTGATTTTGAGACATTCCGTGACGGAAACCAAGGCTTGTGTATAGGGGGGAGGTGGTTTGTTGCAATGTGATGGGGATTTTCCAAAAATAAAAATAAACCATTGTTTGCCATACTCACCACAGATGTTACAATTAAAGCTAAAACTATTGTTATGACCAGCAAGGCAATAAGTATCCCACGCCAATTCCGTTGATTTGGATTACTGGAAACCAGCTGTTTTGGTGATGGATGCCAAGAGAAAAAAGGGAGGATAAAATAAAATTAAATTAGTTTAGTTGTAATTACAGTTTAATATTGTTAAATACAATTTATAATATAAAGGAAGAATAGTTATTTCCTAAGACTTTTCAGTCGTAGTATTGAGTAGCGATAAAATATTTCTGCAAGAAATTTTAACAATAATTTTTGAAAATTTGAAAGTAAAGGACTCTTTTGGGTTGTAAAAAGTTAATTGCGATTCTAATCCATATTTATTCTGGGAGGTTTTACAAAATGAAAAAAAAATTGTGAGAGAAAATGAATACAATTCAAACGTGCTGACATTGGATGTGACTATAGTTCATTGTGGCGATACAGATTTCTAAATCGGTGAGAAACCCTAAACATAGAAAGTTATCTTCTGTATATAGTTTCATCTGATTTCATGTATACCAATGACGCTACATAAATTTACAAGTCGACCAAATTGAGGCTGGAATAACATGTGACGAATCACCGGATTAGCTCCTTATATCCTTTACCAAACTGTGGTACAGGGTATTATATATTTGTGCATATGTTTGTAACAGGCAGACCCGCGGTCTGCAGAGATAGACCCGCAGAGATAGACCCGCGGTTCCATTTGAGAATATGCATAGTATCACTTTCTGAGTCGATTCTTGCATGTCCGTCTGTCCATGTTAAATTGTATACAAAGTGCAGGTCGCATTTATTATCCGAATGGGATGAAATTTGGCACAAATCATTTATTTGCCCCATAAAAGTAACCTATTGAAATGGGGGAAAATCGGTTCAGATTTAGATACATCTTCCATACATATGTTCGTCAGATGTTATATAAATGCTGTACCAAAGAGATAAAATTTATGTCTATTGGCACAAAATTTTGCTCGACGTAATAATGTTAGAATAGCCTAACGAGTGCCAAGTTTTCTAGAAATAGACACATCTAATGTCCTGTATAATGTTAGGGACTTGATGGGTCCTACACATATTTTCCAACCAATGTGATTTAATTAGTCATATTTCCATAGTTTCCATATTGATGTTCGACTGATTTTAGTTACAGCGAGGCCCAACTTAAAGTATTTACTTCGGAAAACCCTAGAGTTATTTTTGGGAATCTTCTCCATCCTCAAAGTGTGACTGTTTGGTTCAAGACTTCAAAAATAGAATTCGTGAGACCATTGGCGAAATAGGGTAGCCACTTTTCGATTTGGTGATACTACTTGTCTCTCAAAGTTAAAGCCTGACACTTATTTTGTTTGCTGTTAATAGCATTAAATATATTTATATTTATCATGTTATTGAAACAGAAATTAAATTTTTTCTAAAATTTTAAATAAAATATATCAATAATCATTAAAAGTAAGAGAGTAAATTGCCACATTTTAGTTCAAAGCATTTAAGGTCACTTCAATTGACTGTAGTTTAATTTCATTTATTTCAAAAGAGTGTAAATAATAAGTCGCTTAAAAAGTCCTTTAGTTTTTTTTTGCTTATTTGTCTTTATACACCCACTCTCACATACAACAGACAGACAGCATAAACGTTAGTGCCAGTCATCATCATCATCATCACATCAAAGACAACATTTTGCTTTCTAATGACCATTTTTTCGAGGATAATGGCGAACTAGCAGACCAATGACGGTTGTTTGGCCACTCCACTTTTACAGTTTAAGTACACCATTTTAGGCGGTTGTCTTTGTGCCAATGAGGAAATAAGTTAGGGGAGTGGGGAGGACTTAATAGTCTTTAAATTATATTTTTTATTTTATTTGAGATTATTAATAATGTCCTTTCAGAGAGGCAGAGGATGGAATAAAGTAATTTTTTTCTCATGGTTTTTTTTTTAATTATATTTAGGATAGTGGCAAAAAATTAGAGTTTTGTTATAAAGGTGGCTATAAACTAGTTATATATATGCCTAGAAATCTTAACTATGACTTATGCAACCAAATATCTAATTTTTGGTTGTGTTCATTTCCGCACTTAAGGTCAACGCTATCTAGCGATCTTTTTCTGTACTGTCCTGCTTCTCATATAAACGCATGTAAACTTTTTAATAAATATATTTTTTAATTGAATTGCATTGCATCCTTGTCATAGTTCCCCGCCATCCATGCTTGTTACAAGCGGAAACTTTTATCTTTCCTTTCTACGGCTTTCAAGGATATCAAACAATTGTTGGCTAGTTGTAGAACTTGAGAGGAAAAAAATTATTAACTGCATTTCATGCATACGAGTGCCTCTATTTGGTATCTCGCTCACCTACTCACTCACTCATGTGTAGTGGTTGTCAATGACATTGTCTTCTTGCTTTTGCCTAGTCGTTTTCGTTAAATGACAAAAAAATAACAACAACCAAACAACAAAAACGTAATCATAGCTTAGTAGTAGTACCAGCAGCAGCAGTTGTAGAAAAATATGAAGGACTTAAATGACAATTTCCTTCAAGGTCTTCCTTTTGCTGGCAGTCACAAACCCAAACACACTCACGTAGACACTCACACCCACCTAACAACAGTTTGCCAGAGGGCTAGTGCCCATCGACATATGTTGTGGAGGTTTCCAAGATGTGTCTTCTATTTCGTCCGTCTCTGGTCCTTGTGTTATTGTCTTCACAGTGAGTAGATGTCATCATGGCACTTGAGCCGTGTCATTACACAGCCACTTGATCGGTTTACTTACAACAGAAGTATACACGTGACAGAACGATGCCAGTTAACGGCATTGCACGAGATGACAATGACATATGTAGGTAACGGTGGGTGTGTGTGTGCGTGTGAGTTTGCCTTGTGGATGAAACGAAAGTGTTGTTTTTATTTTGTTGTCCTCGTTTAGTGCTTGTCTTTCTTTTTTGTTGTGAAAAGTGTGGGGGCTATTTTTTTCTGGCCGATTAGTGGACAGTATTTGGTTTCGAATGCGTTTAGTGGTATTTTTCGAATATCTTGATTTTCAGCACAATGAGTTTTCATTACAAGATCGTTTGCTGTCAATTGGTTCAAAGTAATACAAGGATAAGTGGAAACGTGATTTTAAATGGCATGTCTAATATTATTTTTCGGAAACAAAAACTTTGCAAAATATTTTTAAAAGATCACCTTCAAGCTGTCTTTAAAAAAGTTTTAAAAATCCACATCTAGGTTTGAATATATTTAATGATAGTTTCAAATCAAAGCCCGCCTATGTGTTTAAGTATTAAATCACGGCCTTTGTAATAGATATGCCAATATGCGGAACTTGAGAAATATATGTCACGTCTGTAATGAGTGGAGGTTGAGAAATGGATCTTAAGAAATGTTATTTAAATAAACCACGCCTATGGGCGTATCTAAAGAAATATTTCTCAAGTAGACAACGATTATGGGTGGGGGCAAATACAACAATACCTTCAAATGTTTTTGAAATTTTAACGGAACATTTTTGAATTAGTTTTCTGAAACACAACTCCTAATCTCGAAGTTATTGACCTTTTTACAGCTCTCCCAATTCTTGATTTTTTCAAAGCTCAAAAATAACTTTCTCTACAGCAAAATATTCAGAAAAATATTTTGGACTTCTTGAATACGTATTTTTTATTTTTTGAATCCTAGTTTAATCTTATTTAGTCGTCTCAACAGTTTGCGAATCGATTAATCGATTGTGGAACAGGTATGAGAATGGTATGTGCATGGCGTTTTTAATAGATCACAAATTTTATTTCGCCCGACTTCATATCAAATGTCCGCTAAAGATGATATGTCTGTTCTATCTATAGGATATTTTATATATTATCATCTCTTGTATGTACCCAAAGTGGTGAAGGGTATTATATAGTCGGCCTCGTCCGACTTTTGAACTATCCTTACTTCCTTTGTTTTGTTTTCAATATTGAAAAATATTTTTATTTGATTTTCAATTTAAATATCAAAAGATTACTGTGTTCTCTTGTTTTACAATTCCGAACACTCATTGTTTCATCCATCAGCATTATTTTCTCCTTGAATAGTTTATCATTCCTATTCAATTTAATTAAATCACAAATTTGCATTTTTCTTCAAGACTAGTTTACAAAATAGTTTTTAATAATGGGATTTTTTTTCTTCTTCTCAAAATAAAACATAAAAGATGTTTTTTTTTTCAAAAAAGAAACCATTTTGTATTCTCATTTAAATGACTTCCTTTTCAAAGAATTCAACTTTATGGCTTTTGTCTGTTGATTGTGTTGGTATGTGTGTGTATGTGCGTGTATTTGGTGTGGTAAGCGTATTGAATTTCGTTGGCAAATAAAACAACAGAAATATAAATAAACTTTAAAACTTGAAATGAAAACCACAAACACTTTGTGGTTTGTGAGCCAACCCAATAAGAAGAAGAGGAGAAAAACAGAGCTGCAAACGAGCGATTGCCATTGCCACAACACTACTACTACTAATCCATATTCTTGATGGTTTTGTTTTCCATGTGAAAGGGAAAAGAAGAACAAAAAACTTTTTGCCAGATTAAAATAACAGCTGGCAAAGTTTCATCTAACTCTACCCTTTGTATGGTATTACCAAAAAACCAAAGAGAACTTTTTTGTGAAGTGTTTGATATCAAAGGATTTGAAATTTTTTTTTTGAAACATATTTCAAGAGTGGTATGACATTGAAAGGGTTCATATGTTAACCACCGGGAAAGGATGAGCTATGATAAACGCCTCATCAATATCAAATATGCAAATAAAGACGAATTGTATGGGTGTAACAGTTAAGCCTTTGTTTGTCGGAAGAAAAGAAAATCCAAACAACAACAACATTGAAATATTACAAGGAATAGCAAAGAAATAAAATACAACTGGATTGAAAATTGCTGCCATTAAAAATAATCATTTATTTCAATTGAAATGCATGGTAGATATGGCGTATACTTAATATATCTCAATTAATATTATGTATACGCATGGAATAATATTTCCATAAAAATGCGTATTATTATTTTGTTGATAATGCGTATAATTATTATTTTTATTAAGTCAGGGATTTAATGAAATAAAAATTATGACAAATTACCAGAAATACAAGAAGTACAGGAAACAAACAAAACGAAAGCATAAGCAAATATTCTGCATTAGCTTAATGGCTTGTAAATTATCAAAGCCCAAGGACAAAGGACATTCAATGTTTTGTCGACAACGACAAGAGCAACAGCAACAACAAAGATATTATCATAATTTCTCTAATTACAATGGCAATTTTCTTTCTTGTTTTGCAAATATTTAAAACAAATTCATAATAATGAAATAGATTCTACTACAGTGAGAATGAAGGAGATGAAGAAAAAAAAGCAAATTGTATGATATAAAATATTTTAATAAGCATTTCATGGGAGGAATAGGAAAAGCCCAATGTTCCGGTGTTTTTCCTCTATACACATTTCACAAACGAATAGGAGAAAACACAACAAAGAGGATCCGATGATTTCTTCTCTATTACACAACCACTTTGATATGATTCAACTTTGATTTTGAAATGTGGATAATTTTCTAAGCTATTTAACATTTCATTTTACTATCCGCTTACATTTAAATTTATTTTTAAACGAATGAAATGAAAACAAGACTATAAAAATGTTTTCAGCTACATTTTTATGAATCATGAAGAATTTTCATTTTAGAAAATATAATAAAATGTTATCAGTGAAATGAAATCTTAACAACAAGAGAGATTCGAAATTTCAAGGAGGAAAAAAAATCAGATTTATTTCAAGCAATAAGTAGGAATTTGGCACACCCAAGACGTAATTTGGTCTTCATTTTGTTAAAAAACTTCATTATTAGTATTTTATGTTTAAATCAGGGTTGTGGACCTGCACGGGTTTATTTGGACTACAAATCCATCCTGCCACATTATTCTAGGAACAATACCTTACTGAAATTCTTGATTACACGAAACATTCATAAGCGGAAATCTTTTATTTTTTGATGACTACTTCGAAAGATATCTTTACATTCTTAGTTCCGATGTTAGAGATGCAAGACAGATTTCCAGGAGACTATTCCACCTCAAAATAAAATTTAATATTAGTGAGCGGAGCAGTATAGTCGGACTACGGAATTCTAACTTTCTGCGGTTCTATATTCTGATCCTGAGCAATATTTCGCATATTTGCACCCTCTTTCCCGATTATGTTGACCTATAATCGCTCCACTTTCGAACCCTGGCATATTTTCCAAATCTTGTTTTCCCGAGGTGAATATTTACGCCATAAAATAAAAATTTGGCCACTTTAGGTTTTGGTTGATTTAGCCCTTGGAATATTAGCCGATCATCATCTAAACAGCCGTTTGCACCCTTCTCAGCACCTCCGAAAATTACAGGCGTCGTCCTTGACAATAACCGGAACTTCATGTAAAATGTAAAAGTGGTCAGCGCGACATTTCCATCCTCTAGTGGTGTAAAATCACGTTTTTGGTTCAAGTCACCCCCTTAATTTTTGCCAATCATTACCAAAAACAATTGGGATCATCTTTGGCCAGAACTCATCCGTCATGCAGAATTTCGTGACGATTGGTCCATAACATTGGTTAGCATCGTGTTTACCAATGATAATGGACAAACGGACGGACGGACACACATGTCTAGATCGACTCAGGCAGTTGGGTATGACGATCAATATATTTCGACCAATATTTGGAAAATATAGTTTTGTAGTTTTTTAAAACCATAATTTGTCATACGTTGGACCTAAATTTGCTGGGTTTTGCAGTTACCTTGAATAATTGAAGAATGCGCAATAATATTTAAAAATAATACATTGTATAACCTATTTATTCGGTGCGTATGAGTATTGGCATAAAGTGCAGTGTTGAAAATGCAGAATCGGTACATTTTATATTTTTCCATATTGAAAGATAACATTTCACCAAAGTTTTTTTAATCTACATTATATGCATACATATCTTCCTCATGAACTCCTACATATTTCGTCACTCAAAATAATGACAATATTTTAGTGAAAATTGATTTGTGTCCCTTACAAATCTCCATGACTAAATTGAGGTTAAGTCATTACAATGAATTTCAAGTTTTGCTGTTCTGTTTTACCTCCTAATATTAAAAACAATAAATATTTAAAAAGACAACACTGAAAAATACTTAGTATAACATAATTCTTCGGTGCGTATGGGTCTTGACATAATGTATACGCAATTAGTCCAGTGTATGAAGTGCAGAATTGGTACATATTAATGTTTTCCATATTCAAATAAAACATTTCAGTTTAGTTTTTTTAAAATCTACATTATAGACATAAACATTTTCCTTGTGTTATGTCTACATATCTTCCTAAACCTCTAAAAAATATTCAAATATTTCATAATTCAAAATAATGACAATATTTTGGTGAAAATTGATTTTTGTCCTTTAAAATCTCCATGACTAAATTGAGGTTAAGTCATTACAATGAATTTCTAGTTTTGCTATTCCGTTTTCCCTCTTAATATTCAAAACAATAAACAAAAAAATGGAGAAAAAGACAAGACATGAAACGACTGTAAACAAAATTGTCAACATTTGTTTTATTGTTATTGGTTGGAACGAATTGCTTTCGTCAACAACAACAACAGCAAGAACATCAACTTCCAACCTCTGTAATCTGTGTGGCCGGCCATGTCCTCTTGGTGTCGTATGTATGTAAATTTTGTTTTGCTTTATTTTTTTATTGTACATAGATAACAAGTTTTATTAGAAATTATAGTGCCATGTTGGATTCCCTTTTCCTATACATTAACATGAATTGATTTTCTTGAGTAGGAGGAACCTTAAAAAATTTAAATGGTTTTGGTCATTTGTGGGTTGTTGTTTAAACTCAGTCAGAAGCAGTAAATTGTAGTTTCACTAAGACTTCCCATCAATTTTGTTGTTGTACATAAATATGAATTATTTGTTTGTGCAGACCTTGACGATGTTTTATTATCGCCATAATATGCCTTCCGGTAATTCGTTACGTTGATTGTTGTCTATCCAACCATTAATCCACCTGTCCGTGCCCAAAGGTGCTCAAGCATAAATAATATTGATGATGGCAATACAATTACCCGGAGGAGAACAAAAAACGCGAAGCCAAAAACTTCATTAGGCTAATGACGCCGTGTATTCAAATATTCGCCTTCTTACTCTTAGAATGTGCAAATACTTGTTGTTGTTTTTTATTTATTTTGTGTTTGTTTTGTACACAAAAACACCAGAAGCTCTTTACAAAATATTAATTAATCTTCTAGCTCCTCAATATGGCCCGGGGCCGTTTTTTCGAAATGAAATTAAATTGCCTTGAGTATCCTTGACAAATTATTGCGAAAAATAGTCCTTGGTTTGTAAATAAAACTAATGAAGAGTGTGTTTTTTTTATTAAATAAGCATTGTGGTTTTGAGGGGTTTCAATAATGTTTTAAGAAGTACATAAAAAGGGGGAGAGAACACTGAAGAATACTTATTAAACCAGTTTGGCCAAAATGTATACGACATATTCTGTTGTATATGTCGTATATATTGTGGAATTAATCATACGTCCATAGTTATGCATTGTTATTCAATTTAAAAGTCTACACGTCACTCTGAACATTTTGATAATGGCTTTTAGATGGTGTGAATATTATTATACGTCCCAATTTTATGTTTTTTTTTTACCAAGAAATTAAATTTGAATAAATAACCTTTTTTGTTGACATACTATTTTTTTAATATTTATGGGTCACAAGTGTTTCTCAGAATTTAAATGCTACAAATATTCATTATTTTCAAAATAAACCTAATGAAGAATATTTTTTTTTATAAATTTTATAGTGTTTTAAGAGTACTTCAATCCAATTTCTTAGAAAGTAATTCATAGTATCAAACATCCCTTTGGGGCGTATATAAGTTATATAATTCATTGGCCCATGACCACAATCTCATTAATTGAGAGATTTTCAATATAAATTCAAATTTTCAAATATCTTCATGATGCCTTTCATATTAAATTTTTATGTAATATATTTGATGAGGAAAATATGGCAAAAATAATAACAAGCTTAATGAATTATTTTTAGAATAAAGGAGTCTCTTAGTATATGTCTGTCGGTTGAAATCACGATATAGATCGCAATATTTCAAATAGAGCTTTGAAATTTAGCACTGGCATTGATATTACTCCTAGGATGTTTGATATTGCAAAGGGGTAATGGGGTCCACGATATTATAATAGCCACCATATAACATGAATGCCAAATATTCGGTACGTGGATTTTTGATACGTTTTCAACCGAAATAGCTGTATTTTGCAACGTTTGGTTTTCATTGGGTATCAAATCTTCCTACTTGAAATTATCGATATTGGTCCAGTTTTTAGGGTAGGCCCCTTATAACGGTAAATCCGATTTGTATATTGGGAGTTTAGATCAGTTTTTCAACAGAATCAGCTGAAATTTGGTAATTTTGATTTACTCCGGCTATCAGATCAACTTACGAGACATTATCAATAATGGCGTATGTTTTGGGGTAGTCCTCTTATAACAGAACCCCCCCAATATTCGGTATTTTGATGAAGGTGGGCACATGTTTCTACATAAATGGTTGTAATTTGTTAGCTTGGGTTGTGGTATGGTAGTATAAGTTCCTACTGAAAATTTTTAATATAGGTCCAGCTTTTAGGGAAGTCCCCATTGGGGTTTGGGGAATGTTTTTAAGCGAATTGGCTCCAATTTGACTTCTCAGGTTCTCGTTACGTGCCAAATATTCCTCCCAAATTAAGGTTTTTTTGGGGAGATTAGGCACGAGCTTCAACTAAATTAGCCTTAATTATATATTTTTTATTCTCATTGAATAGAAAATTTCCCCATCAAAAATGATCAAGATTGGTCAAATTTTCGGGTGCTATATTTGCTGGAAAACATGGCCAAAGCCCCATAACAGCAGAGTATCATATTTTTGAGGCTTGGACATGTTTTTTTCCTGCAAATTCGTTCTAATTTGATTTTTCAATTTCCTATGGGTTATCAGATTTTCCTACCAAATATCCTATTATTAAATGTTCCACTCCTTTTTCGATATTCGGTACTATCCCTATCGACTTAACGAATTTGAAAAAGCTTCGAAAATTTATGTTTTTCACTGATGTGTCATTTTGAGTATGATGTTGTTATTTTTTGGATTTTATATCAAAGTCAAATTTGTAGATCTTATTATTGCTGAAGAGTGAAAATCAATATTTCGAATAGTTCACGAGATAAGCATATACATTATTTAAAAATTAACCCCAAATTAATAATTATAAACCCAGCTAAGGGTTTTCTTCTACCATCATAAGCTTTCTGATTTGGCGGTACAAAATTATAGAAACTATCTGACAAACTTTAAGTATTTAAATTGGAGTTGTTTTAATTCTTATTTGGTCTGAATCCATGACATTATTACAACTTTAAATATAAAATAATTCCTCTATAAGGAAACAACAATTTTTTTGTGTAAAATTGAAGATGATTTTCCCACAATTTTGCATTCATTATATTTCGTTGAAATGCCTTCGCATTTGTCTTAATTTTTTTTTCTTTGTGGATCACAATTACACACACTACACCGTGGCCAAATGCAATTTTGTATTTTGCTGTTTTTATTCGTTTTGCTAATTTATTCCACCTTTCGTCATATTATCACCTTAATTTGCAAGCACTGCGAAAAAAATCATACCCAATTTACATATACACTCTCACTCACGGTGATCTATCTACGCGATTATACTTTGACATTTTATGCAAAAGTGCTTAAATAATAATTTACCTCATCATCGTAATTATCCTGTTCGGGCATGTCGTCTGTGTATTATTAAGTAAAGACGCGGGTACGGAGTGTAAAATTGTCTAGATGTTCTGGCAATAAAATTATTCAAATTGCCGCAACGTTCACGACGACGCAGAGTAGTAGCAGGGCCAAATAGTAAGCCAGGCAGTCAGACAGATAGACAATTTGCATATGTTGGTGCAAATATAAATCCTTAGATTCTTCTTCTAGTTGTTTTTTTCTTAGCTATTTTTTTCCTTTTTGTTGTGCCGTATTTTAATTGAAGTGAAAATTACACACAGTCAGACGCACCAACATGTAGAATAGTACAAACAGATATTTTTTTTGAGGGAGAAGGCCCAAGTTGTTGTTTCTTGTTTATGTGTGTGTGGGACCTTGTCCTTGCAACCTTTGTTCAGTGTTAAGTATCTGGCTCTTTTTACAAGTCAAATTGATGGTGTAGTTGTTGTTGCTGCTGCTGATTTTATGGCGGGGTTTAAATTCCACCACTTGCAAAAAATTTGTTACAACCAACAGCTGTTGTCGTCTACATATCCGAACTTTTATGCAGCAAATAATAATGATGATGTTGTAGCTGTATTAGGGTTAATAGTGCTGCTGCTGCTGTTGTATGTTGCCATCATTATAAATATACATGTGTGTTACTGTTCTTGTTGTCGCTGCTGTCTGTATATTCTCGAAAAGTAAGCTCCGTAGTAGTCAAAGAATTCACTACTTTTCCCATTCATATCCTTTGAAGGAAATGCATCCTTTTTTGTGAGGGAGTGAGTGTGTGCGAGTGTTTTACAGACAGATGTGCTGTTCTGAGTACACTGACATAAGTGGCGGTCTTCTAAGATCTTACTCAGACATTTACACAGCTGCACATGTGTACACGCACACACACATGTGTTCGCAGACGAGCAAAGGTTATAAATTGCTATTCGGCTAGGCCTTGAGTTGATTTTAGAAAAATTATTGTGTTCAGGGGTTGTGCCTTCGTCTTCTTCTTTAATTGAGGCCGACCTGCTGCGTGTATTGCCTTAAAGTTGTGGCTTGAGTTGCAATTAACACAGTTTGCTTTTTACTCACAGCCTATTTGAGTTTTTTTTTCGAAGGAAAATTATTTCCCTTCCAATTCAATCGAACACAACTTAAAGCTTTTCGGTATTGTGTTTTGTTATTTTTTTTTCTTTATGTCTGTCTCATTTGTTGTTGCTGAAGAATTGACGACGGCGCTGCTGTCATTGCAAATAACAATTTGTGCCGTTGTTGTTGGAGTTGCTGCTGCCGTTCAAGTTTAACCGATCGTAACGTATTTGCTGCTTCTAATGATGCATTCATTTAGTTGAACTTGTTCCTCGGCTTCAAGTTGTTGGGTATCCTTTTACGCTCATTATGGCTGTTTCTTGAGCTGAATCTGAAGTAGTGCAATGGGGGAGAGAGAGAAGAATAAGAAGAAGATTCATTAATATTTGTTGTCTGGTAAATTTAGGGGCAATTTGTGTGTCTGGGGAAATTGGTGGTGGTGGTTGTTGTGTTTGGTGTTGGTGTTGTCGGTGGCGTAGGGAGAGCGGTCAAGCAAACAACTTGCCCTTCTTTGGTTAAATGGTTTTGCTTTCCAATTGTGAGTGTCTTTTCATGGTGTATTGTCCAATTGTGTTAGCAATCTTTTTGTGTTCTTTTGGCTGCAGAGTTTCGAATGTGTTTTTTTTTGGCAATGACCAATACAACATCTACTGACATACAAACATATGTACATTTGAGTGTAAATGCTTTTTTTTTTGTAAGCCCCAAACATGTTGGTTGTGTTTTTTGTTTTGTTATTGTTGTTAGTGTTTTGGATGGTGTTAGTGTTTTTCTTTTTGTTGGCCATGATGGTGTGAACAATTGTTGTTTTTGTTGTTTGCTGTTAGGCATTGCGTGTGTGTAATTAGTTTTTCTCGTTTTGATGGTTTTTTGTTATATTACAGTGTTTGGTTTTTCGTTTTCGGTTTGATGCATTTGTGTGTGTCTGTGCATGTGTTTTTGTGCCATATTTTACAATTCTGTTTAGTGTGTTTTTTGTTTTGTTTTGTTTTGTTTGTTTTTGGCCAGATGTGTTGCTGCAACTATTCTTCTTCTACATAAGTGCGAATATTTTTTGTTTGCCACTTCTCTTCTAGGTTTTTGTTCATTTTCTCTCTGTTTATATACAAATGTGTTTGATTGTGTGTGTGTTTTTATTTTCTTTTTTGTTTTGCTATCTTCACTTGTTCAATGTAATTAAGGTCAAGAAGTTTAAGGTTAAAAGTATTTACATCATTACACTTCGTAGTGCTATACATATAGACATACATGCAATTTGGGTACCAAACTTTTACAGCTATTTACATTTATATATTTATTGAAAACAACAACGAGAATAGAATATATAAAACCATTGGGTTATTTTAACAACAAAAATACGACAAGGTTATTACAATATTATTATTTTGTTATAGATCAAAAATGGGAAACAAATATACAAAGGTGTGTTTTTAAAATAGATATTAAAGTAATTAAGTTTTTGTTATAAAAATATTTGGAGAATACAAATTTCTATGTATATATTTAATAATACTATTACTAAATATTAAATCCATTGGGGGAGATTTATATCTAATGAATTTCATTTCAGTTACGTATGATAATAAATGTTTGTAATCAATCGCATTTCTTATAATATTTAAAACAAGACGATCCATATCCAAATTTGTGATAGTACAAATACGACCCTAACCACTAAAGGTTCGTACACAATTTACTAATATTAACTCCCACAAAAATTGTCCAAAGACCAATTGGTATCAGAAGTGTATAGATACCACAGTTATGTTTAAAGTCCAAATATTCTGTATAGAGAAAACAAGCGTTTTGTAAATACCAATTTTAATATTTTTGAATGGGGTACGAACCTTTAGTAGTTTGGGTAGTATATGTCTCATAAATAATTTCGTCCGATTTTATGTTAGGGGTTCACCACTTAATTGTAAAATACTATTGTGGTTTGCTACTTTCCAGAGCTGCTGAGTAAATCCACTTCTGAACATATTTCACATTGGTATATCTAAATTTTAACAAAATACTAAGAACATATACTAAAGATGTTACTTTTCCATGAGTTCTGGAAGGTTTTTAAAGCAGATTTTTTTCATTCTGAAGACTTTTGCTTCTAGTTTAAGAAATATGCCCACTATCTATAGAAGATATATGGAAAATACCCTTCTATAAAAGCATATTTCCGAAGATTTCTGCAAGGCTTTCCTAAGACCTCTGGATGTTCTTCGAAGGATTTTTTATCTGATCCTCTAACAATTATTCTACTTGAAGAAGACTACTAAAAGGTCCTTATGTAGAAAAATATATTAACAACGAACAAGTGAAAAAGGCCGAACTTTAGATACCTTCCACTATACATATGGGAAATTACAAAAATCTTTTAAATTCCTTGAAGCTGAGGTTTGCAAGGTTATAACTCGCGAAATATGAACATATTGCATATAATTTAAATTCAATTCTATAAAATGAAGTGTTCTTGTCAAAATCTTGAAATATTGGTAATAAATAATAAGTTGCGTTGAAGCTGTGATGGTGGTAATGTAAAAAAATGGGTGAAAATGTGTTGAAGCCAACGAGTTTTTTTGTATTCGTTCCCGATTTGTGGCTAAACTACACAACGCACGCACATGTGATCAGTGACTAAGTTGCAGAATACCCCATGGACAATATGGTTCTAATGTATGATTTTTCGATATAATCACTGCATCCACCCAAAAAGGATGCTGACATTTTGAAGCCGGATTTTCGGTGTTTTTTGAATTTTTCTTATAATTAGGATGCGCATCCAGATAATAGAAAAAACTAATTATAGGATCGTAGAACTCGTGATTCTGCTTCGTTTAGTGTATATCTCATGAATGTGCTCACTGTAGCTTCTTTGCAATTGGGTTCCAAAGACGAAAATTTAGTGCGTAAATTTTTATAAAAAACATATTTTTTGAGTCTAAAATTAAGAAAGTCCATTCAAATTCCGTGGAACCCCGCGTGATTTTAGTTTTTTTACGTGCCGGATCTAATGAGCCCATCCATGTTGAATTCCGTCCAATAAAACGGCGGATATAGGTACCTTGAATGTGGGAAAAACTGCAAAAACTTATTTTGACAAATTCGCGTAAATAATCGCGGTTTTCTTCGAATTAATTTTACGTGCATTTATGCTTGTATTGTCAAATTCGCGAATCTGTGTGGAAATAGGTCAAAAATGCATCGATACGCGAATAATATGCGTATTTTATCCAAAATTGATTGTGGAGGCACATCCGCGGTTCTTAACCGATCCTTTTAAAATAGGTGTCATTTTGCGTATTTTCATAGGAGATTACTAAAATCGGATGCGCATAAAAATCGTATGCACGTTGCGTGATTTTTAGCCATTCTTAGGGTTTTTGCATAGTAAAGTGCATCGAGTGGCACACTTTGACCGCTAAATTAAACATCGAAAAATTAATAATTATTGAAAGACATTGATTCGGTTTATACGAAAATCGCATGCGCATCAACTGATTTCAACTAATTCGCGAATTGCAAGCTTTTCAATATTGATCATTTTTATGTATTGTAAGTGCAATATATTTAGCCATTAATGACGTCGAAACTCTTTTCAGATGAATCTGCCGATATTTAACAATCATCTAAAAGAATTTGCAGAAGAAAGCGTCGTATATTTTAGAAGATTAAGGCAAAACCGTATCCTCTTAACCGTACTAAAAAAATCGAAAATTCAAAAAAAAAATTGTTTTAATTCAAAAATTAATTTATTTTATTTTCCGATATCTTCATGTTTCTATTTGTTTTTCGCGACTATTAAACCGTATTTCAGTGCGATTTGACTAGTATGCAAAGAAAACAATGGTGTTTAACCATTTGTGATAAAATTCGCGAATTACAACAAAAAGAAATTCATTTAATTTATATTTGAAATACAAGATTTAAAACCGCTATAACTTTTGTGCGCAGCATCCGAATTTGTGAACGCGAACAGATTTCGAATCAGCATATTTTTCTTAAACTATGTACCAAAAATCATAAATGTGCTCGCAAAAAATTTTTTCAAATTTTTTTTAATGGAATTTTAAAAGAATTTTGTAATTTCCCATATACTGATAGTTACTTGAAATGAAAATATGGGGAACATAGCAAAATGTATACCAATACGACAATTTTACAGCGCAATTTTTTGTAATCCAAACCCGACTGTTACTGTAGATGTGAACCGATGTTGACGTCGCATGTTGGCTATTTGAAGCTATCACCAAGGTACACAATATTTTATTTTAGGGGTGGGGTGGAAGCTGCTGGTTCAATATGAAAATTTTGGAAGGGAGATGTGCTAGCATATACAACAACAAAATACTAAATTACAGTGAATTCTGCGAGAAGTTTTATACCCCAAAAATAGCCTAGCGAATAGATATTGTACCTGCCCAAAAACTGAAATGTCAAAGTACATCCTCTGGGGTTAGAAAATGCGTGGTAGTTTTTTATCCACTAAGAACGCGAAAAGCCAAATTACAGTCCTTTCGAAGTAAAATAAAAATCATTTAACATGACGTTTATATGTGAAAATATGGACCTATACTGATAACATATTGTTTGTCCTCAAATAACCTGGATTTCTAATGTCTGTGCAACATTTTAGAGCTCTATCTTAAATATTTCGATATCTATAGTGATTTATTTGGAATTATGTACAATACACCTGTTTTGGTACACAAAACTTTTCAATGCCTAAAAATGTGTTCCCAGTCTCTTTTTTAGTTTCATCTTTTCACATTTAATAAAAATGGTGTGCATTTCAAATAAATATATCCTTTGAAATAATATTGTAAACTCTGAAGTTCATTAGGTCGGATTTATTATTATACTAAATCCTTCAAAACAAAATGGTCAATTTTTATTTGGAAACTTAACCAGAGTTACATAAATGTCCTTGGCTATATTACAAATCACAACGCAATAGCAACAAGACCCTTTTTATGTATTTATTTTTTATGAGAAAATAAAAAGCTGTTGATATATCAAATATCAAGGGTCACTTGCATTATAGACAACAAAATCTTATATTTCAATAAAATTTCAGGAAATTTATGAAAATTCAATTAAGGCATCCACTTCAAGTGTATTATGTAATGAATAATGGAATGTGTTCAAACAAAAACTGAAGAATGACAGTTTGTCAGATATTTTGTGTGTGTATGTGTATTTTTCCTGGCTCTTGTTGGGATTGACGAATCTTTTTATGATTTCTTTATTTGCAGGTATTTTGTTTGTTTCATTGGAATTTATTTAACAAATTGTATGGTCTCACTGTGATATTTTACGCAAAAAAGAAGAAAAGAACAAATAAAATGTCGCTCTTTTGTCAGGTCGCTACAATTTCAATTTAATATTGAATACGCATCGTGGAAAATGTCATCCAGGGTGGAGGTTAAATTGTTGTTGTATTTTTTTGTATCATATTTGTTGTTGTGTTTTTGTCATGCGAACGAATGCTTGTCATTTAATTTTTTTTTTCGCAAATAACAAGTATTTGTTCTCCACTCCAATACCTTTGGTGGCTGCTGCTGCTGCTGTGAAACATTGCCATATTTCAACATCAGCCAAACTGGCTGGATGGCTGGCTGCCTTGTTTATTATGTGACAGGGATATTCTGACAAACACAATTTTGTTGCTGCCACTTCTACTGTTGTTGTTTTTGTTGTTGGAATATTGTATAAATAAATTTATAAGTGTTTAAATAAATTGTAACAATAAAGAATTCGCAAACGAGAACTGCCTTCATGAGAGAATACAACAGCAGCAACAGCAACAACAGTAGCCATTTTTGTTTGCTGGAACATACCAAAGCATCCATAAAATATTCAGCGGAAAAGGAAACCGGATGAAAAATCATTTTGGGAAAAAAATTGTTAAAAAGAAACTACAACAACATATTCGATAAACATTAAATATTTGTGAGTACACATTCAAAAAAGCAAATACGAAGAGTTATTAATCAAGGAGAAAAGTCGACTAATTTATACCCTATATTCGATATTGTCGGCAATAAAGGTGTCCAAAGGTTTAATTCCCTATAAAATTTTAAATTCCAATGATCAAAATTAATATCTTTAAGTTCGGCAAGGTCAAATAATCATACACTCCACTATAAAGTGCACATACAAAATACCTAAAATCGTTCGGAACATTTATATGGGTGCTTTTTTATCTTGGTAATTGTGGCCTCTAGAGCGACCAGAAAACAAACAAAAATAAAATGTTTAGTCCATTTCATCCCCTATATATTAACGGATCATTATCAAAAACAATAGGGGTTTTCTTAGGCCAGAACACATCGCACATAATGGACATACAGATGGACAGTCGGTGTACTTAAAGGTGGTCTAATTCTGATGAAGAATTTTTATATTTTTGGAGATACGCTATGAATATTTCGAATAAATCGGCAATATAAAAAATCAGAACCTATTTTTTACGAACTCAACCTGCAAAATAGTGAACACAGCGCACATAATGGACATATGGACGGACAGTCGGTATACTTAAAGGTGGGTCTAATTCTGATGAAGAATTTTTATATTTTTGGAGATCAGCTGATTAGTGATTAGTGATAACCAATGACTGGAACCTCAGCATCCTGTGTCCCGTGCACAAAAAGGAGATAAGAAGATATTTGCATAGATATAGATATTTGAAAGATATAGAGGCATACGTCTCCTTTCCTTCGCATATAAAGTCCTATCGTACTGTGTGATCAACTGAAGCCAATGGTCAATGACGTTATTGGACTATACCAATGCAGCTTCAGGCCTGGAAAATCAACCATTGACCAGATTTTCTTTCTGCGCCAAATCTTGGAAAAGACCCATGAAAACACATCGGCACATTTCACATTAATTATAAAGCCGCATTCGACATCCCAATCCGCGAAGGGGTGTTTGAAGCTACAAAGTGAATACGGATATGAAGGATAACATTAACTGGCACAAGGTCAGAAGATATAGTCGGAAAGGACCTCTAGGAGCCCCCAATACCAAACGAGGATTCAGACAAGCTGAAAGTTTATGAAAATTTTTAATATCCTGCTGGAAAAGGTCATGCGAGATGCAAATGTACAGCATATGATACTCACCAACGACGACTACATCGACATAATGTGTCGAACATTTGAACGAATGGTTCAAACATTAAATAAATTGAGAAGGAGTCTGCCAATGTGGTACTGGCAGTAAATGGCGAGAAGTCCAAACTGATGGTATCAACGCGCAAGAGTCCAGTAGACTCGGACCAACTGTGGAACTTGAGAACTACTGCTTCGAAGTAGTTTATATACCTCAGTACCGGCATAAGAAAAACAAACGACATCAGTTTTGAGATACAGAGAAGAATAGTGTTGGCAAAACAGATGCTACTATGGTCTACGTTCAGAAACAAGGCCACCTCTCGCCAGACCATACTCACACTCTAGAAGAGACTGATACTACCGGTACTCTTGTAAGGATCTGAAGCATGACAGGCAGCACTTGGAGTGTTTGAAAGAAAAATTCTCCGGAAGATCTATGGGCTGATCTACGGAATATCGTTGTCGAAATGAACCATAAGCTCGGCTTATGGAACAAATGTTCTGCCTCAAGCCATCTAAGTAATTATAACTCAAATCAAGTTGTATATACCAACAAGACTGAAACAAAAGTAAATAAAATCTGGTTTTAAACGGTCGGTTATACCTCAACTTCGAGGTGAATCTCTAAACTTCAAAAATTTTTTGTGGTATAAACGAATTTATTGCAATTTGCTTCGAAATCAATTAGTACTCCCCTTTGTAAGCTTTAAATTTGCTCCTTGGAAATCGTAGCATACTTTAAGTTGTAACAAACATAATGCAAACTGAAGCATAATTTTAGGTGATGCCAACAATAAATCTAGTCAATATTTTTTTATAATATTTTGTTATTGACTTTTAATTAAGTTCCCAAAACCGAAAACCTTAGAGTATTCATTTCTAATTAGGTCCAGCTTCCGTTTGTGATTGCTTTTTCCGAAATATTTGTTATTAATTTCTAAGCTTGAATGTTGCCGCCGAGTCCAGCATCATTCGGAATCATTGTTATTCAAGTCTCACATCACATTGAAGTGATGTGTATGTGATTCGCCACATATACACATATGTATGTATGTGAGTGATTAATTGATATTCCACTGAAACTAACCTTGAATTGCCCTTCTGCCGAGATCCGTGATTCATTTCATTTTCATGAGAATTCTATGGAGTTTGATTTGAACATAAAAAAATACTTCTGCTACTACTACTGGCATCAGTAGTTTTGTTGCTGTTGCGTTTTTTCGTATGGCTTTTATTCGTCACGTTTATCATGGCCCCGCAAAAAAAAATGAAATGAAAATTATGAAAGCGTAACCACATAAATAATGAAACTTGTATACATATCTGTGTATGTACATATATATGTATATAAATTATATGGATTTTTTATTTTTGTAGTGTGTGTGTTTGGTAGTAGGCCCATTAAACTGCCTTATCATAATTTAACTGCAGAAAATATTTTATGAGCGCTTATGTTTAATAGTCATGACAATACAACAATGTAAACATGCTGCAGGGGTAGTCATAAAAATCTATTGCTTGGTGGAGAGGATGGGAATAGTTTTTCTGCTGCCCTGTTAGGACTTCATATATTATTATATAGTGAAATCGAAAATAAATGGAAAATTGGGTTCATTCATTCAGTAACATCCAACTGGAATCCTTAATTATTGGCTGGTCACATCCCGATTTTAATTCAAAACTTTTTGTCGCCACCAAGAAGAATATTTTTAGTCTCATTTGTATAACAAAAGAAAACGAATACTCCGTTGCACGATTCATAAATTTCAAACCATATACATCAATTCGGCATTTGCGTGTGGCCAAATAAAAATTCACACGAAATATAATTTTTCAAAAAACCACATAATTGTTTTTTTTTTCATTTAGAAACAAAATAAAGGAAGTCAATTAATTTTCATTTCAATTAATACAATTTGCAAGTAAACTCACCCAAAAGAAATAAATTCATTCCCGACAAAAACGATTATCATAATATTCGAAAACGTCAAACAAATAATGAACTCGTCGCGTTGCTATATGGAAGATATTGTTTATTTTTTTCTCATATATATTCGAATAATTTTTCAGTAATTTGTTGTTTGTTCTCCAGTGTGGAAATGCATTAAGTTATTTTCATTTAGATCATATTTTATAAAAATTCAACATTTTAATTACTTTTTATACACACATGTATCGAACACATGCACACAATCGCGCCATTTCCTCAATCTCTGAACAAAAAATTGTTGTTGGTAGAAAAGCTCGAAAAATGCTAAGCAATGAAAATGAATTTCATTTTCATGTCTTAATTGAAAATGTTCATAGCTAATAATAATAACACAAAAAAAATACAAAACGATCGATCGAATGTGTGAGTGAACGAACGAACGAATGGACGAGTAAATTAGACATGGTCATCATTAAAAATTCATGATGCTTGGCTATCGATTCAGAAGCGATTCAGCCATCTATGACAAAATCAATTTTTGCCGTTTCTGCTGCTGATCATTTTCATTTACAAATATGGTTTGTTTCATTGCTCGCATTGCTTCCTTCCTCAATTGGATGTCTTTTACGATTCTTGTCGAAATGAAAATCTTCTATTTACCCCTCATATAAATATTATGTTTATTCTCGCCATATAGAGAATAATTTTAATTTTCTTGTTTATTGGCCATAAGCAGTAAATAGATTACGGCAACAAACAAGGCGGAAAGCGATTTATATGAATTTTAGATGAAGATATTGAAATTTGTATTTCACAAAATTTATGACTGTAATGTGTGGAAAATATGAGTAAAAACAAATATAGGATATTAGGGATCAAGGTCTTCAGAAAGAAGGTAATAAAATTGGATCAAATTAATAATTTATAAACGCGTCGTTTATTTTGGAAGTAGTTTAAGTCAGAGATGGCCTGTCAGAAACAGTGACGTAAATGACCGACGTATAATACATACGTCAGAAAGGAAACCTACCCAAATCCATTAGGTTTTTGACAAAATAGCTATTTCCATTAATCAATTCGGAAATTACGCATGCTTTACTCAAATCCATATAAAGTTTCAAAATTTTCTTCTCGAAAAAGTTTCAAAATTTTCTTCTCGAAAAAATTTAAAAATTTTTATCAGTTCTAGTAAGGAATAGTCAGATATATGTAAAAATAATATATATTCTTGAAAATAACTGTGAATGCTGATAATATTGATATAAATGACGTTTACTACGTTTATTACATGTTCTACAGGTATATGACGTTTTCGACGTTTACACCTTTTTGACAGTCGAAAACCTAAAAATTCGTCACACGGACCATTCCTGGTTTAAGTCCATTTTTAGGCCTCTATAAGAGGCTTAGATTTATAAAAAGATCTTTTTT
The DNA here is from genome assembly GCF_032173495.1 of Musca vetustissima. Classification (NCBI taxonomy): domain Eukaryota; kingdom Metazoa; phylum Arthropoda; class Insecta; order Diptera; family Muscidae; genus Musca; species Musca vetustissima. The sequence goes on from NW_026875384.1 coordinate 349,532, forward strand.
CTGGTCACTATAAGAGGCGTGGATTTATAAACAATTTTTTTTCTGGCCTCTATAAGAGGCGTGGATTTATAAACGATTTTTTCTGGCCTCTATAAGAGGCGTGGATTTATAAACGATTTTTTTCTGGATTTATAAACAATTTTTTCTGGCCTCTATAAGAGGCATGGATTTATAAAAGAATTTTTAGGCATCTTTAAGAGGCGTGGATTTATAAAGAATTGTTTAGGCATCTTTAAGTGGCGTGGATTTATAAAAGAATTTTTAGGCATCTTTAAGAGGCGTGGTTTTACAAAATAAATTTTTAAGGCCTCTTTAAGAGGCGTGGATTTATAAAAGAATTTTTAGGCATCTTTAAGAGGAGTGGATTTATAAAAGAATTTTTTAGGCATCTTTAAGAGGCGTGGATTTATAAAAGAATTTTTTAGGCATCTTTAAGAGGCGTGGATTTATAAAAGAATTTTTTTAGGCATCTTTAAGAGGCGTGGATTTATAAAAGAATTTTTTAGGCATCTTTAAGAGGCTTGGATTTATAAAAGAATTTTTTTAGGCATCTTTAAGAGGCTTGGATTTATAAAAGAATTTTTTTAGGCATCTTTAAGAGGCTTGGATTTATAAAAGAATGTTTTAGGCATCTTTAAGAGGCTTGGATTTATAAAAGAATGTTTTTAGGCATCTTTAAGAGGCGTGGATTTATAAAAGAATTTTTTTAGGCATCTTTAAGAGGCTTGGATTTATAAAAGAATTTTTTTAGGCATCTTTAAGAGGCGTGGATTTAAGGCCATTATTACTTATTTTCTATAACAAAATTTAAATTTAATTTATATTTCCTTTTATGTGTCAAATATCTTTCAGTTTGACATTTCTAATTAAAATACCAATTATCATAAAAATTCATTTTTTTAATTCAAAATTTACATTATTTCAAATGAAATTGGCACCAAATATCTTTCATTTATTTCTTTTGCACATCACAACATTAAATTTTCCAAACATTAAAGAAACCCCATTTATTTTTCCACGTTTCCATTCTAATTTTGTTGTTGTTGTTGATTGGTTGGTTGGCCTCTATGTCTAGTGTGTTTAGGTGTTGAATTTTGTTTGCCGTCCAGGCACACCGGTCGGCTGGTGATGATGTAGATGATTCGAATTGAGGCGAGTATTTATTTTATTTCAATGGAAAGCAACGAAGAAAGAAAAAAAAATCACAAATAAAAACATTGACAACAAAATATAATAAACAAAAAACAACCGGCCGACCGTCCGACAGCAGCGTCTACAAACTAAAGTTTATTTTTGTAAACGAATTGTAATGGTTCCCCCAGAGGGTGTTGGGTAGAGGGGGGAGAAAAACAAACTGTGAGAAACAATGCTCGCATTTGACCACAGATAGTGTAGTTGGAATGAAGGCTGAACTTGACATTTGCAAGGTGAATGTTGTGGAGACCCCTAGGGAGGCAACATCAGCACATGGCAGGGGTAACACCACCACACCTGTAACAACTTGTTTATCAAATTAAAATCCAAACAACAAATTCAATGTACGTTGTTGTAGTTTTTCATTTTCACCTTGTCTCTTTTCATTTCATTTGTGGCTGAAATAAAATTGTGATAATCGCACACATTTTTGGCCTATAGAGAACTTCTTTAGCAGCATCATCACATCACCATCATCGCACATTTGGTTGTTGTGTTGGACGTTGGAAGTCGGAAGATTTCATTGTGTTTTATTTTAATTTAAATTACATTTTGATTGATTTGACCTCTGTTAAGCATTAACAAAGAATTTTTGTAATGTCACTCAGTGTGTGCGTGTGTGCGTTCGTTCGTTCATCTGTGGCATTGTAAAAAATCGGAAATTAATTTTCTTTTCATTTAGCTGTTTGTTTTTATCATTATTTTTTAATCATTCGATGTTCTGTTGTATCATTGATAATATGTTTACATTTGTTGTTGAAAGCTTAAATATCATCAATCATTAAAGAAATGTTTATTTATTGGTGGTTTCATTTGGGGAAAATGTAAAATTTTATTGTTTGTAATTCGAAATGTGTCGATTTATTATTTTTTAAGATATGAGAAGGTAAAGACCCTTGGCGAACAGCATGGTGCAATTATTAGCAATTGTTGCTTGCACATAGAAGGTCGTATATGGACAATACCCCACCTCACCTCATTCAATGGACGAATTTTATTTCATTTTCAAATAGAAAATATTTTTCTAAAAATTCAAAATTTAGAGTGGTAATGGGAAGAAGTTTTCGGAATCGGTTTGATATAGAATTATAAGCACATGTCTTTGGTCGAAATATCTTGATAAGCTGTTAATGGTTTCAAGTGTAGTTTAATGTCATCGTATTGAGGTACGACACACCTGCAAATTAAAGAAATCTATGAGAACAAAATTCAACAGAATTCGGTTCGAATTTTCCGGCATTGGCTTATGTGACATCATCCATTGGAATAATTAATCTTTGGATTCTATATTATTACTATAAGTGATTCTTCACCAATCATAAAGCTTTGAAGCATATCGTTACGGAACGACTGCGAAAAAAGCACTTCGAAGACAAATTGTAGCCTGTTTCTTCGGAAAAATGGACAGGTGACGAAAATTTTACTTGAAAACGAAAGGTCACTTCTGAGTGGTACATATCAATTAGTTTGCCTGAAGCCTTCAGAGGAATGTGGAATTGATATGCCATACTCCGGACATCATTGACTAGCAAATATATATATATATATATTGCACAATTCTAATGCGACGGATAAAAAATTGTCCGACAATTCGAAATTTGCCATATTTTGTTTTTTTAATAAAAGTCCTAGTTTCACTTTTTATATTTCCATTGAATGGAACAACTCCTCACTCCCTATCAGATAATAAAACCGGTTAAATACGTTATATGAATATCATTGGAGAACTAAACGCGATAAATTTATTGAACCGTATTATCTGGTTTATTATCTGAATATCCGGTTCAAAAATTTAGAACCTGACCTATGGCGAAGGTGTGGATTTTTTTAATAAATATTTTTTGAAGTGCCCATAAGGCATGGATTTTTTAATACATATTTTATCATGGACCTACAAGGCGAGAATTTTTAATTTTTTTTTTAAATTAATATTTGAAGAGACATACGGCGTCGATTTTTAATAACAATTCTTTGAGTACAAAGAAGGCGTGAATTTTGTAATAAATATTTTTTTTCATGGACCTACAAGGCGAAAATTTTTTAATAAATATTTTTGAACTTGAAGCAGTGGACTTACATCGTAAAACCTAAACAAATTGGGTAATCAAAATAATTCGATATTTTACAACATTGTTTAAATATTTATTTATTACACACACAAAATAAAATCTTTTCTTTTTTCTCTAAATTTTCAATTACAATTGGATTAAAATTGTTTTATTTTTTATTATTTGATTTGTTTTGTAAAAAACTTTTCAAACGGCTTTTTGAATTTAAGAAAAAATAACCATAAAATTAGCTTCAATTGCAAAATTTCAAACTCGATTTAAACAATAAATAAACCCCATTTCCAATTCATTGATTTTTGTTTTTTTACATGATTTTTTGCCAACAACAAAAAAGTAAAATAAAAATAAAAAATACAAATAACTGTCAGACCCTTATTACGTTTAATTTGACTTTGATGCCATCACTTAGGCGTTTATTATAACAACAACAAAATACGAAAACTAAAGAAAGAAATATGACATGAACAAGAAAAACTTTTTCTTGATTCATTAAATATTTACACGTCTGACTAGTTGCGAACGCGTAAGGAATACACCAACAATGAGAAGATGTTGAACAAAAAAAAATAAAATAAAATATAAAAAACGTCACAACGGCGCCAAAAGTTTTGATATTTGTGACATGAAGAGGACGGACTATAATTTCTCAAATTTTCGAGAAACGCAACACGCACACACACTCTCCAAAACTTATAAATTTTTGGTTACTCGCCATTCATGGACTTTGATTTCATTGACTGCAATGGCCAAGACCAAGTCCATAATTGTGTGAGGGAATGGTTCCCATGTGTCAAAGATACCTGAATATTTGTTTGCGAGTTTTCTGTTTATTTTTTTAAATTTAATCATTTTTTTAATTAAAATTATTCAATGTGAAAGCGATATGTTTCAGATTTTTAGAAAGCCTTTTTAAATTCAAAAATTCATTGCATGAATCCTTCCCATAATCTGCTGAAAAAACGCGCATATTATCTCTACAAGTAGTTTTGACATTCATGATGTTGTTATTGTTGATGTTCTTGCTGCTGGTTTTTTCTTCGGGTTTCATGCCAAGATTTCATTAGAATTGTTAGCAAACTTCTTGAAATACCATAAACGAAACTGACTTGACATAAAACCAAAACAAAAAATCCAACTAGTAGACCAAACCTAGCAGCAACACTTTAACATAGTCCTGTATATTCCTCCTTTCCCTCCCTTACCCCCCAAGACGTTACGCCTTGCTAACAATAACAATGATGTTCATAAACTTAAAGGAGAAGACCATATCTGCAAATGTGTATCCGCATGAAGAAAATTGCGTAGCCTAGTCCTAAAATGACTATGTGTGTGTGTGTGTGTGTGCGTACGTGATTTTATGTTGCTTTAACTCTCAACCTTTTTTATGTGAAACTGATAAAGATAATAACAACAACAGCAAAAACATCATGCGAATACTAGTTCATCGAGTTGAAATTCTTGTTTGGCTGTTATGTTTTTTTCTGAGTTATGCTACGCGAGCAGACAATGTATTTGTGTGTGTGTGTGGGCCACAGACAACCACAATTATTCCACTCGCCCAACATTTTTGCTTGTACAGCCTTTTGTAGTAATTCTTCCCGCCAGCCATTTGTCGCCGAGCAGCCATCATCGGCGTTTGACTTTCATACAGAAGGCCTATAAAAGCTAAATTTTTATGTCGGAAATCCAGACATTTAGACGACAAACGTTCCATTAAAATGAATGAAAATGGAATGGCAACGAGTCTTTTTGCTGTTTCTTCTTCATCCAAACATTTGTAAATGGGTGCGTTGGGTATTGGAACGATTCCTCCCATCCTAAACCAGTTTAGGGCATGTATATATGTTGAATGTGTGTGTGTGAGCTTGTGCAGGAAGCCCATTTAGATTGTCCTTTGAAAAAATAACAGAAACCGGCAAAACTTAAGCGCTATTGTGTTGTCAGTCAGTCAGTCAGCCATTCATTCACACACAAACCCATAGTTGGTTATAAATGAACAGGACATGTATGATAACGAAAGCGCCAGAATAACAACCTTATTGACAATGAAATGAAATCACAAAAAAAAATGTGCGGCGGGAAGAAAAACAGAACAAGAATGACGACCATTTTGCTTTGGTTTTAAGGAATTTCATGGAGATTTCCATTTTTTCGAAAAGGGGATAATATTTTAAAGGCGAAATGTGACAGTTGACATGTGAAAATTATCTCAATCAAATTTGTCAACATAAAGTTAGGATACGATGTCTCTCAACAAGAAAAATAAAGAAGGATATTAATTCCGATCAATATTACATGTGTAAATAAATGTAATTCTTTAGTGATGCTCAAAAATTTTTTTTAAAAAAATATTTTTTTTTTGAAATTTGCTACAACAATTTTCATAATTTAAAATGACAGTATGAACTTCAAATTTATTATCACAAAGTTTAAATGCTTTTGGGCCTAGAAATTTCTTTTTTGAAATAATTTTTTTTCGAAAAGATTTCTATCATATTTTGACAGTTCAAATTTCAAATCGAAGTCACATCGTTATATGCAGATATGGATTGCGGAGGTCTTCGAAATTACACACAGGTTTTATTATTTGCTTTATATAAGGTATGTTTTTATCAACGCGTTTTTTTTAAGTTGATCAAATCGGTTATTGAATTTGTTTCAATTTAATAAAGTTTACAAGATTATAAATATTGACCCTTTCTAGGCTTTGAAAAAATAATGGAATCGCCTAATATTGGGTTTATAAATATTCAACCAACAAGGAGTAGACCAATGGTTCCCATATTCAAACATGGTCCAGGCTTGGTAAAGATAATAGGTTGTGCAAAGTTTGGTTTAAATCGGGCATTCATTTCGTCTGAAATTATATCTATATATATAAAAGAGCTTAGTGTTAAGTGAGTGAGTGAGTGAGTGAGTGAGTGACTGACAGATCATCGCCCAGACGAAACGGCTAAAGCTAGACGCTTGAAATTTTGAGTGTGGGTTGGTGTTGGTGTGTAGGCGTGAGATAAGGCTGGGTTTTTGGAAATTCGAACTAGAAGGGTACGAAAAGTACTAAAATGTACCAAATATGGTACCCTTTGTATTAGGCGAACGGGAAGAGCTAGAATTCTGAAATTCGGAATGTGGGTCACTGATGTAAAGTTAGGAAGATGTACAAAAGCGTTTTTGGAAATTCGTACTAGAACGGTACGAAAAGTACTAAATGTGATACCATTTGTATTTGGCGAACCGGTAGAGCTAGAACTCCGAAATTTGGATTGGTGGTCGCTGAGTGTAGGATAGATGTACCAACGGGTTTTTGGAAATTCGAACTATAAATATCCGAAAAGTACTAAAATGTACTTAATTTTGTACAATTTCGTAGCATGTGAATTGATAGAGCTAAAAACTTGAAATTTGGAATGCGAATTAGGGATGAGATGTAGAGTCCATTTAAGGAGATGGTTTTGGAAGCGTGTACTCATGTGTACGAAAAGTACTATATGGTACTATATTTGGTACAAATTTAATTTGGAGATACAAATCGAGCTGGAATCCTGAAATTTGAAATTAACATTACCGTCGGAGTGTAGGACTGGTAATGTACGTAGTTTTGGAATTTTTTACCAGTTTCAGTAATTTATATTCATGGGTACTAAATTTGGTACAATTTGAATTTTATGCGAACCAATAGAGCTAGAATCATGAAATTTGGAGTCAGGATCACTGTTGGGGTGTAAGATCAAGATATGTAGGAAGATTTAAAAATTTTTACTAATGTGTACTGAATTTGGTACAATTTGAATTGTGGGTGAACCGACAGAGTTGGAATCCCAAATCTTGAATTTAGGATCACTCTGGGGGTGAAAGTTTGGGTTAAGTGGGACGTTTTGGAAATTCGTACTACTGTGTACTAAATTTGGTACAATTTGAATTGTGAGTGAACCGAAAGAGTTGTAATTCTGAAACTTGGATTTAGCATCTCTGTTTTTGGTAAGTAAGAAGTTTTCGAAATTCGTACTACTGTGTACTAAATATCGTACAATTTGAACTGTAGGTGAACCGAAAGAGTTGGAATCCTAAAACTTGGATTTAGGATCACTGTGGGGGTGTAGGATTGGGGTATTTAGGAAGTTTTGGAAATTGGTACTACTATGTACTAAATTTGGTACAATTTGAATTGTGGGTGAACCGATAGAGCTGGAATCCTGAAACTTTGCGTTAGGATCACTGTGGTGGGTTAGGATTGGGACCTGTAGGAAGTTTTGTAAATTCGTACTACAGTGTACTAAATTTGGTACAAATTGAATTGTGAGTGAACCGATAGAGTTGTAATCCTGAAACTTGGATTTAGGGTCACTGTATGGTTGTAGGGTTAGGGTAAGTTGGAGGTTTTGGAAATTCATACTACTGTGTACTAAATTTGGTACAATTTGGATTGTGAGTGAACCGATAGCGTTGGAATTCTGAAACTTGGAATTAGGATCACTTGGAGTGTAGGTTTAGGTTAAGTAGGAAGTTTTGGAAATTCGTACTACAGTGTACTAAATTTGGTACAAATTGAATTGTGGATGAACCGACTGGGGTGTGGGTTTAGTAAGAAGTATTGGAAATTCGTACTACTCTGTACTAAATTTGGTACATTTAAATTTGAATTTGGAATCATTATGAGAGTGTAGGATCGGGGTATGCAGGAAGTTTTGTTGGAAGTAGAAGGGTACGAAAAGTACTAAAATGTACCAAATATGGTACCCTTTTTATTAGCGAACGTGAAGACCTAGAATTCTGAAATTTGGAATGTTGGTCACTAATGGAAAGTTAGAAAGATGTGCAAAAGGGTTTTTGGAAATTCGACCTATAAGTGTACTAAAGGTACTAAATTTTACTGAATTTAGTTCCTATTGTATATATATTGAACATATATAGCTGGAATCTTGACATTTTAAATGGAATACAGGTTGGGAAGTGGTGTTGATGTACGGAAATGGTTTAAGACATTCGTACTTATGTGTATAAAAGTGTAAAATGGTACTAAATTCCGTACTAATTACTCTCAGTTGAGTGTGTAGAGATGGAATCGTGATAATCGGAATTAGCTTTATCGTACTTATTTGTACAAAAGTACTAAATGGTACTAAATTTGGTGGAAGTTGGATTTAGGTGAACAGATAGAGCTGAAGTCTTCAAATTGGGAATTAAAATGACTGTTGGAGTGTAGGACTGAGGTAGATTATGAAATTCGTACTTATTGGTACGAAAGGTATATGTGGTACTAAATTTAGTACAATTTGGATGTTGCTTGAAAGGATAGAACTGAAAACCTGAAATTTGGAATTAAGATTTCTGTTGAAGATTGAGCTATAGAGACATCTTTGGAATCTCGTATTTATGTGTACGAAAAGTACTAAACGCACTAGATGGAGAGAGCTGGAAACCCATAATTTGGACTAATGGTTGATGTTTGAATATAGAATTCAGATATGGAAGCATATTACCTATGTGTACTAAATAGTACTATATTTGGTACAACATGATTACGTGTGAACGGATAGAGCTGGACTCCCGAATTTTTTAATTAAAATTACTGTTGAAGTGTAGTATTGAGCTATGGAGACAACTTTGGAAACTCGAATTTATGTGTACCAATAGTAAATAGAATAGAAAATTCACTAAATTTGGAATAATTTGAATTTGGGTAACGAAGAGAGCTTGAAACCTAAAATTTAGAATGTTGGTCATTGACAGAGAGTTAGAAAGAAGGACCAAAGGGTTTTTGGTACTAAATTTAGTGGAGGTGACGGTATAGAGGTAGTCTTGAAAATTTATAATTATGTGTTCGAAAAGTTCTAAATGGAATTACATGTGGAACCTGTACGTTTTTGCTAATGTGTGGATTTCGGAAAATAGTGCTTATGTGTATGAAGAGTACTTAATGGTAATAAACATGATATTAAATGTACGAATAGAGGTGGAATTCAGAACTATAGTACAACGATTTCCATATGAAATATTTTTTTTATTATGTTCCGCATACGAAGTAGCGGGTACTTTGCTAGTATATAAATATTGAAAGTGTTGCCCCTTTGTAGGGGAAGTTACAGAAGGAGTGGACCAATGGGTCCCATCTTCCTACTTAATCTAGGCTTGGTAAAGATAATAGTTTGTAAAAAGTTTGGTTCAAATCGGATAGTCCGTTCGCATGATATTATAAAATTTGCACAATTTTGACCATTTTGTGGGGAAGGTTCCAGAACGAGCCGAGGAGAAACACTAATATACCCCATTTTCGAACTTGAACTAAGTTTGGAAGAAATTATAAGATGTGTAAAGCTTGGATGAAATCGATTACTCCCTTCGAGAATTTTCGTGCGCACCAACCCGCCACACAGACAGACAGATGGACGGACGGACGGACAATTGTAAATAAACGTAAAATTGTCCGAAATGAATTTGGCCCAGAAACATGGGGTCTAAAACCAATATTTCTATGAGGCACATTTTCACCGTATCATAGTGTATACACCGTCATTAGCCATAAGGCTGAGGGTATAAAATGGGGAGGAATAATAACAAGGGCCTATACCAAAGCTGATACATCCAACTCTCATTACTAAACCTCTTGAGATTAATAATTATTTTTGTACAAAATTCCAAAGCTCCACGGTTTCATGGTTTCATTGAAACTTCTGTAGTGGACTTTAAGAGGATTTCAATTAATTGTATGAAAATTGATCCCAAAACGTATATATAATCCATTTTTACGGCTCATGCCATAAAAAAATGCCAACGGTCGTAACAAAATTCTACCATTTTTAAAGAAAATACGAATTTAAACCCTCCAATTACTCATTTATTAGCTACCCTTTTTTATTTTATGGATTTCCCCAAAAACCTAAAACGCCCCCGCAACTAACAACAATAATATCAAATTGGAAAGCATGTTAAATTTATTGACAACATCAAATCAAATATTCGCCTTCCCAGTCAATAAACTACGACTAGTATTAGCAGCAGGGCCAAATAAATATACGATAATTTGCCTCCATCGACTCAACATTCGTCAACGACATTGATTTCACAGAATTTAGTTTAATATTAATTTCACAACATTTATGAGCAAATAAAAAATAATTTTATTATTGTAATACATGAACTTTCATTAAACAATAAAAAAAAAAAAAAAAAACGAAACAAAATCCAAATCAAAGCAACCAGCAACACATTGCCATTTGATTATTCAAATTTGTATGTAAATTATGATTGAATGACAACAACCACGCAATGTATCTGAGTATGTGTGTTTTGACTGTTGTTGTTGAAAGAATATCCACAAGGTATTATAGAGGAAATTATTTTTGTGTTCTTCGGTTTCTTGTTGTTTGTTTTATGAAAAAAGAAACACAAATCTTACTTGTGGGATTAGAAGATTTATGGAATTTTTAAATATATCAGTTGGGAATTGGAAGATAAGTGAAATGAAGAAAATATTGTTGTATGTAAATTGTGTATTAATATAGTTCTTTTTTATTCTTTTCGCTTTGAGTAGTGAAGATTTTTATTGTCTGTACACGCATGAGTGATCATAAAAAATTTTAATACTCATACGCACTAGTGTTCATTAATATTAACCTTAATTCAATGCATATTTTTTTAGTACATAAATATTTATATTGATTATCAATTATGTATTGAACTTGATTTATATAAATTACAACTCAATAATGATTTCTTTTTTTTCTTTCAGGTTAATATTTCCTTATATACGTTTAGAGGTAAGATAATTATGATATAACTGAAGAATTTAAGAATGTAATCGATTCGAAATAATAAAAAATAAAAATTTCACTTTAGATTTATGGAAACACAAGAATCGATTTCGATCGTCAAAAGAGGCTTGATATGACATTTTATTTGTTGTCAAATGGTTCCCTAGGTACGTCCCTGACTTAGACCAACATATTTTTTTTTTTTTTTTGAACCAGTGATTTAAAAAAAAAATTCAATTAATAAGTGGACCAATTTCAACAAATCGAAATAACGTCATTCTAGTCTCAATTTGATACGTTGCTCAAATTTCTTGTCAATCAGACAAACATTAGGAGTTTAGTGCAAAATTTACATAAAATCGGAAGAGCATATATATGAGAGCTAAATATGAACTGATTTTCTCAAAACTTAGCACACATCATTCTAGACTTCGCTATTCGAAATTTCGTGCAAATCAAAAGAAATATAGGGGATTGGTTCTCAATTAACATAAAATCGGACGAAAATATACATGGGATCTATATATCTATATATTTCTCAATTTCAACAGGGTTTGTACTTGGACCAAGTAAATAAGATGTGCCAATTTACATCCAATTGGGATCATAATTGCGATTGGGACCATAAAGACCGGACGGACATGCATAAATCAACTCAAAAAGTAATTCTATGCATATTCTCAAAACGACCCAAGTGTAAATCTCGTTTCCTTTTGTCTGCTACAAAAATATACACAAATACATAATACCCTGTCCACAATCTTAGGTGAATTAAATATTAATAGATAGTAGACCCAGCTTAAATAAATATTAATATTTTAATATAGACCTATGTATTGAAGATAACTTGTAATTCGAGAAAATCCTGAAAGTACTATTCGAGATCTGTCAAATGAAGTGGGCCTCCATACTACATCCATTTTAGTTTTCTACACAGGGCGTTTTCTACACAGGATCTTTACTTTCGCTGAGACTTGCTAGGGAAATCGGGAAAATCCGTTAAACTAAATTCTCTTTTTCGGCATAAAGTACTACTCGAGATTTGTCGAATGATGTGGGTTCCATACTGCATCCATTTTAGTTTTTCGCAATATGGCGATCGACCGTGTATACAAAATTACATATTTGTACGTAATTTACGTTAAGTAGCTTCTATTTATTCAAATATATTGTATTTTTTCAGTTTTGTCGTTAAAAATGCATTTTATTTCAAAAATTATTTACTCGATTAACCCTTTGGGGACCACCCGGCTTGTGTCTTCGCTGAGACAATTTATCTTCACGGACATTGTTTTGGCAGTGATCTACTTTCATAAATCCATATTCTTGATGAGAGAAAAATTATATATCGATTTTGTCTTATATGTCTCTAATGGTATAACACATTTACGGCATTTTTAAGGATTATTGCGGATTTTCAAACGAAAAGGGACGTAACTTCGAACTCCGTGTTTTTGGAACGTAAACATATATTTACACACTCTTTTCGCCCCATTTTCAAGGTCTTAGCTTCATTATCCGAAAGTTGAAAATATCCTTGTGTGCGTTTTTCTATTCGCTGAAATTTAGTACATTTGGTTCTTATTAGGTACAAAATTTCTCCTTTAAAGAGTATAAATATAAAATATAAATTTCCCATATTTTGGAGTTCTTGAATTGACCCCGCTTTGGGTATAGCCTCCAAGGACGTACGCATACATGTTTTTTCGGCAATGACAATTTTCATATTCAACCAGCAAAGTTCGGCCCGGCCTAACTTAACGCCTTTTCACTTGTTATATTTTTAAATTAAGTTCAAACTCATAACTTGTAACTACAACTAAAGGTATATTTCTGTTATTGGAAAAATATCCAACCAGTTAAATTCTTTTCTGAAATATGTAGCGATTCACATTTAACGCATACTCTACAATACCCGAGGTTACTCTATATATCTATATTTTGACATAGCCCACCTATTAAAGGCCCGGTCATAACTAAAAATGTTGATGGTCCTAAACTCATTTCCAACCGAAGTTGGCTCTCCAAAAACTCCTTTGCATCCAACTTTTCATAGCTTCTATATAAAGATGGTCCTAAATTTATTTCCAACCGAAGTTGGCTCTACGACAACTCCTTTGCAACTTTTCATAGTTTCCATATAAAGGTCGAATCCATTTCAGATATTTGATTATCTTAAATTTTTCAACCAGTCTAGCTATTTGATAGGAAATTAAAAGTCCACATGAATAAAAAGTTCGAGGTTCTATTTAAACAATTTTTAGTATGATGTGGACTATTCTGCGCTCGAAATGTGTTTCACTCCGATAAATATCATAGGTCACATATAGTTCGATATGGATGAATGTATGTAGAATCATATTGATCAGTGTATTCTATTAGGGAACATTGGTATTTATTCCGATTTAAAAATAAATTTTGTTTGGATGATAATAAAAATCCAAATGTATTTATGACTTTGAAGTAATATCTCATAAAAAAACAACTTGGCCAATAAAATTAATATTTAGATTCCAAGGACTTGTTTACACAATATATTACATATACTTATTTTAAAATCTACATCTCTGCCAACTACAGCTGTTTTACTTACTTCCTTTTGATTAGACACAAAATGTTTAATTATAAACAATTCGATGTCTGTGAATTTTATTAATAGATAATTAATTGTTTATTTTCATTATTAAATTCTTTATCAGCAAACATTTTCCTCCGCCTTTTCCTCAAAATATTCAAACAATATTCATGAAGAAAAAAAAAAACAAAATCAATGTCGCTCATAAAAAATCACTCGGTTGGTGCATTAATCTTTGGGGGATTTGCACTTACAAATCCACTCATTTGGCACTAATCAAAATCTAGAACAAACCAAAGGCATTGACTGACTGACAGACAGACCTGATTAGGTGATGGACATCAACAATGAAATATCAAATCCCCTGTTCATTTGCCACACGCACAAATGCCCAGACGCACACACACACACATGACTACTCTACTGACAGCCATCAATTAACTTTGAAATTATAAGAAAACAAAATTTTCCGAGGCAGAGATGGGAACGTTGTTTTATTTTCATTTGGCTCTTCACACACACACACACTTACACAATGGTTGGCAGGCTGCTTATCTACATCATTAATTTAAAGAAAAAAATATAAAACAACAAAGCCAAATGTTTTATGTAAATGTACAAACGGAACGTAAATACCGCCCCCTCCCATCTCTCTCCCCTGACAAACTCATTACTTTTACAATTAGTGTCAAAATTAACAACATCCAGAAAGCGGCAACATGATGACAATGACTAAGAAAACACCGACCATCATAATACTCTGAAAAAAAACGAAAATAATGTGAAAAGCCAGCAGCATAATTTCCAAAAGCTTTGGGCAATTTTGCGAATGGATGACAGGCGGAATGGTTTATTTTGTGTGTTTTGGTTTGACAGCGTATTGGCTTGGCTTGACTTGTCTTTAATAACAATAAGAAGAATTATAATAAAAATAATGTAGAACATTTATACTTCCTTCCCCACACACAGCGACCTATAAATATTATGTATTTGAAGTCTCGTCTACCAACACCATTAAAGCGCAGGACCTTTTACATTTGGCGTGCAAGGTACTTTGGTGTCATTGAATGAGTGCCCCCAAAATGAAACCGTTTTCTTGTTTTATGTCCACACAAAAATGTTTATTTTTTTCTGTTAAACATTCACACCCAAACCGCCAGCAGTCAGCCATATAATATCCTGTCTTCTGTGTCAGTTTGTGTGGCCCTCTCTGTGTGTGTTTTGTGTGAAAATGAGAATGTGTGTTAATGTTTCGAAAGGAAACTGAACACAACATCTCGGTAACATCAAAAAAATGAAAAAAGTGAGAATGAAATACAAAACAGAAAATAAATTGAAAATGTTTTTCGTTTTGTTGCCTTTGCATTTGCAAATCTCTTGAGTTATGTATTTGTTACGGAAAATTAAACTGAAATTTGCTTAAAATTCAATTTAAATGTATTTCATTTCATATGTGTACCTACAGAAATATATATGTGTAGTTGAAATGGATACGAGGTGAATTACTGAAGAAAATTGCTAGACATTGGGGATGATAAAAATTCGTGTGCCTATTTTTAGGTAAATATTTTCCAGAAAAAGTTGACTACATTTTTGAGAGGGTATAAAAAGTGTCTGAGATGAAAATTGTATTTCCACATTGAAATTGTAGGTGTTCCAATACTTTAGGCTTGTTCGTTTTTTTCATACGCCTTTTTTTATACCAAAAATCGTTACAAAAAAATTGTACTGATCGGTTTTATGCCATGGACATGAAGACTATATTCCAAAGTAATTTTGTCGATCCATACTATACCATGTATTGCCTGACTCTGGATCCTTATTTGTAGCACGATAACCAAAAAATTCAAATATTGTTTTTTTTCTATTGGACCGTTTTTAAGAACAATTGTGTCACATCGAAATTGACACTGATATTACGTTGGAATCAATTCAGTTCAGTGTTACAGTTACCTTGTATAATTCTACCATAAGTATTACTCAAAAAAAAAGTAAAAAAGTTTCAGTCAGTTATCTACCCTAAGCCTATGGTTTGCGGAGGTCTTCGGAATTACACACAGGTTTTATTATTCGATGTATATAAGGAATGTGTATATCAAAGATGTTTCAGATTTAATTTTGATCAAATATGATCTTCGGACTTCATACGCTTGGTAATAGGTTGCACAAATTTTGGTTCTTATCGGATAGTCCGTTCGCATCATATTATAAAATTAAGTTTTTGCACAATTTTGACCACTTTGTTTGATTTTTTGTTTGGTTCAAATCGAAATTTAATTTATAAGTATTAAAAATGTTAACCCTTTGTGGGGGAGATGCCAGGTGTGGGGGAGGTGCCATAGGTCCGATATTCCTCCTTGAGCTAATCATGGTAAAGATAATAGGTTGTGCAAGGTTTGGTTCAAATAGGATTTTCCATTCGATTTCCCAGATATTGGATTTATTGATATTCGAACAATGCCGAAAATTGGGAGGTGAAGGTGTCAATATAAGAGGATAATTTCAAAGCTTTATATCAAATATAATGATATCTATCATGATTTCAACACACAGCATTTTAAAATTACAGACATTTCGCCTTTACTAAACATTTTATGTGCTTCACATTTCAAGAATCGGGAAGGCCAAATTAAATAAAATTGGGAGGTGAAGGTGTCCATATAAGTGGATAATTTCAAAGCTTTATATCAAATATAATGATATCTTTGGCATTTGTTAGGACTATTTTTCTTACAAAAATTTAAAAACATAGGTCTTCAGGATTGTAAGGTACACAAATATTTTTAAATTAATTTTTTTTTTAAATTAATTATCGTGGGTTGTTTGCTGTATTATGTATCAATATAAAACTTCTCATTAGTAAATTTCTTGTCTCAATTTTTATACTAAATTATTTTATTCAGTCTATTGTATTTATTTCTAATCTGAAAATGATCCATATCTGGCCATTTTCTGGCAGTCCCTCGTAAATACAGTACAACAAAAAATGATTTATTTCTTCCATTGAAATTGTATATGATTTCAGGGTATATGTTTATATTATCCAGCTGAGACCGTATATATTAACAATTCAATTTACTTTCTATTTTCTGTTTTGTTTTTTGTTAAACACCATTAAAAAAATCAATCATGTTGCTCTTAAAAATAGCAAACATGTGAGGTAAAATTGATTTTATAGACCTTTTGGCGTATAAGTAATATAATGAAGAATATAATTAATACGACACCAGGGCCATTAATTAAAAATAATATTTTTTAATGAGGTTGTAAAAAAACTATAGTAAAATTATTTTCGATATTGGAATATTTTCACGTTTTGTTTTATATACAAAATATTACCTTTATTTCATAATATGTACCTCTATCCAGCGAAAATTAGGATAAAATATTCCATTAAAAATATATGAGTCGTTTATTTTGAAATTGATTAAGTCCATTTTAGGTTCTGATACATATATTTCAGCTTGTTTAAGGGACACGACTTATATCTTTTATATCAACTTAATACGCAATAATGTGTCCATTCATCCCTATTTTCATATGTATATGTGTATGAAAAGATTATTTTAAAAATTATTGTTATTGTTCCTGAGTCGAATTTATTGGTTATATTTTTATTTATATTTATGTTAATTTTTATTTATATTAATGTCAGTCCCCAGGTCAACCATATATGTACTACCCCATTTTTTATTTTCTCTTGTTTTGATTTATCATTAATACGAGTCAAAAAATTAATAATATTTTTTATTAAAAATAAAGATAATTTCACTTGAAAATATTACCTACATTAAACGCGACAACCCTCCTCAGGTGCTTAGTCAAATAATCACCATCAATAATCAATCGATTTAATTCGCATATAAATGTTTAATTGCCTGTCACCGAGTGCGAATTAGAAATATGACATAAATATTAAAAAAGATATGACGAAGATATGACGATAAAAATGATTTAGCGAAATGTATCAAGTGTCTTAATCAATTCAGAAATTTTCTAATATGTATTGATTATAATTTTTAAAAGATTGTTGGTGTTAATATTTTGAGGTGGAATGTAAATATTGGAAGCATTATTTTTTGTATGTGAAAAATGCATTCGGTACGATTATTATTAGAAGCTAAATAGCTAAAGCAAGGACAATTTTGGATAAACGTCTGATATTATTATAAAAGCGGTTTTAATAAATTTGATAGGTGGATAAAGGAAACATCGCCTACGCTCTTAAATTATTAGAATAAAGCATATAATTCAGATTTTTAACCAGTATGATTTTTTAATTGCCATCTTTGTATTACAATATCGTTAAATATTGGCCAGAACAGAATATTATTATTCTCTTCCTCTCTTAAATATTAATTTTGGTTCTTAAAAAACTATCAATGGGTGCCAGCTTTGACCTTTTTTGTATTCGCATTAAAAAATCATTCAAACAAAATAAAAACAACAACAAACAACGGCATTCCTTTGCAAAATGAATTGGCCAAGAATCAGTTCACTTAAGACACAATACAAAAAAAACTTTTTGTTGTTATTGTTGTGAAAAGAAAAATGATAATGAAATTCATTCACTCATTCATTTTCCGGAACGAAAGAAAGATATTCATCTGCATCGACATGACTTGGACGAAAATGCGACCTTGAATGCATAACTATGTAGTCCTTTCTTTTACAGTTCACTTGATTCATTGCAATTTCTTTTTTCAACTTGCTTTTTGTGTGCATTTTCAAATAGGCTGTGCTATTTTCTTTCGCATCATTTTTTTTCCTTTCACATTTGTTTACACATCTACCATTATGCCATTTCAAAGCAAAGACTTGCATGTCTTTGCTTCCTATATTCAAATTGATTTTCTTCGTTTCCAAATAAAACCCTAGGATCTATTTTAATGCCTGATGAATCGAACACATACTGATTCATTTTTTATCATTTCATTTTTCTGCTTGGAGATCCGAAAATATTTTCCCTTTCACAATCGAATAAGTAAACTTTCCATGCCTGCAAAATGTCCACAATGCCTGCCACCTTACTAACCGCAAAAACCGCCTGACTTTGAATTTTTTAACAGCATCAAACTAATGCCGCTGCTACTGGTCCTGCATTGTGCCATACCACAACTTGAGCGTGTCAAAATCAACATGTCTTTCTATACGAGTGCTTGTTGAGCCCCTTTTAAACAATCGAAAAAATCGAGAGAGAAAAAAATTATTCAATCTACAGCAATGTGTTTGAAAAGAGGATAGCCTGTCATCTGCCAAAGCTTGGCAGACACTTCAAGTGGTGGCATTTGAATTCTTCTTGGACAAAGAAAAGTGAAAATCTCAAAAACACGAACGTTTTTACTTATGTGTGTTACATAGATATTCTGTCGGAAAATGGAGATAGCAGAGCCAAGATTGATATCAAAAAAATGGTGGTCATTTAGGTTTTGTGGTTTTCAGGCTCAGCAATTTTTAAAATCATTTCATCCCTCTATGGAAGAACATCCTTATAGTAAATTTAAGAAATTATGATAAATGCAAATACTCTGATATATTATTTTCAAATAATCGTATTGGAGTAAAAAAGTTGGATTTACTAATATAAATCCCGTCGATAAATAAACATCGTGCCTGATTTGCTAAACCTCAGTTCTGTTTTTTTCTATAGAAAAAAATTCGCAGGACCTCAGTTCTGCTGTTTTTTTTTTCTATAAAAAAACATTCGTCGGACGTCAGTTCTGCTGTTTTATACAATTCCAAGAATATGATGCAAAAATATAAAATACCGCATTATACACCAAGACTGAATATTCCAACCATTTTATTCTTTCGAATACCCATAACGTTCATATCACAACATTTGATTGCATACACGAAATGGTAAATCCTTCTCTATCCGTTATGTGTGTTAATTGATAATCTGATACTTTCCTACTAGCCTTTGTCTCGGATTGCTGTTGTTGTTGGCTAGAGTGTAAGCTGCTGCATTCAATTTCTTATATCTCTGCCATAGCATTTGAACATAAAAAGGAATGCTTTATAATGTGTCTGTCTGTGTGTCTGCCTGCCTGTTTGCTAGCTGATGCGTTACCTTCACTATTCAGTTTTAGGGTGCCTTTAAGCTGTTTATCTTTCAACGCCTTCCAGAGAGTGTTTGCAGCTGCATAACATATTTTGTGAATATTAACCTAAAGTCTGATGAATATCGCATCCCCTGCTTGTGCTATGGATCAACTTTGTTGTTGGGGAAAAACTTTTAATTTCCATTACCATTTATGGCTGTGATGATGACGACGACGATGCTTTTGTCTGTGAGTTCTGCTCGGTTCTTCTGAACTCTCCTGCCCTACTGACATAATACAGAAGATGTAAGACAGGTTGATAAATGTGTGTGTGTACATGCGTATGTCTGTAATATGAAAAATTTTGAATTAAACTTCTACGAAATTGCTGCTGGCATTTTTCATTTGGGGAAACCCCCATTCATTTGCTGAACTTTACACTGAGAAGACGTCTGTGTGTGAGAATATGTTTATCATCAAAACTGCAGCTAGGAAAAAAAAGAAAGTGCAGTCGGTTCACCAGTAGAGTGTTGATTTAACCCCTCTATGAAATGCTTTCTCTGAATTTATTCTAATTATAAGGCTGTATAATTTTTTTTATGGAAATTCATATTGTGAAGATTTATTTAGTACCATAAAAATTCACTATCCTGTGTATGCATAATAATGAAATAGTTTAATTGTTATCGCCATATTATAGCCTGGGCTTAAATTTGACGGAATATAACATTTGTCATCTTCTCATTTTTTTCCGTTTTTACATCTTCACTAAGCCTCCTTAATGAATTATTTTACACTCCATTTTTTCTTTGTAAAAATATTATGCCAACACTTGGGACCCTTGTGTTTAAAGTAGGGTTAACTTCTGACTCGCAGATATTCATTCCATGAAAAAAAGAATGCAGCTTCTTCGCCTGCTTCTGCTGGTTGGTACTCTCAAAGACTAAGTGGATTCATAGTTCTGAGCAAACACAATACTCTTAAACTTTTCTTGAATGGTTTCCAATCTTGTATAATGGTATCATATCACTTTGTGGGTGTGTCTATGTACGTTCGTTTGTACATGTGTAATAGCGTACTTTAGTTCTTTGTTTCTGTTTCTTTGCTTTGTTCCTCCATTTAATGTTGTAGCAATTTTCATTCATGCTTAAGACAATATGCGTTCAACTTTATCGTTCGCCTCAATGAATGGTTTCAGCAGCTGTAGTTGTAGTTGATTGTAAGTTTACTTAAAAAAAGTAACTGCTGTTAGCTGTCTTCCTATTTCTAATAACATTGAACAGCCAGTAAGACAGACAGCACTATTACATATGGCATATTCTTTTTAGTTTTCATTTTTCTTTTACTTCTTCTCCATATCACTTTGTGCAAAGATAAAAGGCATCTTAAGAAAATGAAATATGCCTGAATTCAATGGAAAAAATCTATTTTGATAAATCGAGATCATAATCAATAATAGTAAGTGAAAGGCATTTTCGCGTTTACTTAAAAGTAAAGCTTTGAGAGGTTATTTGTCGGCGGGAATTTAATACTCTGAAATGAGTTTTTTTCTGGCAAAGAAAAATAAGAAAATGAGGTTAGATGCAGCGATTTAAGTGGAATATATTATTGAATGATATCATAAATTACTGGCACTAGCTGGTCATAATTCGCTTTGAGATCAAATCCAAAATCTAGAAAGTATTGAAAAATATTAATTAACTCAATACGTGTATCTCCCTAGCTGGGTGGTGGAAAATTCGTTGTGCCGATGTGAACCCTTGACGAGTATTTTAAGAACCCAAAAGGCAATTTTATTCGAATTGTGGCGTGATTAATTTTTTGCTGGTAGCTCTATAGTTCATTAAGAAGAAGAAGCAGAGGCAAATTAGGAAATTAGGTTAAATGCAGCAATTGTAGTGTGAGATAATATTGAATGATATCGTAAATTACTGACACTCAATGGGCATATTTTATCTTGTAATTAATCTAATCAAATCCGATGTCCAAAAATATTTCAAAATAATAAATAATTAAAATTCAACAGAAAATATCTAAGATCTGTAACACAAAATTGAGCTCATGATCTGGGTGTTGGAAAATCCTTAAGAGCCAAAAAGGACAATTTCTTTTCGAGTTATGGCGTGATTAATCCAGACAATATTTTTGTAAAACATATCCTTCTTCTAGCCTAGTCCTTGTGTGTCTTTTTGATTTTATTTTCTTAAAACGTAAATAAAAACATGAATTGAATACCTCAGTATGATAATTTTTTGGTCTTAACATATTCTACTGAAAGAATGGTCTTAACATATTCACAAGAATGGCGGACCATTTGATATCCTCAATATTATACCCTCTGTCATGCCTTAATATTTTTTACTATGTTTGCAATACCTCGAAAATTTTGTCGGGGCAAAATTAGATTTTTTTATGATTTAAAATATACGTCTGTTAAAATGACTTAAAATATTAAAAATTGGAGACCTTGAGGACCTTGATCGATTAAATCATGTTATAGAAAAAGAAATTATCTTTCTATAACTTTACTTAATCGATCTAGGTCCTCGAAAGAGTTGAAATTATTTGATATATTGGTCTACCGAGGTGGAGTTTATTGCTAAGAGAATGTTCGAATCATTTCTCGACGACATATATCTACTTTTTTATTGTTGATTTAGTACCAAATTCCATAAGCTCTATATGCTCACCCAAACCCAAATTTTACCAAATTTAGTACCATTTAGCCACACACCAGATTGGTATAAATTTCCATAATTACCCACCTTAACAATCCAAAAGAAATCATATTCCCAAATTTCAGGATTCCAGCCCGATCGGAATCCGAATTGTAAAAAATTTGGTACCATTTAGTAGGAATTTCCAAAACTGCCTACATTTCCCAATCATACACTCCAAGAGCGCTCCTAACTCCCAATTTCAAAATTCCAGCTCGGTTCACCCAAAATTCAAATTGTACCAAATTTAGAACAATTTAGAAACATATGCAAATTTCAGTGTACAAAAATACACATTCCAAAACCACCTCCTTATATCAAAACCTTGATTCGCATTTCATTCCGTCATTAAGATACTTTTAGTTCGAGTTTCCAAAAACTCTTTGGTACATCTATCCTACACTCCATCAAAGACCCTGAATCCAAATTTCAGAGTTCTAGCTTTACCGATTCGCCAAATGTAAATGGTACCATCATTAGTACTTTTTAGTACATTTCGTGCAGTTCTAGTACGAATTCCCAAAAATCCACCCTTATGTGATGCCTTTGGACTAAGAGTGACCCTCACTTCAAAGCTTCAGCCGATTCGTTTATTATTAATATAGATATATCCAAGATGTTTCTAACTAATCTCCAGATATATCCAGTGATATAATTAAATTTTCTCTTTAAGATTCTCCGAAATTTCCCATTACAACAACCTGAGAATTGGCAAGAACATATTTATTAATTCACAGAAAAAACAACAATTTTACATTCAAATAAAGACATATGGCTATGGATGACTCTGGTTAATTATTATGAATGTTTATATTGACAAACAACAACAACACAACTACATTTTAATTATATTTAATGGACACAATTTCTGTTGCCTCGAATGACAGCTAGCCAGCCAGGCATAGCCAACTGGACTGCTTGCCTTCTGTAATAACATGCAACGAGAAAATGGTAATTTCCTGTTTTTAAAAAGTTATTCAATCGATCGATATGCCGATTTACATCTGTACAAAAGTATTGAATATATAATCAGATAACGGAATTGTTGATTTATTCCACGTTTGCCACTTTTTCCCCTACTTGGAATTAAGTTAAATAATTTCAAATATTTGTATTTAAACACCAGGATGGTTGAATGCCTTGCGAGTTGTGTGGCAGTGTGGAGAAAACAGTGGGGAAGGGAATGTTTATATTTTTATTATAATTAATAATTAAGAGAATTAAAAAATGTTTCTTCATACATTTGGGAAAATTTCAAATTTAGCAACTAATTCTGTATTTTGAAAATAATCCACCATAGTCGTTGCATATGGAGAGTTAAATACTTTAATTGCAATTAGTTACAAAGTTCAAAAGGTCATACCAATTAAATTTATTTCTCACTGCAGCTTTATTTACATTTTCAATTTTCAAGAAACAACAAAATCAATTAAATTTAAAATTGTTTATTTTCAAATCCACCGCCAACATCAACCACCACCAATCTCCGATTTTTCGTTTTATTTTTGCATTAATAAAGACATGCATATTTTATTTGGTGAATTCAAAAATAATCACACTGTGCAACCAACCGATGGCTTGAAATGTCCACTGCAGTCTATGGAAATATACCAACACCTACATTCGCACATGCATACATAAATGTGTACATATACACACGACATCAGACAGCAAATGAAAGCAATTGCACACACTTGGCATTTATTCACCACACACACACACATGCAAAGATATGCATATCTACATACATACATATGCAACAAGAGGACTAACTAAAAGAGGATATAACACCATGGTCAGTTACATGCCTGCCACAAGCCACATTCATTTGTACATTTGTATGTCTATCCGGATGTGTGTGTATGTATGCTAGGCTCATTGTTGTTGCTGTTGTTGGTCTACCAGGCATGCAAATGACTTTCCCATATATGGAAGATAGTGCGAGAATGTGTGACGTTGCCATGTCGTTATATTCAAAAATCACTAGTGCAATTTGTATGAATGTATTTGGTGTGGTGTTCGGAGAGAGTGCGGTATGGTGCGTAGATATGCCCTGCAAAGTTTTAAATTTGTTATTGCCATTTCAATTGCAAACTGTTGTAATTTAACAACACAGTTCACTGTTGTCGTTTTGTTTATTATGGTGGAATTTACGTTTGCGGCGGCAATCATCCGACGGTTTGTTGATGGTGTTATATAGCTGGCCATAACTTGAACGCATTAATTTTAAATGCTCACACACACACACAATCGCGCGCTCACTCTAACAGCACCCACTTCCTTTTTTAGCACATAAATAGTAATGTTTACATGTTGAATGTATGTGTGTGTATGCGTACAATGAAACTGAATTGCCAATGCAAACAACAAAAACAGAAAAAATATATTATTTTTAAATTTCATTGAAATAAAAACCCCAACTATCCAATCCGCGTCAGACACATGACGGAAGAGGCTGTCAGTGTTAAAAGTTTTTGCTTGTTATTTGGCCACAAAGAGTTTTAATGTGCCTCGTTATTCCTTTTCATTCATTTTTAAATTAAAGCAACATTAACGAATATGTGTGGGCATGGTGGGTTGGTTGGCTGCACGGGCTTACGTTCGTTCATTCGCATTCGCTCTTTATGTAAGGTGTTAAGGTTTGAGTAAATCGCATTTGTATAATGAATGAGTAAATAAACGCAACATATGAATTCTAAAAGGATATTTCATGTTTAAATCCATTAAGGCTTGACATTTATAAAACACAATATATGCAAATGTATGATGGTAAACAATTCCGTTTTTATTTTTATTTATTTTTTGTTTGGTTTACATTTCCTGTGCGGAATACCCTACAGAGGGCACTATAGGATATATAGGGATAAAAGTTAAATATTTCTGATAGACCATAAAATATTACAACGTTTTCTATGGAGAATAAAGGCCTTCAAAGTGCTGTCAATTTCTAGATGTCCTCTATTTTCTTTAGACGTCCTACATGTTTTCTATTATCTTTGAAGATTCATTATCCATAGACATGTTATACAGAAGATATAGAGGTTGTCTATTCTTTGTTAGTTTCTCTATAGAAGACCTAGAGTTTTTCTACTGCCTATAGATCAACCCTTTTGGGTCTATATTTCCTGTTGAATACCTTACAGTGGCCCTATAGGATATGTAGTGTAAGAAGTTTCTGATTGACCAGAAAATATCTTCAGGTTTTCTACAGAAAATAAAGGTCTTCAAACTGCTTTCTACTGAAGTTGTAGAGGTCTCCTACTGTTTATCGAAGCCTGGACGTCCTTTGTGTTCAGAAGATCCTGAGGTATTTCTAGAGGTCCACTACTATCTATATAAGCCAAAAGGGTCTCTATTGTCTTTAGACTAGCTAGAGGTCCTCTATTATCTTTAGAAGTCTTTATTCTAAAAACAAGAAGGGCATTAAGATGATGTCTATATAAGATCTAGTGGTATTATATTGTCTAACGGAAACCTAATGGCCTCATAGACCTAGAGCTCTTTGTTCTCTATAGAAGACATATGTAACTTATATATTTTACAGAAAACCTAGAAGTAATCAAATATCTATAGCAGCCTAGAGATCCTCTATTGTCTTTAGGCATCATTTATATATTCTATTATCTGTGGAAAACCCAGAGTTCTTCTATGTTCAGCATAAAATATAGAGGCATTTTATTTCTTTCTTTTTATTATTAGTATTATTATAGAAGACTTAGAGTCTATTGCCTGTAAACGACTTAGATGTCACATATCGTCTATAAAAGGCGAAGATATCCTCAATTGCCTATATGAGAAAAATTCTATTGACTATAGAAAATATTTTCTATGGCCAACAAAAAACCCCTCGAGGTCCTTCGATTTCCTGGAGAAACACTTTAGGCCGCCTTTGGCCTATAAATCTATTTGTCTTCTATTGTAGAATATTGAATTTTGTAGAATATTCAATTTTCTTTGGGCTCCTAATGACAATAGGTAATGTATAGGATGTTCATCCTATAGGTCTTATATTGTCCCTTTATTTTCCTTTTAGTCTAGAACACATCGCCTACAAAGTTCCTAAAGGCCTTATGTCGCCTAATGCTAACTGTGTGCTCGGCAATTTTCTATAGAAAAATTGAAGATTTATATTGTTTTTCTAATGACTACAAAAAGGACTAGGGATATTTCCTGTAGAGAGACTTCCTCGTCAATTTGCCTTGTTCTTTAAAATATAAGTTTTTACTATTTTCCTTTAAAAAGAAGTATTAATCGCTTGTACAGAGTAACTAAAAGGCGGTCACACCGCATTTTTTAATCCACTCCTACATGATCTAAATTTATATTTTTCTCAAAATAAATGTGGGCTATATATATATACTTAAATGTATGTGCGTTTATATTACATCTGTCATCGTCCTTTTTTATATTTTTTTAACTTATCTTTAAACGTCAACAACAACAACAACGCCAACAAAATCACACACAAAGAGTTAAGAGTAAACTTTTTTTTTTGTATTATCACACTCACAGTGTTCCTTGCACCAGTGATTTAATGCTGGTGTTGTTGTTCTTCTTGATTTTCTCACAGTAATGGAACGAGTAACTAACGTTTCGAGGATGAGTAACGAGTCGGCAGCGGTAGCAGCCAGCGCATACATTAGAAAACAATGAATGTTTGCTAAATAAATATCTATGTGTGGATGTCCTTGTTTATGGCATTGCCATGCTGGGCTATACCTCCTCCATATTCAGGCTTAACACCACGAACAACAACAACAGCAAAAAGGGAAAAGTTTTCTAATTTAGAATAACAACAGCAACAGTAGCAGCAACAACAACGAGAACACCAAAAAGAAAAATCTTGACAATAAAACTTTGCATTTCCTGCATAGCAATGTTGCAAATAACGAAAAGCAGCAACAAAAACAAAAAAAAACTGTTTCAACAATTTCCCTTTTCAAGTGTTTATAATTAAAAATAAATATATAAAGTATAACAGTTGCAAAAGAAAGAAAGGTTATGAGAAAAAATTATATTTAAAACTTTGCATACAGATTCCGAGATTTTGTTTGTAAAAAGGAAATTAAAATTGTTTGTGATTATCGCAAATGTCAATTTAAGGGTAATTGTGTTCTACTTTGCGGCTGTAAAATTTAAACGAGTAAAGAATTTATGGAAAACAATTTAAATCTTCTATGTCATTTAAATTGGTTAAATTGGACAACAAAAGAATTAAAATTTGGAAAAAGTTTATGCTATAGAAAATAAAATTTATTAGAAGCGTTCTATTTTTCTATTTTTTTCAAGGATTTCAATAAAATATTAGCTCAGAACCTATATACCAGGCAGGTTGATGAATAACCTTCAATGAGCTTTATATTGCAAGAGGGTTGTCTAAGATTTTTTTCAGGGACTAATAAAAAAGGGGATTTTTTAAAAGATATTTTTTCAGGACTAAGAAAAGGCGTAGAGTTTTTTAAGGATATTTTTTCAAGACCTAAAATTAGATTTTAGGGATTAAAAAAGGCGTGAAATTCTTTAAAGAATATTTTTTTCAGGGACTAAGAAAAGGCGTGGATTTTGTAAAGAA
The DNA here is from genome assembly GCF_032173495.1 of Musca vetustissima. Classification (NCBI taxonomy): domain Eukaryota; kingdom Metazoa; phylum Arthropoda; class Insecta; order Diptera; family Muscidae; genus Musca; species Musca vetustissima. Next base: position 377,454 of record NW_026875384.1, read on the forward strand.
TATTTTTTTAGAATTAGGAAAAGGCGTGGATTTTTTAAAGAATATTTTTTTTAGAATTAGAAAAAAGCGTGGGTTTTTTATGGAATATTTTTCAGGGACTAAGAAAAGGCGTGGATTTTTTAAAGAATATTTTTCAGGTTTTAGCAATAGGCTTTTTTAACAGAATATTTTTTCAGGGATTATGAATAGACGTGAATTTTTTAAAGAATATTTTTTAGGGATTAAGAAAAGGCGTGGATTTTTTAAAGAACATTTTTTCAGGGATTAGGATAGACGTAGATTTTTAAACAATATTTTTTCAGGGTTTGGGAATAGACGTGGATTTTTTAAAGAATATTTTTTCAGGGTTTAGGATAGACGTGGATTTTTTTAAAGAATATTTATTCAAGGTTTAGGAATAGACGTGGTTTTTTTAAAGAATATTTTTCAAGGTTTAGGAATAGACGTGGATTTTTTAAAGAATATTTTTTCAAGGTTTAGGAATAGACGTGGATTTTTTGAAGAATATTTTTTCATATTTTTGAATCTTGCTGATAACCTGAAATGTAGAATTTTCAAAATCTATTTGTTCATATTTTTGAATCTTGCTCTTCAGATTTCCAGTTTGTTTTCAGATTTCTAATAAAATTCAGCTTTATATTGGAATTTAGAGCTAATAGTGAACCCCAGGCCAAATTTCAAGTTCACTTCAGTCATTATGACTGCACCTTTTTCAACTTTATAAATATACTAAAAGACGAATAAATTAATAATTGCTATGTCCTTTTCCTCATAATTATATCATTAACTAGTTTCCTTAGCACCATGGACCAAAATTAAAAACAAAATAATTATATGTTAATTATATGCACCTGATGCTCTTTACTTTTTAACTACTACCAAAGCTTTATGTGAATATGTAAGTTTACAAACTGTTCCCTAAGTTCAACTGTTTAGAATAACAAACAAAAAACGAACTAAAATCATCAACAGAAAAAAACTTCAAGAAACTCCCCACTCGAGAAAAACGCAATCCGGATTGTATAACTAAACATTATAATCACCATTAGCATCCCATTTAGAATGTAACTCCAAGGTCTGGTTTATCTGCCATCATTACTCGGTTCATTCTTAGTTGTTCATTGCTTTTGTTGTGCAAATCCTAAAACTTTAAGCTTAACTTTTTCACTTGATTTTTTTTTTCTCCGCTTTTGCCCTGCACTCGAGACAATTTAGTGGTAGAAAGTTCCTAACTTGGATTTGTAGGTGCCGCACGATGTTTACCTTAAACCTGTAAAGTGAGATGCGGATTCTGTTAGCTGTTGCTGAACTGCATGTTGTTCGCGCTGAATTGGTCTCGCTGTTGCTGCTGTTTTTGCCTTTAGGTGTTGATGATGATAGCTACCACCTTGCCTCGGCTCTGTTGTAGTTTGGCAAAGTAAATGAAATAAAAACCTCGACAGGAAACAACACAGCTGGAGCTTCCTTCGATGGTTGGAAAATCATCAGGCAGGCATTCATACAAGAGAACATCACACAAAGCAGTCTTGGTGGGATGTTAGCAACCCCACAACCCCCCAACCTGGCAAGGAATATATTGTGATAGCATCGTGGCTGCACAATATTTTTCCTTAAAGTTTAACGTTTCCAAAATAAAGGTTGAGTTTTATTAAAATTGTGTTTGTTTTCATGAAAAATAAAAACAAAACAAAAACTTTTTTATCCCATGTATGAAGGGAACAAAATATCCATCTTGGTGAAAATTACATGTTTTTTAGTTTTTGTTTGGAATAAAGTTCATGGTGCCCATTTTGATTTATTACTCGGCAAACAATGGTGTATTAAAAGTTAGACAAATATTTTACTAGTTCTACACAGCCACTTGGCTCCTCCGAGCGGTGTGTATGTGTGTGGTGGTGGTGGCACCTACAAATATTTTTCTTTTGGGGAAAATTTTGTTAACAACATTTTAGGTTATGTTAAGCTAATGTTAAACTATTCCCCATATATGTACTACGGTGGCGGGGATGTTGTTGAAAATGTTTGTTTTAACAAGGTAGCCACAAAGTTTACCAAAAGGGCCAATTTATGAAAGTGTTTTTAATGGTTATATTTTATGTAAGAAAATAATGTTTGTTTATGGTGGTGGTGGTGGCTGGGGGGAGTGGGAGTATGTGTAATAATTTTATAGTTTTAATATTTAATAACGTATACGTTGTGGGAATATATGTTCTTGGTGTAAAAAACTATGTAATGCATTTCTGAATATGTAAATATAATTTAATAACCGTGATTAGTTTCTAACTAATCGTAATAATTTATGGGATTGTAACATAGAAATTTTTATGACTGCAGAGTTGTACTTTTTTTACTCGAGACTATCTGAGAGTAATCATGAAAGAAATTAAAATATACTTTCAGATGTTTCTAAATTTTAGTTTTACATTTGCATGTCTAAAGCAATTTTTTTTGCTAAAACAAAATCTTGTAATTGCCAGTAAAATCGCTGTAAAATATTCACAACGACTATATTGCTTGAAGTTATATGTGGCGGATGAGTATCATCAATACTTATACGCCTATGTCGAAATTGTTATAACTCTTCTATACAAAATATTCCAAATTACATTGTCTTCTTGAAGACTCATTCTAGTACACATGAATGATTGGAGTTCTTTGTTCTTTGCGTATGAGTACCATCAATACATATACGCCTACATAAAATATTCTTTAAATAACCTGAACAGACTATTCAATACTAAATTTTCTAATTAATATTTCCTTCCTGAACTGATTCCAGTGAATGGATTCCTAAGGTAAAATTTTTCCTAGAACAATATTTTATAATTGCTAGTAAAACTGTTGTGAAATATCCACAACTACAGGTATATTGCTTGAAGTTATCTGAGGCGGATGGGTATCATCAATACTTATACGCCAATATAAAATATTATTTAAATAACCTAAATAGACTACTCAATACTAAATTTTCTGAACAATATTCCGCCTTGAACTGATTCCAGTGAATGGATTCTAAAGGTAAAATTTTTCCTAGAACAACATCTTATAATTGCCAGTAAAACCACTGTAAAATATTCACAATGACGTCTATATTGCTTGAAGTTGTCGGAGCCCGATGACTATCATCAGTACATATACGCATACGTGGAAATTAATATGACTATTCGATACAAAATATTCGAAATTACATTGTCTTATTGAAGGACTGATTCTAGTAAACATGCATGATTGCACTTCTTTGAGGCGTATGAGTACCATCAATACGTATACGGCCATATAAAATATCCTTTAAATAACCTCAATATCAAATTTTCTAAACTATATTGTCTTCTTGAACTGATTCCAGTGAATGCATTTCTAGGTTACAATTTTCGCTACAACAAAATCTTATAATTGCCAGTAAAATCGCTGTAAAAGATTCAAAGATATATATGGCGTATGATATATGTGGCGGATGAGTATCATCAATACGTATACGGTTATGTGGAAATTATTATGATTATTCAATACAAAATATTCCAAACTAATTTTTTAAGGACCGATTCTAGTAAACACGCATGGTCGGAGTTCTTTGAGGCGTATGAGTACCATCACTATGTATACGCCCATATAAAATATTCTTTAAATAACCTGAATAGACTATTCAATACAAAATTTTCTTGAACTGATTCCTTTGAACATGTGGTGTTAGTGCCTCTCTTTTGCCTTTATATGGCTTTGACAGTTTTCCAAACAACAAAAATCATTAAATCTCTTAAATTTCCAAAAACAAAAAAACAGTCGGGTTGTAAACTTTGGTTGGAACACGTTCTAGATCATAAAACTTTTATTTCATATAAGTCATAATTTCATGCATGTGTTGCCATTACCACAACAACACGAACGACAGAAACAGAGTTGCGTTTTTCGTTTTTTTTTTTTCAAACTCTTTCATTGAAATAACCCGCACAAGCACACAATTTTATATGAGGAATTCCAATGTTATATCAGGAGTGACGGGGGGGATATCATAAAAAGAGGAGGGAGGAGAGTATGGCAATTTCACGTAAAACATGTCACATACACACACACACACCCACAGCAACATGCAACACAGTTTCCGGTTGGCTACTTTTGTCAGGATTTCAGGATTCATGCATGTTTACCTCAACAACATGTGTACTTGGAATGTGACAAAGAACAGCGTGACAGCTCACCATGCCATTACCAGCAACAAACAATTGTTGGATGAAGCATAAAAAAACAAACTAAATGATTGCTTCAGCATAATAAAGTTTCGAACAATGGTAGAGCTAAATTTAGCATAGAATTTGAAATGCTAATCTAATTAGCAACCTAGATTCCTTGGACCACAAACAACTATTTTTATGGACTTCTGCATAAATCATAAAGAATAAATAGTAAACTATGTATCAACACCTAAAATCCACCTTTTCCTTTCACACACACACACTTTGCAAAGAATATCTCGCAGATTATAAAAACGCCAATGTAAAAATCTGCCATAACACCGCCAACAAATTACAGCACATATTCATTCATTAAACATTCTCTATAACTTTTCAAAGTCTTTCGCCAAATTCAAATTCATATTTCATTCTCGTCGGTATTTACACAATTTAATCCCCAATCAAGTATGCATATCCAGAGTGTCCTTAAAAAGTCATTTCCAAAGGCTCTTCAACAAAATAAAGCTGCAATTTTGACACTCTTTCATAAAGTGGGTAGTAGCTGTTGGTTTTTTTCTCGTTTCGTTTTTTGGCAAACGACAGGGGGCAAGGTAATAACTAAAAATAAAAATAACACCAACAACAAAGAACAGAACAAGGTAAAATGAAATGTTATCATCATAAAATTTGCATATGTATGAAGAAATAAACGCCATCGTTGTTGTTGCTGTTGCCGTTATATAGGCACATTTCCCTTTTGAGTGTGCCCTCCAGTTGAGGTTTTCCATTAGCACGGTTAAATATCTCTCTCTGACTTGAAGACACCACGACAGACAAAGAAGAACAGAAAACGGAAACATTTTATTTTGATGTTGTTGTTATTCCTTCATCATGTTTCATGTCTTTCACTTCACCTTTTTAGTTGAATTCAAAAAAAAAAAAATCAACAACAAAAAAATATCAAATTCTTCTTGGTAATGCCACATTATTTGACATGTGTATAGATGTGTGTGTGTGTGTCTTCAATGTGAAAGAGAGAAATTCTCCTCCACTCGAATGTAATGAATAAATTACCAGTAATTGGGGTAAAATATCTCAACAGTAGACTTTTGTTGATATGTGGGGCGATGATGGGGGCAAGACAAAAGGTATTTCTTTCTTAAGCATGAAACAAAAACCAATACACTTGAAATAGCTTCTTGGGGCACTTAATGAAACACGATGTTCCTCGACATGTTGTCAAAGTACAAATAAAATGTTTATAGTTTAAATTATTCAACCTTCATGGATTAGCTTCTGTGTAACCTAGGTTGCATGGCAATTTTTTGTGGAAATCAGAATGAGGTCGATTCAAGAGAAAAGAAAAAGGCCACAAGACTTATGTTGAGTGTTATCTATCTCTATTCGATATGTGTATGAGTATCATGAATACTTATATGACAATGTGGCAATTATTGTGATTATTCCATACAAAATATTCCAAATTGGAGTTCTTTGAGGCGTATGAGTACTGTCACTACGTATACGCCGTTATAAAATGTTCTTCAAATAACCTGAACCTTCTAAACTATATTGCCGTCTTGAACCGATTCCAGCGAATGCATTCCTAAGGTACAATTTTTCCTAAAACCACATCTTATAATTGCCAGTAAAATCGCTGTAAAATATTCACAACGACGGCTATATTGCTTGCAGTTATCTGAGGCGGATAAATATAGAATGTTTCTAGCATTATTTGATGGTAGGTAAACATCCGCCTAGATTGCAAGGGATTTAAGGTGGGTGTCTTTAAAGGCATATAGAATAGTTTTACTTATTGAAATATCTACATATGGTTTAGTATTTTTTTTATGTAAAAATGTAATTCAATAAAAAAAAACTTAATTGGGAACGTATGAGTAATATTTTTAATTTTAATATATTATAACGTATACGCTGAATAGATGCTAAAATGTATTTGGGAACTTCAATATAAAAAAAATAGTTAAAACATCACACAAATATCCATTTATTCCAAATACAGATTTAAATTTCCAAATACAGATTTAAATTTGATGTTAATTGGTTAGATTAGTATAACAATTATCGTACAAATGCAGAGCAATGTCAGATAAAATAGTATATTCCCTATTTTCCGGCATACTCTTTTATCAGCTAGCCCAATTTGTTACGGGTAAATGATTATGGATACCACCTTCTACTAATTTCGGTATGTACTGTTTGGTAACACTTCGAAGTGCTGCACTGTTTTGCTTCAGGCTTTAGATGTTTTAGGAAAATAAAATTCCGATGAGGCTTAGAGAAAAAAAGTCCACAAATTTCATGTAAATCAAGTTATTGACTAAACGTCTACCAAAGTCGATTGGAATAAAATAATAAAACACTCAACCGAAGGTTACGGTGCAGGCACATCCTCCTGTGGAGACGAAAAAGGAAACCTGGTGACAGATACAGATAACATGTTGTGGATCTGGAAGGAGTATTTTGCAAAGCTTCTGGTATAAATTAGTAGCGGTGAAGAAGGTACGCTAGAAACAATAAGAGATGACGGTATATGATTGTATACAACCTAGCCAAGACGATGTCAGAATAGCAATTAATCGGCTGCATTAGTACAATTTGGCTAGAGAAATTCATGCCCAATGACTAGAACCTCCCAATGATTAGAACCTCATTTCAGGTTTCAGTTTTTAGTTTGGTTCTACACCAGGCCTTAAAAGATTATTCGATGCCAATTTACAATTCTGTTCTCAATTTTATAATTTTTTGCATTTTATTATTAAAGAATTTTTCAACATCGATTGTTCCAATAAAAATTACTTTCCTACTTCCAATATTTCATTTTGCTACTGTAATATTTTAGTCCATTTAAAATCCAATATTATTGTTTCCCTTATTTGAAAATATATTCCAGAACATTTTTTTTTTATTTCTATTGATATTGAAATTAATAATTCATTTCCCTGACCTTTTTCTGGCAGTTGAAAAATGTTAATAATCACCAAGTTACAGATTTCCATATCCCATTTTACCCTACTACCCAAAATAATTTCACACCTTTCAAATTTTTATTTTTTCATTTTTTTTTTTGTTTTTTTACCTTAGCTGTCCCTCTTTTTTGGGGTGTAATAAACAATGCATGAGAGAGGGTTTTGATAAGCTTAATATTATTTCCACGAAATTTTAATTTTCAATTGTAACGCAACCCACGCACCTTTGTCATAACGGAAGTACCCCTCCGAAAAAAAAAAAACCTCCATTCTGCCTTTACAGCTCAGCAATGCTTTAGCATTCGCTGTGACTGTTTTTTCTCAATGTCTGTCTTGGGGGTTTGAAGTGGCTGGACCCAAATGATTGGCGTTAGCATGATTCTTTTATTATGGCCCCCAAAACACTGCTGCTGTATAATTTCAATTTCTTTCCTGCTGGGCTTCATTTCCTTTTTGGAGTAAATAAGGCAAATTTATTTTCTACAAGGATTTGTATTGTTTCTCTTTTTGCTCTGTGTCGGGGTTTCTCATCATCTTCTTCATCATCTGTTGTATGGTGTATACTTAAGGTGTATGGATGAGTGAATGAGTGTGTGCGTGTCCTTTGAGTACGCTAAGCATTCAACGAGCAATGAAGTGTTGTTTTATTACAATTTCCAAGTGTTTTTGTGCCAACTCACTTCGAAGATGACTTTGTCCATTCTCTTGACTCCTGTGTCTGCCTCCTTCCTGCTGGACTGTACACGTGAAAGCTTTTCTTTGCTTGACGAACAAACTTAGCCAAGCGAAACAAGTAAAAAGTAGTAACTTGCAATAATCATCATCGATGTTAAAATAAATGAAGAGCAATTACTAAACAACGTTAGCACTTCCTCTTGACCATTCCTCCCCATTGGTGTTCGCCACCCCCTATACTACAGACAATCCTATTTCATGCTACAAATTGAGTTAAGTTTCTTAGAGTATGTTTAACTTTGTTAAACAGAAACTAACTTAAATAAAAAATAACTATTATTACATTAAATGATCTGGCAGTCTTATTCGAATATATTTGAACCACAAATTAAAATTAAATAAAATTGAAATTCTATAATCAATATTAAGCGATTAACTTCAGCTGTTTAAAATATAAATTATGGCAAATAAATTAGTTCTCCTTTATCTTGAATGAGATGACCTCCTCAAACATCTACAAATGGTCCTTGAAGAATATATCGCAGTCCATTAAATCTGCTTATCTATCATTCAGCATAGGCATATTAATTCATCCCAATCTCCTAATCTGAAACAAATAAGCTATACACAACATTCACCCAAAAGACCATGGCAAAGTGGCTGCATATATTTTTTCAAAGCATTTATTTTAAATCTATTCCTCATCAAATTTAATGATATATTTGCTTAAAGGATTGCTTTTTCAAAATTGCTCATTTTCATCTTTTCTTGTTATCGTTGTGTGTTTGGACATTATTTTAATGTTTAAATTCGAGATGTGTTTGTGTTTGAAGAAATCTGTTTGACCTTTTTCTCCCTCCCTCTCTCTTATCCTCTAACCCAAATCTTTGTTTTTATAAATAGAATAGAAAATATGAATGTCATTAGCATTGTTTGTGATGTTGTTGTTGTTTTTTTCTTGGTTATTTCACTTTGATTTGCTTTGACCAGCTATAGCACTTCAGCAGCAGTTCAGCAGTCGAGTATGTTTTCATTTTCCACAGACTAATTTCAAACAATAAGGATAACATCAAACAAGGACCCATAAAATATTATAAGGATTATACTCGTATATGTGAATTGACAAGGGTAGACATTTCTTGTGTTTTGTTTTTCTTTTTCTAAACAACTTTGATATATACGAATATTTATAAATCCAAAGGCAATATTATTTAGAAAATGGAAAAATCTTGTAGATTTTTTTCTTGTCATTAAAACCGAAAACTGGATGCCACCAATAAAAACTCATTCCTACGATTGGTGATTTTATAAGTTAATCTGAAATGTTTATATATTGAACTTTTAATTGATATTAAATCCATGTTTGACTGTGGGGTTTAGATGTGTCAAAGGTCTGTTATGTATGGCGTATTAAATCATTTGGAGAGGGTCAGTCCTTAATATAATATATTATTTTTAGCCCATATAAATCTCGAAAGAATGCCAAGTCAAGCCAATCATTACGAATGTGTAAAATATGTGATATTCTGCATATCTGACAAAATAAAATCTGACAAAAATAAAGTTTTCGGTTCATTGCACTCCCTAAATATCAACGCTCAACATCACAATTTTATGCGTCGTCCTTGACCATAACCTGAATATTATGTAAAATTTCAAAGCGCTCAGCGCGACATTTCCACCCTTTAATGGGGTAATAGTAATACTAAATAATATCAGAATACGTAGATCCACTTTAAATATTTACGTATATTTCACACATCCGATTACATTCAACAATATCATTGGTATCAATTTAAAGCACAACCATTCCTCTTGGATATATTATAAACTTCTCGGGTCTATGTCCTCCAGGAGTGAATATATATGCCATTGGGTCCAATTGACCCGTTAAATATTGACCGATCTTCATCATAGCTTCTAGAGAGACCCGAAAAGCAGACAAAATAAAGTATTTGGTCCATTTCAACCCCTAAATATTAACCGATCTTTACCAAAAACAATAGGGGTCTTCATTGGCCAGAACCCATCCTACATGTAAAATTTCTTAAGGTTGGTCCATAACTGTGGCCTGTCTCGTGTTTACAAGTTAAAGTGAACGGGCGGACCCACACATATGTCTAGATGGACTCAGCTAGTCGAGATATGATGATTTATATACTTAAAGGGTGGTGTAGGATCAATATTTCGAGGCGTTACAAACTCTTGGGCCTGTGTAAAGCTATAATGCCCTGACAACATAGTTGTGTAGGGTATAAAAATTCAACGCTTAGTTGTTCCTAGCAAAAAAATATTAAAAGATCTATGCTCTTTTGGACTTAAACAAGTTATTAACTAAAAAATAAACATTCCTTTGTCGCTAATATATAAATTATGTGAAAAAGGTACTCTGTGGTCGTAGGAAAACGTATTTAAAAAACATTTGCTCTTTTGTTCCTATAAACATAATTTTTATAATACTTACGGTTGCCCTCTTTTGGACCCATACAATTAAAAATCTACACTGTGTTGTCATTGCTGTTAGTCTAAGAAAACTGTTCCATAAAAATGCATGGCTTTTGGACACAGACAAAATAATCTTTAAAGAAATCCGCTCTCTGTGGAACTCAGAAAATATATTCTGGACAATATTCATGAAAATTAAACAAATGCTTGCCTTTAGAGACAAATATAATCTTAAGATTTTTTTACAAAACCAATGTCTGATCTGCGCGTCCTAAGAGAAAAGTTTTAAAAATCAAAAACTTCATTATATTTCTCTGTTTTTGGACCCAAGGATTCTTTGCAAATTTTATGTAATTGTTAATAAGAAAAAATACTGAAATTTCTATGGACTAACACTCTATAAGTCCTACGAATTAAAGCCTTGACTCTCCTCTATCCTATCCACAAAAAACCAACATCTTAAGAACATAGATTTAAAATTAAAGTATTACACCCATTTTAAATATGTTTAACATTTCTATTAATTTAATTGGGTAGAAAATGTTGTATTCTTCCCTTACAAAGCATATGACTTATCACAGGACTATAGTCTATTTTTTTGTATTTTAAGTTCAACTCTTAAACAATAACGAATAATGTAGCTTTTAATTACCGGAATATGTTAACTCAATTACGTGAAAGTATCGATACAACGAAAAAAGGTGCACATACAACAATAAATTGTAATAACAACAACATCCAGGAAAATGAAAATAAATATATGTATGTAGAGGATTTTGCAATGCCCAGATTTGGTAGCATTAATTCACATCAAGTGGTATTAATTTCAACGCCTTCGTATCCAATTAAATCAGTGCTAGCCACTGAGTGGGAAGGGTGCGCTGTATATGTTTGGATGTGTGGCATGTATTTAAGTGTATTATATGTTATAATTACAGGGAAGCAGATTATTTACAATACCTATACGACATGTGGTACCAATTTAAGTGAATTATATATTAAATAATACAATTATTGCACCAAAGTAACCACACAATTCACTACAATTACACTCGCTATAAAAACCATGTTAACGAGGGAGAGAGAGGGAGGGAGGGAGCCATGGAGAGTCAGAGATAATAAAAGTGAATGAATGGCTGTTTCAATGAATCAGTGAAACAACATTTTTACATATATAAATAATGATGGTGTTATATTCACATTAATGGATTACTTAAATCGTGACTGACACACATATATCGTGTGTACGTTTTTTTATTAAAACACTTTTAATTATTTACAAATATCGGTTATTTTATGGCAGAATAAAATAAAAACAAGAACAACATTATTTTTTACCTCAGGCTATAGGGCAGTTATTTCTGATTTGTTTATCAATAACACACACACCGACATAGTCTCATTCACATACGATACAAACCACAATAAAACAAGTTAAACAAATGTTGTTCTTTTTTCTTTCTGATTTTATTTACATTCGAACGCATGAAATGATTCAACGTGTAGCGAAAAAACACAAAATATTTATACACTGGCGTTCCAATATGGGTATTAAATATAAAATGGTAAAACAGAAATGTGAGTGTATATGTTCATCACAGAATATATTTTGTCTGCAGAGGTTGTTTTCGGAATATTCATATGGTACATATCTACATACATACATATGTGTATTTACATGCCAGTCGATTTGTTTGTTAGTTTTTACGATTGTTTGTTGATTTGTCTGAATGTACCTTTGTCGATAGTTATGTGCGTTTGTTTCTTTTTTATTTGTGTTTATTATTTCTTTTTTATTTGCGGTTAGCGTCAAAGCGTCATTCCCACCACTATCCTATTTAGCCATGCCAGATCTATATTTACTCGAAGACATGTGAAAGAGGAAAGAAAAACAATTTTGTTTTGCAAATTTTTTTGTTTAACTAAAATTTATTTGTTAAATATTTACGAGATATATTTACAAACAAATTGATAACTATAGTTATTCCACTTTTTTTTTAAATTTATTGTCATGCTTAAATTTAATACGATTTAATTATATAAATTTTATTTAATCAATGTGGAAAGGATATAGGTGAAATAAAGAAAAAACCTTAAGAAACCTAAAAAATGGGTATACAAGGTTTTGGTTAAGAAGCTATAAATAGCTTCTTGGATAAATATCCCTAAAAAATAAGAGAACTGATAATGATCAGTGGCGAGATCCGAAACTATAATCTTCCTTTCCTTAACCCTTGGGAATTAATGCCATATTTTCCCACTAATAAAAAATAGTTGTTTTATATAAAAAAAACAACAACCTGGGATAATGCTTGTCTATAATGAATAAAAATAAAATACACATGATATATTATATAAAAAGGTATATTCATGGAAAATATTCAACATTTTGAAAAATATGAGTGGATCTTCTTTGCAATACACCAGAAAGGGTATATGAACTTGACTGTTTTGATGAAGATCGGTCAATAATTAGCGGGTCAAATGGACGCAGATTTTTGTGTGAAAAATTACAAAATTTTTATTCTGGAGCGTATATATTTACTCCTGAAAGACATAGATACGGAAGTTGATCTATGAATTGATACCAATTATATAGTTGTATGTACTCAAATATGGGAGTTATACGTAGGTGCCTATGTGTTATGATATTGTTTAGTTTTACAATTACCCCTCTAGATGGCGAAAATGTCGCGCTGATTGCTTTGAAATATTACATGAAGTTCCGGTTATGGCCAAGGACGACGCCTGTAATTTTCGGATATTTTGAAATGATATTTTGGTGGGTGCAATGAACCAAAAACTTTATTTTTATCAGATTTTTAGATTCGCTCTTGAGGCCATTATTATATGCAGAACATGACAAGGGGCTCTGACTAACTACTTAGAACGGCTGTTTAGAAGATGATCGGTCAATATTCCGAGAGTTAAATCAACCAAAAACCTAAAGTGACCAAATTTTTATTTTATGCCATAAATATTCACCTCGGGAAAGTAAAATTTGGAAAATATGTCAGGGTTAGAAAGTGGATCGGTCAAGAGGCTCGGTCGAACTTAACGACTTTTCATTCCTTTTGCAACACCTGAAAATATTTGTCGGAGACCCCCATGATCAGAATAAAATATCGATATCGATTTAGACATACCAGTCTGTCTGTTAATATCATGATGGAAATCGGAATATTTAATATAGGACCGTAAATTTTGTATATTGCATTGATTATGCTCCAATAATGAAGCCCTCCTTTATAATGGTATTTTAAATATTTTATCCAAATGCTTCACGAAAATGGTGGTAATTCGGAATTCCTGGTAAAAAAATGCAGACAATTTTCAATGTATGTTAATGTTTTGGCACAGCCCCCATTTATAGGTTCTGTCTCAATATGCTTAAATGTTCCTAGATAGCACCATACATGCTGTCATGCTGTTGGAGGTCCCAATTTTCTATCTTGAGTGTCTGTATTATTTATCTTCTTATATCCTCAAATAGAATTATCCTGATTCCAATTTAGAAATCGCGGTCGATTTCAGCTCTTAGTTCAAGGTTATTTATATTATCATATTATTTACAAACACTGCCTATTTTTTGCTAATATTACTGTTTTTTCTTTTTTCATTCCAGCATCAAGTAAATATGGCATGACTTCGTAGGGTAGTGTGTCGGAGGCCTAAAACATCAAACCATTTGGACTATACGGTAAGTGTGCATATTACATTTATATTAGTGTATTATATCATATATTAGTATTTGTAAACGAGTTGAACGGTTTGAGGACTGTGTTACAATTATTATACAAAGTGACAGTGATTATTTACAAATTGTGTTTTATACGTCTTGTGTATTGTTCGACTGTTATTGTTTTATTGTATTTCTTTGATATAATAATTCGTAACTTACCACAATACGCCTAACGCGTGTCATTCTATGATAGGTAGCAATGGAATCCAGACTTAAAGTCTAATTAGTAACAGCGGCAAATAGCAGTAATTTCAAGTGGCAGACACTGTCACAGCAAACAATTACACGTCAGAAAAAAGCAGCAACGTTTTGCCGGAAACGGAAGTTATTTGGTTTTGTTCACAACTCTTGTGCTTCAAGCAGCTGCGTGTGAAATTTGAATTCTATGGCCAAACAAAAAAACATTTGTTTGCTATTTTCAGTTTCTTTACAATTGTTATATTTTACTAAAAATGTGAAAGAAAAAAACATACAATATTAAAATAATTTATTTGAGCCACGAAACCAAATTACGCACGCTTTTACACAAACGCATAAATTTATTTACACAAATACGTTTTTTGTGGCCGAAGTAATTTATGGTGGGAAGCTATGTTTTGTTTTTCGGGTTTCTTTTACTCAGCCAGCCACCCGCATAGGCATTTTATTGAGCCACCACAGAATACAAAGTCTCAAAGGATTTCTTTTAGATCTTTGTTTTGTTTTATTTTCCGTAAGCAATGGTTTTTCTTATTTTTTATTTATGTTCCTTTTTTGCTTTAAATTTCTGTCTCAGGACCCACACAGCTTTCAAACAGAAACACACAAAAATGTTACGCTACGCTAGCAGAAACACATACACAGTTTGTTTTTATTATAAAAGTAAATACTCCAGTTATTGTGTGTGTGTAGGGGTTGTAAAATCTCACTTAATTAAGTTATTACACAAAGTCGAAATGTGTGAAGTTGTTTTATTTTTATGTTAAATTTTTCACAAAAAGAAATTTAATTTCAATTAATTTACAATTTTTTGAAGGAAATTTCCTTTTAATTATTGGCTTTAATTAAAATATTTAAACATCTTTCAAATACAATAATTTTACAATTTTTCTTTATATATTTTTTTCTGATTTTCTCCACTTTTTATTTCTCTTGACAATTTTATCGACCGTTTAACCGCACGTCTCAGATGAAACTGAAAAATTTTGCGAGATTTGTTCAAGATAAAATACCCCCTGGAAAAATTCTTTCTGCATATTACGTATATCTTGTTTGGCTCTCTATAATCAACAAAAATCAGTGAGAGAGAGAGCACACAAATGTACACAGAAATACACAGAGAGAGAAAACACTTGTAAGGAAACCATGAGAGTTCCACACAGCTATATATAAGTTGTAATGGAGAAAATAACAATAAACAGTCACAACGTAGCATGTGTTTTTCGCTTTCTGTATTTTTGCTTATTTACAAATGTGTGCCATTTGAAGCAAAATACACAAGAGATAGAGAGCAAGAGTACGATTAACAAGTTTGTATTTTTTTGTTTATTATAGAGAATGTGCCATTTTTAAGGAGTTGCCAGATTGTTTGTTTGTCCATAAAAAAAGGACAAACACATTTGGCCTTTCCAAAATATCTTGATGTATACCTTGCCGTTTCCTTACCCTTCACCATTAGGTATAGTGTATATTAAACAGCTCGTAATATTAAAAATAAAGAATTTTGCATATCATTGCTACTCTAGGATATTTGATATTTAATATCTGATATATCGGATCACTTTCATTATTTTGGGAAGTATTGGTACGTTTTTAACCGAATTGGCTGTAATGTGGAATATTTAAATCTCAACTTCCTACCAAAAATGATCAATTTGTGTGCACATTTTAACGACAGCCCCTATTATTCTGGAGATTGTGTGCGCGTTTTTAACTATTTGGTTTCAATATTATCTCATTGGATGTCAATCTTTCTACTAACAATTTACCATGGTATAGCCCGTCATTTATAAAGATTCCGAACCCTTTCAGGTATTTGAAGTGTCTAATGCATGGTGAAATATATGAAATGTTCGGCCCGCCTGGGCATGAGAGTCATTATTATAAGCAGAACATTACATATTTTACACGGTGAATGACATCTTACCAAATACTTAGAACGGTTGTTTATATGATGGTGGGTCAATATTACTAGGATCGAATCAACCAAATCCTAAGTGACCAAATATTTAATTTCTGGCGTAAGTATTCGCTTCGGGAAAATAATATTTGGAAAATATGCAAGGGTTATACTTATCGCGAAATATTGCCCTGGCTCGGAATATAGATCCGCAGAAAATTAGACTTCAATGGTAGTTGTGTAGGGTATCATATGGTCGGCCCGTCCAACTATACTACTCCGCTCGCTGGTTATTTATAAATTTTTCGAATCATAGCTTTATTTAGTCATAATTATTACTATCGGCTCATAGTTATAAGCTCAACCTTAAGAGTAATGAAGGCAACTACTCTTTGATGCAATCAAAATGGTCCCTCAATGAAATATCGGGTTTGGACCCCAAGTGTCTTTAAACCAAATTCATTTCAGGCAATTTGGATTGGATTTAGAGATTATTGTCTGTCATTTTTTTTTTCTAGCTGGTGCACACGATAATTCCAGTAGGAAGTAAGTGATTTAAAAAAATTGGATCAGCTTCGAGGTTGGAGACTATTGATTGAGACTATCATTACAAAAAAAAAAATATATATACAATAGCATTCAAGGGTATCAGATTTTACGTAACCATCTTGTCCGAAATTTTATATTAAGGGGACCCCCCCCCCCCCCCATTCTCGGGGTCAAAAATTTTGTTGATATAATTCGAATCTACACTAATTATAAAACGTGCCTACAAAATTTCAAATGAAAATCTCAAGAACTCTTGAAGATATAGCGGATTTATTGTGTCAGCATCAAGTGACGGTTGAAGGGCTTCTCAAACTTTAAACGCGTTTTTCTCTAAACATTTTTTTGCGAATGGCGGGCACGATAACTCAAAAACTAATAACCCAAACGATTTCAAATTTTTACTCGTTTCTCTGTGAGTGTATAGCTATCGTATGAACTAGGATAAAGCCAATCGGTGAAGATCTTCTTTATTTTTTAACTTGGGTTTTGGTAAAAAATCGGCGATTTTCCAAAAATATTTTTTCAAAGGTCCACCATTTTGTTAATTTTAGAGCGAAGTCAATAATCCTAGTTCATACGAGAGCCAGACATGTACTCTTTCTAACACCGTTGGAATTTTCGGATTCCGATGTTCCAGTGAGGAGTTATCGTGCCCGCCATCAAAAATAAGGACTTTTCTTTAATTACAAAAACAACAACAAAAATGGATTTTTTGGGAATTTTAGGCACGTTTGTCAACCCATCGATTTTGGACCGTATTACAGGGATAGCATCCACATAAGGGTACCCTCTATTATTAAAAATTTTAAGAATTGTGGGCAAATTTTCCACTTAAAAATTATATATGTAGGTCCACTTTATAGGGTATCTCCCTCCCAAGTCTGGGGAGTTTGGGCACGTTTGCTAACAGAAAAGGGTGTAATTAAATAAGTGAAGTGGAGTGGAAATCTTTCTACAAACTTCCAATATCGCCTATGACAAAGTATTCGAATTTTCTAATTTCCTTTTTTCAGATTTTCAGACAAGTTTTTCAACCGAATTGGGTCTAATTCGATATTTAGGGTGGCACATTTTAATGTACCTTTATATATACAAGTTTATCATAATAATATACTAAACTTTGTTAGGACACTTTATGCCTTAAATACTTCATTCCAATTAGTATTTCCAGGAACAAACAACGACTTCAAACATTTACACCTTTATTTGACACTGTCTGTATTTGCGGAAAATCCATCCATATTTCTCTTTGACACAGAAATGAAACACATTTACTCTCCCACTCTTTTTCTTCCTCAGTGTCTCTCTTTGTCTCTCGTACTGTGTTTTATGTTTTTAATCCAGATACAAATTCCTTACCATCACCTGAGGCTAGTTGACCCAATACACAAACAAAGGGATTTCCAAGAATACCTACATATATTTATAGCAGGATATTATATGCACACAAACAAACCAAAAAACACATAGCCACGCACACACAAACACATGGACACGTAACAGAAGTTTTTCATGTTTGGTTTTCTGGGATAACAGAAATCCAAAAACAACAACTACACGAATAACTTTTTTGGTCACGCATTGTTGTTGAACTTGTTGAAGCTGAACAAAAACAACAGCATTGTAATGTGGAGGCAAACAAACTGACAAAGAATACTCAGAGAATCAAATCACATTTATCTGCCACATAAATGGAGTAACTGTGGCACAAAGCAAAAAAACTTCCTCTCTGAGTCAACAGCAGCAGCATCATCGACCAAGCTCCTCGTTCGTCATCATTGTGAGATTGTATGTGTGTGCGTGTGTGTGCTTATGTAAACTTTAGTTATGCTGCGTTTAAAAAAAAAAGGTTAAACATAATGGCGGTAGTTTCAATTGCACGTGGACATTATGAGAGTGTATGTGTGTGTTTTTCTTTTGTTTGCCATAGTGTTTGTTTGTTTGGTTGTGACATAAACTGGCAGCGACATTTAACGGGTTTTAAAGTCAAAGGTAGACTACATGGTTTAGCTACTTTAACAAAAGTTTATTCCATGTTTTCGCTCATCTAGAAAGGATGTAAATATTTGTTAGAACATATTCTATCTCTGAGTATTACAAACATTTTTGACTCTCTTTTGTGTTATTGTTATTCTTTATATTTTACATTCACATACATATATTTTCGAAAAGAGGCAACGTGTTGATTTTGGTATATACAATCCTGTCACCATCACTTCCTCCTTTTTATTACCTCTTTCTTTGCTATTTATGTAGATAGCTGATATGTTGTTAAATTGCCCTCGAGTATGTGTGTGTAATAAATAAAAATTTTGATTAGATGACATTACAGGTGGAAAGATATGTAGTGGAATAATTTAATAATTGTTACCTTTTGGTTTGAGGATCTGTGGTCGAGAGGTTTTTGGATGGAGTCAGACAAAATTAGAAAAAAAATCGGATAAAGACAATAGAAATTTAGTTAAAACTTCGGCCTGTATATAGTGAAAAATAAAGAATATGCATTAAATATTTTCCCGTATATCTGAACATATGGGATATTACTAAAGAGGGTCTGAGTTCTAGGCGTCGTTATTACTATATATATGATATCGGATAAATTATTTTTATGAATTCTATTTTTACTAGAAGTTTATTGCATTGACATATAATTTCTTAACAAGTCCATTTTTTATACTTTTGAACAGAAAATAAATAAAAGTACATTTATCCTATTTAGTGCTTTAAATTTTAATATTGAATGTCCACCTCCACGTTTACTTTATCGTTGAAAAGTATTACCATATATATATATATACTGATTCATCTTGTTCAGTGACTGACACTAAAATTTAAAAAAGAATATTTTTGTCCTTTATACCATCGTTCTAAAACGACATGTAGTGCGAAAATTGGTACAAAGTTTTCACATTTTATAAGATTTTGACGTTTAGACCTGGTCAGAGACTAAAAACTTTATGATGAAAATTTTTGTAGAATATCAGTTTTCAATCATTTCTGGAACGTGGGAGCTAAAAGACCCATTCAGAGAGTCGACTGAGCTCTTCTTAACATTTTCGACAAAAATATTCCACACATTTATATCAGTTGGGCCAAGTCCAATATTTCGAGGCATTACAAACAAACACTTGTCACGAAAACATCTAATACCATCACAACATAGCTATGTAGGGTATAATAAATATATCTAAATTAAATAAAATTTATTTAATTTACCAATTACACGAGTTTCGAAGTCAAATCAGTAATAAAAACAATTTCCCTTACACAAATAAATTGTTCTTCTCTTTTATTAATCAAATATGTTGTGGAAACACAATTGTACTATAATTTACATTCTGTTAGTATTTATTACAGATCCTCTTGGTAATAATGCACCTCAAACTCAAAAATTCCAACCCAAAGGGATAACTCGTACAAACATACCAAACATTGCAGACGCACATTTCATCTCTGATTTCTATTGTAATCCTTTTGTGTTATCCCTTTGTCAGGTTTTTAAACATATTCTGTTATTTGTTTAAGGCTCATAATGCGAAATAAAAAATGGAAAAAATAAATAAATACGAAAATCAGCAACGTCATCAGCATTTGGAGAAAACCCCAAAGTAAATATACCAACAAATAACAACAGAACACTAACGCACGCACACGAAAGTAAATAAAAATACATGTTTACGGTTGTAGTTGTTGCTGTTTTTTATGATTTGAAGATACATTTTGAGGGATTTACGTTGCTCTGGAAAATCAAGTGAATGGCCTATCAAAACATTTAGAATTAGATTCAACACAAATGTGTTGCAGAAGAAATAACTGCGGTCAGCCGGATTGTCTAAAAAGATAAACTACAAGTCTAAGCCAAATGAAATGAAAATATCTCCGAGATTCCACAACAAATGACCATATTACTTATTATTCTACCCAGGATGGCACTTAAACGGAAACCACAGCACATAATGAACAAAATGGAAAAAAGGTTGCTAAAATCATTTAGTTAAATTTGTAAATTAATTACTAGCAGTGCCAGTTGAGGTCCATCCAATCTGTTGCAACAAGAGTGGGGTCCGAGGGCGGTTGGAATGTTTCCACTGGTCAGATAATGGCTGTGGAGGTTATTGTGTAATTATTTCATCATGATGCGTAAAATTAAATACATAATAAATTATTCGCTGACTTAACTAAATTAAGAAAATAAATCATTTGGAAAAATAACAAAAATATTAAAACTACTATGTTTGTAGTTGCGGAGGAATTTATATTATCCGACCACAAGGTCATAAGATTTTCATGGATAATTTCCACTGTCACGTTTTGTAAATCCTTAGAAATTCAATTCATTCATTGTTTAACAATTAATTTTTAATAGACAAATATATCCGAAATATATCCTTGAACCACCATACATTTTCCTCTTTCTCTCTCTTTTTAATATTCTCCAATTGATTTCGATAAATGAAAAACATTCCTTAATAAAGTATTTAATTAAATGACCTATCAAACCTTTCAATATACAAAATATTCCCAAATCTCTGCCCAGACATTTCACCTCCCATCCTTGTACTGCCATGTTTCTTTACACGCCTTTGGCTTAGTGACAAAGAACAACACAAAAAAAAATATTGAAAATTTACGAATAGAATATCTGCTGCCAATCTGTAATAAATCTCTTACGTTCCGTTTTTTTTTTTCCTTTCTTTGAACATTTTTTTAATATTTGTTCAGCATTCAATGGAGAATGAAATATTCGCAAACAATACCATTCTTTTTTCTGTGCCGTAGAACAATAACAACAGCAACAACTAAAATTGATTAAATTTTTATTTTGTCAATGGCAACGCGTTAAGGGCCACATGCGGAACGCTGCATGCTTTACAATTTCGAAAGTTGTATCGATTGATGGCCAAATATTATCGCAATATATCATTGAGGAGGGATATTTTGTGAGTGAAAAATATAATTTTATTATATTTTTTCGGTAACAGGGTGTACAAAAGGGGTGAACTAGATTCACCAAGCAATATTTTCAAAATTGGTTTGCCAAAAAAAAATCTAATAAGAGAACGTAATTAAAATGTTAGTTATAGATTTTTCCTTTAAATATTTTTGTGTGGTATTTTTGAATATCACCCTGTGTCCAATCACATAACAATTCCCTCTCAAATAGAAATTATTTTCAACATTTTGGAAATATTAAACTGAAATTGCCAATCAAAACTGGTTATCATGGAAATAATATGAGTAATAATTTCATTTTAATAGCATTTGAAAAATGATAGCTTAAATTGAGACACCACAAAATGAAATTAAATTATAAACATATTTGGCTGAGAAGTCCGCTGCGTTGAATACAGAATTAAAAAGTCAAAATGGCATTGTTGAGATTACGATATTTGTCGGAAACTTACACGTACTCGATCCGTTTGCTTACGAATAGTCAAATCTTCAATATTTAAATTCAATATATTTAATCATCAATATAAAGTAGAAAGTTTTTATACCCTCAGCCCTTTGGCTAATGAGGGTATAAACACTTTGATTCGGTGAAAATTTGCTAATCGAAATATTTAGACCCCATGTTTCTTTGGACCAAATCCATTTCAGAAAATTTGGAGTCGATTTACACATTTCCGTACGTCCGTTGTCTGTCTGGCTGGTGCGCACGATAACTCTCGAAGGAAATCCAAACTTTGGTCCAATCCTTCCGGTACTTTCCCCACAGAGGGTAATTTTTTTTTAATATTTATAAATCCAATATCAGTCTAATGGAATGTCCGATTCGAACCAAACTTTGCACAACCTATTACTTTTACCAATCCTAAAGTTTGAAGATCCACACACTCCTTCTGGTACATCCCCCACAAAATAGTCAAAATTGTGCTAAAAATTATTTTAAAATAACATGCAAACGGACTATCCGATTCTAAGGATACTTTGCACAAGCCTAGATCACCTTCTAGTACCTCCCCCACAGAGTGTAAAAATGTTCAATATTTATAAAACCAATATCTTGCCTTGGAATGTCCGATTTGAAAATATAAAGAATATAACCTAATTTTTTGCAATTTATGGAATATGCATAATTTACATAAAATCAGACGAAACTATATATGAGAGCTTATCTAAATCCGCACCGATTTCAAAAAATTTCGCATACATAAATCTGGATCTAATTTAGTACAATGTTCAAAATTTTGTCTCAATGGGACAAATGTTGTAAATTTGGTGCACGATTTACATAAATCGGACGAGAGTATATATGGGTGCTATATCAAAATCTGAATTGGTTTCAAAACATTTTTGCACACATCATATGTATCTAATTCACTGCATTGTGCATAATTTTGACTTAATCGGACAAATATTGAGAGTTTAGTTCAACATTGAGATAAAATCGGACGAATATATATAGGAACTATATCTAAAACTGAACCTTGTTCTCCAATTTCAATAGGGCCCGTCCTTGGAACAAATAAGTGCCAAAACCTGTGCCAAACTGCATCCAATTCGGGTCATAAATGCGACCTGTACATTGTCTTGAATTTAACTTGGGACATGCATGAATCGACTCAGAAAGTGATTCTATGCATATTCTTAAAAGAAACCAGGTGTCTATCCGGTTTACTTTTGCCTGTTACAAACGTATGCACAAATACATAATACCCTTACCTCAGTGTGGTGAAGGGTATACACATTATGAGTATAAATATTACGATGTACAGGTTCCAGGCAATACGGCAAAATTTGTTTGGATTAAACCTTTTATTTCCAGTTATTATTATTGAATACACTATTCTTTGTCTAACCCACCAAATTCTATTACAAATGTTCATTTTGTTCTCTTAATTTCTTAATTTTACTGGATAAATCCTCAGAACAAAATTTCTAATAATTTCACCTATATTCAATTCATTGACATTCTCACCATTAAAGCTAAATTGGAAACCTACTTTAAACTCTACATCTATGTGCATTTTAAAATAATACCCATATATGCCACATATCTCAAATCACAACAGATCCC
Source organism: Musca vetustissima (assembly GCF_032173495.1). Taxonomy (NCBI): domain Eukaryota; kingdom Metazoa; phylum Arthropoda; class Insecta; order Diptera; family Muscidae; genus Musca; species Musca vetustissima. The sequence continues at coordinate 401,143 of NW_026875384.1, forward strand.
ATTTGATATGCAATGTCCTTTCAACCATTTTGTTCCTTTGTGTGCCAAATACCATTCATACAACAACAAAAAGCAACAACAATACCTATGGATAACATTAGCACTCACTTGAATGACATGACGAAAAAGAAATCTTAGATTTTTTCCGGCCCCACAAAGGTGTCAACAATGTTTAGCATTAGAGCGATGTTTACTTGTCACTTAATATTAGCAATTTTGTGCCTTTTTATGCTCTGATAGCTCTGTTTCAAAGTCGTAGGCATTTTGTTGGATTTTTTGTTGCATGTGTGTGTGTTTGTGTTTGAATTTATTCAAAGCCCTAGCCCTTGTCTACCCTTCTTTCTCTTTTCCCCGAAAAAAAAATCAAAAACAAAAATAGTTGTTTGTTACACTACTAAAACACTTTTTATCTGGGTCTCTATCACACACACACACACATTCTCTCACACAAATAGCATGGCAAACAAACACATTTCCAATGCCCCACACACACAAAATCTAGTTTCATTGCAAATCCTTTTTACGGTACCAGTGACATAGACTGGCTGCGTATTGCTATTTTACAATTTCCTGTTCCATTTTTCACTTCACTAAACATTCCCTTCCCCTATTTGTCCCTCCACAGAAAAATCCAAACAGATAGCCAAACAAAGGACAACCGGAAACAAACACACACACACTCAATGCGTTACATGCCTAGTCGTCGTATGCCATACAAATGTTTGGAGTTATGTTGGCCATAACATGTTTTGTGTCCACCACTGATATATATGTTTGTCTTTTCCTCCGCACAAAGGATGTTTTTAGCATTGTTGTTTGTCCGAGTGTGTCTGATGCAATGATGATACCCACAACAACAACAAACCGGACGACGAAAAAAATAGAAAAGGGGACACAAGGATATTTAGTATGCTGTTCCATTAAGACAAGGAAGGCATGGCAGCGTATTGCACAGGACACTGCACAACGTCATGCTACACTTGAAGATGAATGGCTTGCCAAAGACAATACAAGTGGAAACACTTGAAACTTCAGGCAGAACGGAAATGCAATTGAAACTATACTTTAATGGCATATAGACATGTGTGTGCGTGTGTGTGCGAGTACTTGTACATGATGTTCTGATGTTGTTGCAGAAAACTTCGATTAAACTTAATTTCAAAAGGAACAAAAAAAACTAGGGTCATTTTTTGATTAAATTTGCTCTTTTTTATATCTCATATGCAGTTGCACAGAAGACAGAAGAGAGTGGAAAAAATCTCTAAGCCGAAGAAAAAAACTCTTCAAATTGTTTAATGTCATTTTATGATCGAAGGACAATTGCTATTATAACATTTTTACGTATATTATCTACCAATATCCCACTTTAGCCACGAAATGTGATTTTGTCATTAAAAAGTTTATGGTTATAAACGAAAACCAAAATAAAAAATAAAATAAAGTTTGTTTGGGTGTGTGTGTGTGTGTATGAACGTTATGTGAATGTTTGTATCTTGTGTGGCGAATTGAAAAAAAAGTTTGTACACACAATGCCATTAAGCCATTGTAACAGTGTTGCATTCCAGCTAAGTACAGAAATTACAGGGTGACGGACTATATTATATTCCTTTATGTTTGGATGAATGGAACTTGTTAAAACCTCCACCATGTGAAGGTAAACGACTTATGTTGCGGGTATATAAGTATCGTGTGGTCAGTATTATATAGTAAAAAATGTTTGAGGTCTTTATATTTGGGTTATGTCAAAGCATGGAAATGGTGCTTTCAAAACTAGAAATTCCCAATTATAGCCAGAAGATGGAATGAAATCGGTTAGTTCCTTCGAGATGGAAATTTTTAAATCGTATTCAAATTGTCTGAAACGGATTTGGTCCAAAGAAACATGTGGTCTAAAACCAATATTTCAATGCGGCATATTTTTGCCGCAGTAAGGAGTATATATATCAATAGGCTGAGGGCATAAAATGGGTTTATGGTTCTTCAATGTTTTCTCTATCTGATGTATAAATTTATCTAGCGAACAATCCAAAAGTACGAATTACATAAACATTGTTAAAATAACTCTGGCAAAAATCGTTGACCACCTATTTTTTCTTCATTTATTTTAAAAGAAACAATTGGCCAAGTCAGAGCTACACCCATCAATTCAGATTAGATTCATTCAAAATCAGATGACCCATCAATTACATATTTTGGTCGGTAAAAAAGGAGCTGATAAGAGAGAACTCGCATTGTCATGATGCACACCGATTCGTTTTCTCATGTTCACATTTCGAATTTGTGAGAAAACTTCAGACAAACATTGTGATACACAATTTCGAATGTACAGTTCGATGCTGCATAAAAGAGAACAGTCACCAGGTGACCAGTTTTACCGAAGAACCGGTCGAACAATTATTTCGAAGTGCTTCTTCCATGAACAACTTTCTATAGATTTGGCACGCCTTCGACGAGCTCAAGTTTCTGGCGAGTCAAAGTAGATGTGTGTGGCCTAGCGTTATTCTGGTGGAACACGACACCTCTCCTGTTGACCAATTCCGTTTATTGTCACTTATAAATTGTTTAAAACAGTTTTATGTTCGATTTTTGGCTCCTGGGCGATGTTACGACTGCTAACATGCCGAAAATTTCTCCGATTTTTAACACCCTGTAACTCACAACTGAATGTACCAAGCAAAAAAAGCTAACTAATTTTGTTCTGCGAAATGTCACCCTTTCAACGAGCATAAATCTGAAATTTTTTGATCGATACTTTACGAGAAATCTATCAGTACAGCCATCTGCCGAAAAAATAATGGATTTATTTTTCCCCATCCTAAAATATAGTAGCCCTCGTTAGGGTGCCTGCTACCCTATATATTCCAATATGGAAATTTTTCGGAATCTAATAGTACATTTACATTGTACCGGATTTCGTTAACCCAGTGGGTTAAAATTGTCAGTTGCATTGTAGATATGTCAAATAAATCCTCATAAAGTAGGTTAACCTGGAAAAAAGTTCTAATATAAATACCGTTTAATTCAAATTTCCAACAACAAAATTATCCTGAATAGATATTTTATGGTGTAATTCCATTGCACGTTAAGTTGGTCTATAAAGAGAAAATCTAACTATCCAATAAATTTATATCCTTAAAGCACTGTGACAATTTTCTCTAATAAATTTTAAAGAAACAAATCTCTCGCACAAGAAATAGCAAATTCATAATAAAGTTTGAGTCTGTACACTTTTTGTCAAAATTTCCAAAACGCATATGCCTGTGGTCTTAATTGAAAAGAAAAAAACCTCAACGTTTTTCTTCCTTGCCACCATCATCTGTATTTGCTTTAAGAAATTGTGGTTGCATAAAATATGACTAAACACAAAGCAGATGTTGATTTTTTTCTCTCTATTTCTATACTTTTTTTATATTTTCTATTAAGATTTCTTTATGAAACTTTTTCTCTTCTTCATCTTTGTTGGCTGCGGTAAAAATTATGAAATTTAAAGAAATTGACAGACACATACACACATACCAGTGTATGTGTCTGTCTGCCGCTCAAAAGTGATAATTAAATAGGAATTGTATCCGTGCTTAAATTCTACTGACAAAGCTGTCAAAACTTCTAAATTGCAAATGAATAATAAAATATTAAAAAAATATATATGAACACAAATAAAATAAAATGCAAATTTTCGTATTGTGATACTGATGCTACTTTGGCTTCAGTTGTTGAAATTCATTCGACAGTTGTGTTAGCTTTCAGTGTTTTGTTCTCCCATTTGGTTGTGGATCAAATGCAAAATAATCTAAAATATTTTTTATGGAATACTTTATGATGAGGGACATACAGGTTTTAACAGTTCCATTATTTCTCATAATACAAATTCTAGTTGTCTCACTTTGCCTTTTTTGCCACTAGGATGCATTCATAGAATGTATGTTCGTATATATGTATGTTTCATTATTCTGCCTTGACATTAAATAATTCAGTCATATAGTTATTTATTCAATAGACTCTTGTGTGGTTTCAACCAAATGAAACTGGAGAATAAACAGAAAAAAAAACAGAAAAAAATCCATCCGATAAAAAATAGAATTATTTTCTGAACCACAATATTTAATAGGCTAGCGAGAGAAAATTGACAAAAAAAGTTGGGAAAATAGCTTTAATATCAATTAAAGGAGAATTTATTAGATTAATGGAGAAGGCAACGAAGCACAACAACAAATACCAATAAATAAATAAATATGTAGTTGAAGGTTAAATGTGACCACAGCAACATCGATGGTTTCTGTCATTAAATGAAGCAATTTTTGCTTAATTGGTGAATATCGATGTGGCATGAGCAGATTTTAATTATTTTAAATTGCTAGGGCCCACATCATTTCTTAACAAGGATTTCGAGAAAATGAGACATATTTTTCATTTGTAAAATTGGATCATAATTATGCCAATTTCAAGGATTGAGAAAAAAGGAAATATTACAGACCTTGGGCTGACTGATTTCTGCGTCCTTCTTGGTTATTTCTATAATAAAACATAGTTTATATTTCGATTTCGAGATCAGGTTTAATTTTTAAAGTAAACAACATGCTACTTCGTTCTCAGCCTGTGGCATATCTGAACTTTCAAATTCTGTAATTAAGATACAAAACATCGTCTGTTGGAAAATTGTATAAAAAACGACAATACTGAAAATCATAATCACAAAATTAAATGATTTCAATACATTACCAATGTTCACATTCATGCACAGCATACATACATTTGCCATGACATATGATTAATATCTCCAGCCATTTAATATTACTCATACGCCCATTAACCAAAAACAAAAAAGAAGAAATCATAATTTTGACATCATTTATAAGAAAGCATTCAACATTATTTTCGTAAAATTAGTTTTTCTTTTTGTTTCTTCTTTTAAGAAACACTTAACCCCTCTCCTCGCTGTCTCCGCAAAAAGTATAATTGAATAATGTATCATATTGTTCTGTTTGAATGGAAACCACTCGAAAACAGAAACACCCCGACAACAGTCATCAAACAAATGACCCCCGAAAAAATATCAAATGAACAAAATAAGTTCTGTCATATAAATAATAGCCGGTATATTGCGTTATTAATGATTTGGTATTGTGCAGAAAAAGGTAAATAATACACTGGGAGAAACAAAATAAATATTGATCTATTGAAAGTCCCCAAACTGACCGGTATATACATTTGAAAAGTGATGACCCCAAAATTAAAGCCTAATAATCGCAGGAGAAGTTGCGTGTGGGGAAGGGCCGGAAAAAGTGCGCAAAGTTTTCTTCACTTGAAAATGCGTCTTGAATCATTCGTTATAGGTTATGGCCGTTTGGCCCGGGGTTTCCAAAACATCGCATTAAAATACAACTGTTAATCATTTATAAAATGCCAGCCAGGAGGTTTTTTATCCTATGAGTAAAATAATACAAATCTATTTGGGGTTTTCAATTTAAAGTAATTCTTTAGAAGTATTATTTGAGGCTTGGATTTTTTAAAAATATTTTACCATTTCACCATAGGTGCGGATTTTTTAAATATTTTTTCAAGGCCCCAAAAAAAAGCGTGGATTTGTTAAAAAAATTTTTAAAGACCTGAAAATATGCGTGGATTTTTTAAAAATATTTTTCAAAACTTCAAAATAAGCGTGGATTTTTGATTTTTAAGTACTTTTTCAAGGCATACATTTTTTTTAAAATATTTTTTCCAAGGTCTCAACTTAGGCGAGGATTTTTTAAAGATATTTTTGATGTCCTTAATACAGTTGTTGGTTATTTATAGATGTCGTTTTTGAAACTCTCAATATAGTTATTGCTGATTTGTAAGATGTACTTTTTCAAGGTCTCAACATAGTCGTAGATTTTTTCGGGCCTCAAATAGCCGTGAATTTTTTAAATATTTTTTAATTTATTTCAATGAGCCAACATAGGTTTGAATATTTTAAATATATTTTTTGAAAAATATAAAATTATTTTTAGAGGCTTTTAAATAGGCGTTGTGTTAAGAGATCATCATATGGATGCATATTCTGAGAAGAAGTCATTTATTTACCAAGAATTCAGAATGCCAAATTGACATTACAGTTCCCTTTACTTCGGTAAGAATATGTACCTAAGATCTTAAAATTATCCTCCAAAAACCTACACAAAGCTAAAAACCCAATACATAATATGAACCTATATAACCGATACCGATGGTTTAGCCCACTAAGGGCCCAGCATAACATATTAATATCGTTTTTAAATTAAGAGATACGACATTTAATCTTCTTTGTCTCTAATGCTGTTTTTTCTATGAGGCATGCTCATATTATTCCGTATTAACCACAAGACTACTTGTCTAACAATTATTTTTTTCTAAATGTAGGCACACACAAATATTTCATAACTTCCAACAAAGAGAGGTGTTGTTATATTCCTCTTATTTTTTGATATTATCAAACTCAAAGATATTTCTTTCACCTTCCCTCTGGTGTACATTTATGTCAGTTCTTCCGCCAACCCAATTCCAATTTCTGACAATGTTTGTCAACAATACAAATGAAATGAAACACGGTTTGAGACTGAATGGTGAATGGACAGCGAACGTTCCTTCATTTCACAATGTCATTCAATCAAGTTTCCAAACACCAATAATCTACGCCACCACTACCAACACAACCTTCAATGTCAAACATTCAACCACAATCGCATCAACAACAACAACAATATTGTCGGGGGTAGACAATATTTTTTCTTGCTATCGCTGGAAATCACTGCATCCTGAGATTGGTGGTACACCACAAAGACAATACATCAATGGCTGGACAACGCCAACGACAGTGACACTGACACACAAGATGACCACAATAATGCTTCTCTCAACATCCATCCATCCATACATCTATCAATCATTCATTCAACCGTCAATAATTCTTTGCGTTTTGTAGTTTTCTTCGACATTTCAGCTATTTCCGGATGCGTTCAATTTTACATGGCTGACATGCAATGCTCAGCACAATGGTCGCTTGAATGATCAAAGTTTCGATTTTTTTGTTTAAAGAGAAATATTTAATAATTTCCATAAAGCGCTTAACCTCTTCGCAAAGCTTTAAATTAAAATTGTTTATTGTTCGCAAAAATTAATTGTCTTTATTTCTGTTCTTACTTCTGGTTCTGACTGCAGTTGCTGTTTGGTGGTGGTGGTATTCCTGGATGCTACCCAGCCGCATATCTTCACTCTGCCCTGAAAATATTAAAAAATAAATTCGAGCATTGTTTTCGCTCGCCATCCTTCTTCCACTGGATTATAATGTCTTTGGGAAAAGTTTATTTTCTTGTATTCAATTCATTGAGCTGGAAAGTTTTTCTTAAGTCGGCAATTGTACGGAACAATAATGCCTGCCATTGGATTAATTCGATACAACGATAAATTAAGAGAATGGAGTGTATGAGTGTGAGTGAATGTATGTTTGTGCTCGCTGTGTTGTGTCATTTCTGAAAGAGTTCACATCTTGAGGTATTTAAAGATTTATTCACAGGCAATACAGTGGAAATTGAAAACAAAACACAAAAAACGAATTGTTTGACTTTGAATGATAAAAGTTTTTAGGATTGAAAAGTCCTTGGCTTTATGCAAGCAGATGGTGTTATATTTACTATTACAAAAAATCAAATATCTAAAATTATCTAAATTTGTTCACCATTAGGTGAAGGGTATATTAAATTTATTATTCCGTTTGCAAAAACTCGAAATATTCGTCGGAAATCCAATAAAGTATAGATTTAGCCATGTCCGTCTGTCTATTAAAATCACGATAGAGTTATCAATATTTAAAAGAAAGCTTTGGCATTTTGCACACACACACACCTTGATTCAATTCCTTAAATATTTGAAGATCTTTTATGCGATGTGACTATGATATCGTATCCTGTTCAAAATATGTACATGTTTTGTCATAGCCCTCATATAAAGACATCGTCCCATTTTAGATGTTTCGAATTATCTAGACGCATCTTCGACAAAATTTTGTCGAGACTATTCAATTGATGTGGGTCTCCATACTGCATCCAATTTAGTTTTTGCGCAAGATGGCATTTTCTACACAGGGTTCCCAACGATCGACAGTGAACAAAAAGAAGCTGAATAGAGTCTCTATAGATGAACTGAAGAGAGTCTCTATTGGCGAGCTAAAGGGAGTCTCTATAGACGAGCTAAATGGAGTCTCTATAGTCGAGCTAAATGGAGACTCTATAGACACACTGAAGGTAATCTCTATGCACGAACTGAAGGGAATCTCTATAGACTAACTGAACATAATTTCTATGGGCGAACAGAAGGGAATCGCCATATCCTAGCTGAGTGGAGTCTATGTATACGAACTAAACGATATTCCCATATACGAGGTAGTCTTTGGAGACGCGCTGAAGGAAGCCTCTATAGAAAGTCTCTGTAGATGGGCTGAAATAATTCTCTATATATGAACTGATGAGAAGTAGTTGAAAGAAGTATCTACAGACGAGCTAAAGGGAGTCTCTATAAACGAGCTGAGGTGAGTTTCTACAGGCGAACTCTAGGGAGCTGAAGGGAGTTTCTACTGACGAACTGAAGGAAGTATCTACAGACTATATAAAAGGAATCTCTGCAGACAAACTGAAGTGATTTTCTGAAGATGGGCTGAAATAATTCTCTATAGATGAACTTGTGAGAAGTAGTTGAAAGAAGTATCTACAGACGAGCTGAAGAGAGTCTCTATAGACGAGCTGAGGTGAGTTTCCATAGACGAGCTCAAGGGAGCCTCTATAAAGGTGCTGAAGGGAGTTTCTACTGACGAACTGAAGTAAGTATCTACAGACTATATAAACGTAATCTCTGCAGACAAACTAAGGTATTTTCTTTAATATTTATTAAACACAAAAATTACTTTACATTTCCCTCAAATGCCACACCTTTCATAGCTGACCCCTTGAGAACACAGTCAGGGCAGCTTTGAACATGTTCAATAGGGTCTCTGACAAAGGTTTTGAATGTGCAGAAGTCACAATCAAACCAATACCAGATCATTATACTGCTCTGATCCGAAAAAAAAAACAAAACAGTATAAAGATTCCTGCTCAGAATCACTTGAAAGTTCGATCTCGGTGAAAGGTGATACTGATCTACTGACGTTCAAAAACTGCAGCATCTTTTTTCAAAGCATTTGAACATTATGACATCCTCCATTAGATTAAAAGTAATGGTTACAACTTAAGTTTAAATTTATAAAAGTCCAATAATTATTAAATAACAATTTGTATGGTATTTAAAAACAAAAAGTTGTAAATATACACTACTCCCCATATTCGTCCTTTATGCATTTTATTCCATAATATGTTTTCACATTCCACATACCTCATTAGTTTATCTCTTATCCTCTTTTAAATAACTTCCAAACATGACTATGCTAAATAGTTGCAGTTTCCATATTTTCAAGTGGACTAGAAAAAAACATTCTTTGTAAAATTCCTCAAACAGCATTTTAAATATGTTGGATATTTTTTCATTCAGATTTTTTATCCTCTTAGAAAAAAGACACATGCACATGAATACCAAATACACACAACAACAAAATTAGGTGCTTGTGTATGCAAATATATTGTGTAATTGACTTGTTTAGTTAAAAAGTTAATAACAAATGATAGAAAATACCATTAAAAATTCAATATTACTCTGTGACTATAAACCTCAACATATAAATATATCTCTATGTGAGAAGAGTGTGAATGTTTGATACTTGTGTGTGTTTCTGCTTGCGTGGCTTTGTGTTGGTAAACAAAGTTGTAAGCATACAAGCACACACAACCTCGCCGTGACAAAGACAAATCACAACCACATTGACAGCAACAACAACAACTTAATGCATATTATAAATATCATAAAAACGCCAAGCAACACATGTGTTTCCTTCCGCGTCAGAGTGTCCTTTTTGTGGTACTTGTTTTCCTCAATGAAAATCGTGTAGTTTTCTCTTGTCTTCCAACTTCATGTATGAGTATGATGGCGGAGACAGAAGGACTACTACCAGCCGTATGTATCTACATATATGTACTGGAATATTGTCATGAGAAGAAATAGTAGACATGTATGCTATTTATCAATATATGTATGTGTGTGTGCAATGTGAGTGAGTGTATATGTTTGTTTATTTATTACGTTCAAGTATTGTGAATGAATGTGTAATATTTTTGGCATTTTCTGCGATAAGAAGATGTTGCAATACATATGTGTTTATGTGGAAGTATGTACATGCACACATAGTTGGCACTTGTGTATAAATATACCAAACTGACATCGATGTCATGTTTATCAAGATGTGTAAGTGTTGTGTGTGTACATTGGATATATATTTATAATAGAAAACACTTAACTATCTTCTGAGATGGTATCTGTTTAATAATACAAGGCTACAACATTTTTGGTTGACTTTTTAAATTGAAACAAAGTTTTTAACTCATTTTAAAACTCGAGTGATGATAACTTCATTTTTAAGGATGTTCATATTTCGGATCTATTATTTTAAAAAAATCATCATTTTACATTTATTTAATTATCTTTTGTTCAGTGTGGATTAGTTTTCGTAACTGAAGTATTTTATCACGCGTTTATTATACATTTTTTATTACTTATGTTATATTTTATCATTCATAAAAAATTAAATACATTGTCGCCCAGTGTAACAGCTGTTATAGATGTTATTGAAGCATTAAGATCAATGAGTTTTATATTGCAAAGTTTACCACGCTGAAAATGAAAAGCAATGTCGCTCGTAGACGTTGGCATTTATGTGCGTCTTATCCGTACATGGGTGACATTTGTCATCGACATACAATTGAAAACGTTTATATATGTTTATGTGTTGAAGATTTTTCACTTAAGATGATTGGATTTGTACTTAAGGTTCTGTGTTTCTATTCGAAAATAATTAATGGGAAAAATGTCCCATTTGAATTGTATGTTACATTTGTTTAAAAATTCAATAACGAAAATTCCAACGGTGTTAGAAAGAGTACATTTCTGGCTCTCGTATGAACTCGGATTATTTACTTCGCACAACAATTCACAAAATGGCGGAACTTTGAAATTTTTTTTTTTTGGAAAATCGGCTATTTTTGACACAAACTAAGTTAAAAAATAAGGAAAATCTTCCCGGATCGGCTTCATCCTAGTTCATACGAGAGCTATACACTCCCAGAAAAACGTGTCAAAATTTGGAATCAATTGGATTATTAGTTTTTGAGTTATCGTGCCCGCCATTCGCAAAACCAATGTTTAGAGAAAAATGCGTTTAAAGTTTGAGAAGCCCTTCAGCCGTGACTTGATGCTGACACATTAAATCGTCTATATCTTTAAGAGTTCTTGAGATTTTCACTTGAAATTTTGTAGGCACATTCTAGATTTAGAGTACATTCGAATTAAGTCAACAAAAATTAAGGGGGAGGGGGGTTCCCTTAAATATACAAAGTTCAAAAAGGACCCTTAACATTGTCTCGAAACTACAATAATCGAAGACAAGTCAAATTTATAGAAAGTTGTTCATGAATGAAACCCTTCGAAGCATGTTATTGTCTATTTCTTCGGTAAAACTAGTCATGTTTCGCTTAAGCAAGAAACTACGATCAATTCGGAGAAATTCGGGGAAGTACGAATAATTGTACACAGTAACACTGCGTGCTTTCACACATGGGCTCACACCTTTGAACATACCAAAATCCGCCTTACAACCTTGACATAACACTCAATGAATCCGCATAATCATATTATTGTTGTGTCTAAATAGTAGTGCGAATAAAAGTTCTGAATGGATATTGTTCACAGTAAGATGTTCCTTCTAAAATGTAGCATGAATATCTTCCAGACCAGAACACAACCAGAACACAGGCTAACACGACTATTCAATGTGACCAATACTTTAATTTAACCATGGCGAATCGAGCTTTCTATTACTTCTAGGATGTTTGATATTGCAAATGGGGTATATCGTAGATGTTCCGCCCAATTCTCGGCAATTTGAGGGTCTTAACCGAATTTTTTAACCAAAAACAACATTTATTTGGGCTTTCGGTTTTATTGACTGAAATACCTCTGCGCATTATAGGTCCTTATTTTGAGGTAGCTTCAAATGAAGGTTTGAATCAATTTTCGGTTTTTAGAGGGCAACTCAAATTTTATTCTTGGATTTTTTTTGTCATCTTGAGAATTGTGACATGGCACATTGTCTTGTTGAAGGAACATTTTATTTATCTTCAAATGTACTGAACATTTATTCCATAAGCCGAGCTCAAAAAAGAAGGCGCGTCGGTCGTTTGGGCAGCACTTCCAATTTTAACGGCAATGTTTCAAAATGTTTTCTTCCACTTGATCTTTCTATTAACCAAAGATCTTTCGGAGCATTTTTCTCTCAAACTCACCATGCTTCTTATCCGTACACCATCACGGGTAGTAATAGCGTGAGTTTGGTCTGGCGACTATAAAGAGGCATTCATGTGTCGATGTGCTTTTCATGGGTCTTTTCCAGGAATTGGCGCAGTGTGAAAATCTCTTCAATGGTAGATTTTCCAGGCCTGAAGCCGCATTGGTATGGTCCAATAATGTCATTGACCATTGGAGTCAGTCGTTCACACAATACGCTGGATAACACTTGATATGCGATGGGAAGGAGACTTATTCCTCTATAGTTGGCACATATCGCCTTGTCTCATTTTATGTGCACGGGACACAGGATGCATGCATTCCTCTAGCCAAATTGTACCAATCAGCTGGTACATGCTCCTGACCACAATCCTGTCGACACCTGCTGTTTTATTATTCTTCAGCCGATTAATTGCTATTTGACCTCATCTTGGCTAGGTGGTATAGTATCTTCTTCACCGCCACTATTTTTTACCAGAAGCTTGCAAAAATCTCATTCAGAACTCTCAACACGATGTCTGCATCTATCACCAGGTTTCCTTCTTCATCCCTACTGGAGGTTGTGGCTATACCAAAGCCTTCGGTTTGGTGTTTTACTCTTTTGTAAAATTTGGTCATTTAAACATTTTTGCCGGTATATTATCTCTAAGAACCTAAAATATATATTAAGACAAAATAATGTTACACTTTTTTCTCAAAACTCTAGACCAGATTATCCCTTTAAACACTTTAGCTAATGACCAAATGCAGAGAATACTTCATTACATTTTTTGTTTTATATTTCAACATTTCGAAAGTAATTTTCCTTGACATATTAAAAACAATTTTAGTTTTTTTGTTAAATAAAAAATCATTTATTTAATACACAATAAAATCCATAAGAAATTGACCGCTTTTTATTTCATTCCACAAACAACTAAAAAAGGACCTCCAAAAAAGGCGAACAAGTTTAGTTTGGCGGTTGGAGTAACATTTCAATGGCATGCGGTTTCCATTACTTAATGCAATGATAAATTGTGGTATTTACTAACTATTTTTCTTATTGCTTTGCATTATGAAGGAATTCCATGCGAATCTTTTTCACATCTGATTGTACGATGGCGATGGCGACGACGACATTTCTTTTGTTTTGTGGTTGCTGTTTCTGTTGTTGTCCATAAAACCATGACCAACTAAAAATGGAATAGCAAAACAAAATTTTATGAAAGGGAAAAACGACCAACAAATTCAATTTGGGTTTTTGTTCTTTGTGATGTCTTCATCTTCATCCTCAGGTCCTTTGGATGTGCTCTAATGCCACACTACTTTGTTGAATTCATTTCTAGTTGCAAATATTTATTTTTATTATTTGGCTGGCGGTACCCAAGGAGTTCTCCTTAACTATGTTTCGGAGTATATTTTGCCATTTTCAGATAGAACGAAAGAGAGGGCTCAAGTCAAAAAACCCACTTAAAACAATAGTTGTTTTTCTTTTGTTAACTGGTAAGGGAGGAGTGGGTATATGGTTGAGTATTTTTGCCAGAAATGAAAACAAACCGCATTGTTTGTCCTGTAGATGTGGATGTCGTTGTTGTTATTTTGTTCTGAGGTTTGGTGGTTACTTTTGTTTTTGTGTGTGGTATTCTTGGCTTCTGCTCCTCCATCATCATCTCGTCGTCTATGACATACACAATAAAAGCTTCCGATTTTTCTTCATAGCTAACGTTCTTAGTTATTGTGCATGGAGGTGGCCTTAATTTGATTTGCTGCAATTTTTCAAAGTCACTTATGTTGGTGTTTTTTATTCTATTCTACTGCTTCATTGTACCCAGATGTTATAGTCTGTCTGTCTGCCAAGCTATCCGATTTCCCTCTCAAAGTCAAAGAAAGAAGTTAGCCATGATTGCATGCTCATGTTTATGTCATTCGGGGAGACAACAAGTATTCAGTAACAATATGCTTGAAACGATAAAAAGCAGGTCATGAAATGTGTTCCCTTTTCCATCATTCCCTCTTTCTACAAAATCCTCCAAAAGGTCCGATTGGCTACAAAGTGACCATAATCTAAGTAAGTGGTTGGCATTAATAAGGAAATGAAGATAAATGCTGGTCCAAGGAATTTTTCATAAGATACGATATTCTCTTTTAAGTTATGTGTACGGTTTTTATTGTTTCGAGCTGTTAAATAAATTGCAGGAAATTAGTAATTGTATCCTAGCTTTTATTTCATTTTAATTACGCACACACCCACATACTTTTTTATTTTAGAAATTGTAAAATGTAGCGAATAATGTAAACCACCTTGTTCGCCTTTACCAAGGCGCAAAAAAGCCATTGCACTATGGATAAAAAATATGATTTTTTGGCATAGTCATTTTTTTATACCCTTCACCACACTGTGGTACAGGGTATTATGTCTTTGTGCATATGTTTGTAACAGGCAAAAGGAAACGAGATAGACCCATGGTTCCTTTTGAGAATATGCATAGAATCACTTTCTAAGTCGATTTATGCATGTCCGTCCGTCTGTCCATGTATTTTTGTGAGCAAAGTACAGGTCGCATTTATTATCCGAATTGGATGAAATTTGGCACAGGTCACTTATTCGGCCCAAGGACGAACCCTATTGAAATTGGGAAAAATCGGTTCAGATTTAGATATAGCTCCCATATATATATATTTAACCGATTTAATGTAAACGGTCCCTATATATATTTCGATTTGCACGAAATTTGGTACAGCCTAATCATTTAATTCTAGAATGATGTCTGC
Source organism: Musca vetustissima (assembly GCF_032173495.1). Taxonomy (NCBI): domain Eukaryota; kingdom Metazoa; phylum Arthropoda; class Insecta; order Diptera; family Muscidae; genus Musca; species Musca vetustissima. The sequence goes on from NW_026875384.1 coordinate 416,332, forward strand.
CAAGTTTCGTGAAAATCGGTCCAGATTTAGATATAGCTCCCATATATAGTTTCGTCCGATTTCATGTAAATGGTGCCCCAAAGTCCCTATATATCTCTTGATTTGCACGAAATTTAGCATAACGTACTGAATTAAGCCTAGAGTGATGTCTGCCAAGTTTCAAGAAAATCGGTTCAGATTTAGATATAGCTCCCATATATAGTTTCGTCCGATTTCATGTAAATGATGCCTCAAAGTCCCTATATAGCTTTCGATTTGCACGAAATTTGGCAAAACGTACTGGATTGAGCCTAGAATTATCTCTGCCCAGTTTCGAGAAAATCGGTCCAGATTTAGATATAGCTCCCATATATAGTTTCGTCCGATTTCATGTAAATGGTGCCCCAAAGTCCCTATATATCTTTCGATTTGCACGAAATTTGGCATAACGTACTGAAATAAGCCTAGAGTGATGTTTGCCAAGTTTCGAGAAAATCGGTCCAGATTTAGATATAGGTCTCGTATATAGTTTCGTCCGATTTCATGTAAATGGTGCCCCAAAGTCCTTATATATCTCTTGATTTGCACGAAATTTAGCATAACGTACTGAATTAAGCCTAGAGTGATGTCTGCCAAGTTTCGAGAAAATCGGTCCAGATTTAGATATAGATCCCATATATAGTTTCGTCCGATTTCATGTAAATGGTGCCCCAAAGTCCTTATATATCTCTTGATTTGCACGAAATTTAGCATAACGTACTGAATTAAGCCTAGAGTGATGTCTGCCAAGTTTCGAGAAAATCGGTCCAGATTTAGATATAGCTCCCATATATAGTTTCGTCCGATTTCATGTAAATGATGCCCCAAAATCCCTATATAGCTTTCGATTTGCACGAAATTTGGCAAAACGTACTGGATTGAGCCTAGAATTATGTCTGCCCAGTTTCAAGAAAATCGGTCCAGATTTGGATATAGCTTCCATATAAAGTTTCGTCCGATTTCATGTAAATGGTGCACCATAGTCCCTATATATCCTTCGATTTGCACGAAATTTGGCATAACGTACTAAATTGAGCTTAAAGTGATGTCTGCCTTGTTTCGTGAAAATCGGTCCAGATTTAGATATAGCTCCCTTTTATTATAGATTGATTTTAAGTAATTGACGCACCTAGGAACCAATAGGCTGATAGTAAAGTTCTGAATTTAGTATAACCTAACCTGTGACAGGTTTGTTTGAAATCGCTTAATATTTGGATAGATCTTCCATATATATTTTCGCCCAATTTCAAGTAAATTGGGCATCAAACTCCTCATGTTAGTCAGATTGACATCAAATTTTGAGCAACGTACAAAATTGAGCATAGAATTACGTAGTTTCGTTTTCTATTTATATTTGTTTGAAGTCGATTGACATACTTTATGAATAGATCTAGGTAGATTCACATTTAGATAAATATCACATATTTTTTTTTCATCCAATTTTATGTTAATAGTCCGGTTTAATATACCCATAGTGGTGAAGGGTATCATATAGTCGGCCCCGTCCGACTTTACTACTTTCCTTACTGGTTCACATTTTGAAATGTAGCTGATTTCCTAAATGTAGATACCCATATTAGAAAAAAAAAACATTTATACCAATGCGGGTGCAACCCTTTTTTGCTGGCGAGCTTTAAATGTCAGCAGTTTGAAAGTCGCATTGTTTTGGTATAACTGGCGGTAAAAATCAGCTAAGTTCGAGTGCTTGTAATTTGACAAAATTAAAAAAATAAGCAGCAACAATCGCTCAGAAGATGCACTTGTGAAATATGTGTTACAGAATATCAATAATATCAGTTTAAATTGATCTTCATAAATTGATCTGCGTTTGATATCGAAACAAGTTTAAAATTTTGTTAATTACATAAAAAAGTATTTGCCAAAGTTCAACCGTAAATTAGAGCGATTTAAAACTATATATTCAAAAGGGCTTAGCAAAAGTATAATTATAGTAATGGATGTGCAGTATGTTTCCCTAAACAAAATAGGTCGCCCAAAATTATATTATGAAGATGCTGGACCTAGGCTAAAAAGGAAATTAGCTTTCGAAGTTGCTTCACAAAATAAACATGCAACGCCGTTGGTAGTTCATGCTGCTACGGTTTCAGCCAAAATATCCAACGACAGAGACATGGCCTTTGTTTTGAATAAAGCAGTCAGTAATGTAAATATAGCCGAAGTAAGGAACAAACTTTTTGCTATATGCAGTTATATGAAATAGTGCCCCAAATCATATGAAAATTGGTAGGTCATATTGGAAGCATAAAAAATTTATACAAACCAAATTTCACTTTAATAGCTTCATAAACAAAAACGTTGGGGCAAATCGGCCAGATCGGCTATATGGCAGCCATATGAAATAGTGCACCAAATCATATGAAATTTTATAGGTCATCTTGGGAGCTTAAAAAATGTATATAAACCAAATTTCACTTCAATAGCTTTATAAACAGAAAAGTCGGGACAAATCGGCTATATGGCAGCTATATGAAATAGTGCCCCAAGTCATATGAAAATTTATAGGTCATCTTGGGAGCATAAAAATGTATATAAACCAAATTTCACTTCAATAGCTTTATAAACAAAAAAGCAGGGACAAATCGGCCAGATCGCCTATATGGCAGCTATATGCGATAGTGTCCCAAATCATATGAAAATTGGTAGATCATCTTGGGAGCATAAAAAATGTATATAAACCAAATTTCAATTCAATAGCTTTAAAATTAGAGTTTATGCCAAAATAAACGTAAAAAAACCCCATTGTGCATTGACTGCTATATAAAGCCACATCATTTCTGCAAAACATGTTAACATTGTGGAAATTTTTGTTGTAATTGTATGTTTATGTTGTGGAGGCTCAATAAGGAGGCAGGAGTCCAATATTTAAAATAGATGTGGCATTAATATTACGTCCGTAAAATATTTAGCTTATAGTCCTTATTGAAATATTTTTTAAAAAATCCACGTCTCTTTGTCGGATATTCCTTATTGCAATATTCTTTAAAAAATTAACACCTCTTTGTCGGATAGTCCTTATTGAAATATTTTTTAAAAAATCCACGCCTCTTTGGCAGATAGTCCTTATTGAAATTTTCTTTTAAAATCCACGCCTCTTTGTCGGATAGTCCTTATTAAAATATTCTTTAAAAAATCCACGCCTCTTTGTCGGATAGTCCTTATTAAAATATTCTTTAAAAAATCCACGCCTCTTTGTTGGATAGTCGTCCTTATTGAAATTTTCTTTTAAAATCCACGCCTCTTTGTCGGATAGTCCTTATTAAAATATTCTTTAAAAAATCCACGCCTCTTTGTTGGATAGTCGTCCTTATTGAAATATTCTTTAAAAAATCCACGCCTCTTTGTCGGATAGTCCTTATTGAAATATTCTTTAAAAAATCCACGCCTCTTTGTCGGATAGTCCTTATTGAAATATTCTTTAAAAAATCCACGCCTTTTTGTCGGATAGTCCTTATTGAAATATTCTTTAAAAAATCCAAAATCCTGAATCTTTTTCAAACCCCTAATATCACATTCTACATATGCATACATACAACTGGCTTAATTGTTTACTGTGGTCAACTGTGACATGAAAAAGGTCTGCTGTTGGGTGGTATTTTCCAAACTGAAACAGCAACAACAACCACATGCTTGCAAAACTTATTTCATATGAATGCAAATCTAAAAAGCAGTACTTTACAAATATCGCATTAGTTATCCTACTATCTATTGACAACTACACTACAACAACAACAATAATCAGCTATGGCCAATGTTGGTTGTCGTCTAATACACATTGAAATGAAATCACTTCCAGTCCATTGGGAAAATAAAATATCGAAAATGAAACAATTTTGCCAAACACATTAGCAAAATATCCCAATGGAATTGAAATGACATCAATGATCGATTCTTTTTTTTTTTTTGCCATTTCATTTTGTAATGGTCACACGTGTTAGCAAAAATAAAAACTTTCCACCTCAGTTCCTAGGCATGCCATAAAATAGTAAGTTACGGTTCCTGACCTGCTTCGATTTTTTTTTTCTATTTTTGTGTGTGTATGTTTGTGCGTATTTTTTTCTCTCTTTGTCAAATTAGCAAAGTCATTTTGTTGTGCTGCTGCTGCAAATAAAAAATGTCTCTAGGATAATCAGTAGACACCTTTTTGGCACATGATTAAAATTCATGACAACATCCACCTGCCGTTCAGGCCATTACACCATTTCGACCTTTTTCTTATTCGGAATGCATAAATATGGCTGCAGATTACCCTGTTGATATGTTAAGTGGCAATATAAAGGTCTGAAGTGTCTCACTTATTGCGAAATGAAAGAATGAACAATGAATGAATCGAGGCAAATTAAAATATTGGAGACAAATTTTGAAAAGGGGAGAGATAGTCAAAATGTTGTTGGCTTTAAAATATACTCAAGATTTTTGTATAAAGTTATGAAAGTCAGTCTTAGTGTTTAGTTATCCTAAACAGTAAGACTGAGACTCATATTTTTAGTTAGGTTTGATCTGGGTCTGGGTATTCGTGCTAGATAGGTTCCATTATTAATAATAATTTTACGATTTGGTTATTTTTAGACCCAACCAGATACTCCATTCGCTTCACTTGATATTTAAAGATTTTAAATTTAAAAAACCCTGTACATATTTAGATCTAAAATCTCTCGACTTCCGAACCGAACATATCTACCTGTACATTCGCATATATGCACCATGCTTTAAAATGCACAGTATTTTATCCTCCTGAATATTCGTTTCCATCCTGTTACTAACCAGATTTGCAATTTCTGCTAATAATCGGATTTAAAATCAACCCTATTTTACAAGAAAATTTCTTTAACATAATATTCAAAGTTCAATTCAATTCATGTGTATCTTGAAATTTTGTAATTTTTATTTAAATAATAATTAAAATGTTGTTTGCAATATTTGTTCAAATGTTTGTGTGTGTGTGTATTTACATAATTCGGCATCAAATGCAGAGCATACATTTTTGTGTGTTGTAAGTCTACTAATTAAATAATAATTTCCTTTAGCATTTATTTTTAAATCCAACCAAATTTCCGGTTAATTAAGAAACTTTATTTTTCACATTTCCCTTGGCAGAATATGCAAATGAACTAAGCTAATACATACATACATATTTGAAGGTATACACAATGTACATACATTACCTATATATTGTGCACACAATGACCGACAAATATAGATGTGAATGTCATATATGATACTGGATGGGAATTGGAGACACGGAAACAATTTAATTTTAAAGTTGGTGTAAAATATTCTATGATTAATCAAATATTGATCAGGAGGGTCAGAGAATGATCCTGACGCTCAGAGATTGTTCCGGGCGGTCAGAGACTAGGAAAAAGGACACAATCAATTAATTATATTATATCCAAAAAAGTATACTTATTATAACCTCGAGAATGCAAACACAGAACAAACCAACATGACCTTAGAAATTCTCTCTCTCCCCCTTTGTTTTTCTCCATGTATACAAATATAAAAATCTATGTTTGGCCAATATTGTGTCCTCAAAAATATTAAATAATAAAAGAGGCAATATATTTGCTCTTGCATCTGTTGCAGATCTAAATGTTGTATATACTTCGTGTTGTTGTTTCATGATGATGTCTAAACGTGTTAGAAGAATGTGTTCATTTCCATTCCAACATTGTGGAACAACTGATGAACACACAACGTACAGATTTTAATGAAATTTTTCAGATATGTGTGTTGACAAACAAACACATTTTGACAAATAATTTACATGAGTGTGGGGCGGTTGTCAAAATCCTATGATATCTAAACTGATGCAAACATGTTCACTATTTGATGAAGTAATTTCACAATTCGTTTACATCATTACATACATGTTTACATTTGTTGTTAATCGATTTAGATTTAAACATTTTTATTTTACCAATTTGAATATATTTTCATCCTATTAATGCACAAAAAAACAAGGGACTATAGGTCTCTTAATAAAATTTTGCAAATTTTAATTTTCGGAGAGGTAATTTTAACTAATATAATAATCCCGATTTAGCCACAAATCCGAATTTTGACCAGGTGATAAAATTACAAAAAATTTTAATGGCTGCCTTTATTGAAAAATGTTAGTTAAAAACAAGTTTGATGGCTAAAACCAAAGCAACTAAAATTGTAAACTTGGTTTTTCTGGTTTTGGATCGGGTACTTTATTCACTTTTAAAAAACAAAAGCATAAATGCAAAATTCAATTTGTCTCAAATTATTGCTTGGACAAAATTATTATTATTGCCAATTAGTGCCTGGACTAAAGCAACTCTATAGTAAAAACAAATGAACTCTGAAATTTATTTGTACCGTTATGTTTTTGTTTCTACATATATTTCGATGCTTAATTAGGCTTTTAAATGTATTTTATTACAATGACATGTGTGTTTTCTATTTTGACTTACTGCAAAAAACATGAAAATCACAAGGTACAAATACCGTACACCGATGAAACAGCTAACTACCAGTGATTTTGAAAATAATTTATCACAAAAATTATTTTGGAAAAATATTCCATAAATAAATTTGTGTTTTCTCAAAATATAAGTTAGTTTTATGTAACTACACGAGGACGGCTCGGAAACTTCTTAGCCTATCAAGGAAAGAGAATAGTTAGTTTTTCATTCTTCAATATAATCTCCTAGAACTTCAATACTCTTAGTCCAAATTTTTGTACCAATTCTATCCCTTTATGAAAATAGTTTTCCTCAAGGTCTTGAAAATAGTGGTTTACAACTGTAATTGCATCTTCATTTGAGGTAAAATGCTTCTTCCCAAATCTAAGAAGAAGTAGTAATTGGTCCAAAAGTTTGCAATAGTACTCTGAATTTATAGATAGTCAATCAATAAAATACCTTTGAAGTTCCAAAAACCGTTGCCATAACCTTACTTACTTACCTTACATACTTTTTTATGTAAATATTTAATGACGGCACGCATTTCAAATATTTCCATTGTAAAAAAATTGCGGATGCGTCTTTTTTGAACACATGTTATATATGAAGGAGTTGCCAGATCGAAACTAATTTTAATATGTGTTCATGACAGAGATGGGAGTTTCCAAAACACTTAACTTCTTTCTGATTATACCGCCCTTTTTGTGGCTAAGAAGTTTCCCAAATGTCCTCGTAATGGTGAATTTGTATGTGAAAGCTTCACTTTCACACTCCAAAATAGTAAAGGCGATTCGTCTGGAAGTTGTTAACTAATGTCGAAATACTAGCATTAGATTATTCTAAAACTCCATTTTATTTTGTATGTAGGGTAAGTGCTCCTAATGTCGACATGTACCAATAGTCGGCATCTGTTGTATATAACTTCAAATAATTAAAAATTCCTACGACCATATATGAAAAATACATTGAATAATTTTCAATAATATTACAACGAATCTCTGTGTTAAATTTCATCTAGCTAAGTACACATATTCAGCCAAAATTTAGCATTTTGTTAAGCATTCATGTTTCTTAAGAAAAAATGGTGGATATAACGATTTTAAAAGACTTGTAACTACATTATAATTATGTACATTCCGCAATTGTAAAGAAGATATAGAAGAGCACTTTAGAATTTAAAATTATTAAAAAATATTTATAATTATGGTATTTTTATTGATGCCGTCCTTAAGAACAACATTTTTCAAGGTTTTCCTACATTCCTATATACATGTACTCTAAATACCGATTAATTTGTAAAAATTCAGTTTTGAGTGGTTTAACATAATAGAATACATGGCTTTAATCTTGAATTGGTTTAACCCCTAAAATGCGTAATTTAGCCATGCCGAAAATTGGATAACAGGTTTCTCAAAGTCCATATTTTATTATTGTAATATTTTAATGAATAAATTATTTTATATAACTTTTTCAATGCAACACCGATAATAATGATTTTTTAATGTAAATAACAGAAAAAAACGAAATTTCGAAACAGATGAACCTTAATATGGTGGAAACATGCTCTCGGGGTTATGAAGCTATATAAGCTATTTAATTGCTATTTTTAATGAATAAATAATAAAAAAATGTATAGTCTTGAACTGTGTATGATTAGTATACTTAATAGCGCATACTTTTAGGCGCAAAGGTATATGCATTAGATTTATGTTTTTGGCAACACTAAACACATAGTAACGCCATCTTTTGATTTGTAAAATCCAATTCTTTGTAAAAACAGCCCTGTACCCTAATCTAGTAAAAAAACAGCCAAATGTATGGGACAACCAGTACTGAACGACAGGTTGAGTTTATCAATCTCACTGACAAACAATTTCAGCTAAATTATATTAAATACAGCTAAATACATATTTGAGTTCACTGTAAATATATGTTATTAGTATATAAAAATACCTAAAATATCAGAAAAACTCGACGATGGTAAACTTGCTAGAATTTGACAAAAAATGTTGTCATTCTTCGTTCAAAGTCTTAAAAAATATTGCAATTTTTTTTAATAATGATATTGCTACCATATTCTTATTCCAAAATAAATAAATAAATCGATGTATTTTTAAATTTGCAAATTTTATTAAATTAATTTTGATAGTTGTTGTTTTTTTATGAAATAATTATTGATAATAAATATTTTTTTATAAATACAATAAATATGTATATATGTATAATTAATAAAAATTTACAATAGGATTTTGATTTAAGTTAAACTTAAAAAAGAGGATTGGTTCAGATCAATTAGTAGTGTACTTCTTAAATTTTTAATATAATAATAAATTATGTTAGGAGGAATATTGCACAAGTTCAACAATTGCTTTATTATTTCATTAAGTTGTCAACAATTCATTTTTTAGTATTTATTTTTTTTTTTTTTTAATTTTCTTGCTATTGTTTAACTATTTACAAACAATGAGGGTATTCAATAGTAATAATATTATTTCTATTATTATTATTATCAATACAAATTTGAGTTTTATATCAATACAAATGACCATTAAGGTTTGAATGATTATCATAAGATTCTTTAGAAAAGGATTTTGTTTTGTTTTTTATTGTAATAATTATTAATAATTATGTTAATAATAATAAAGTCAATAAATGGACGCGGTGCTTAATCAGTTAGTGTTCGAGGCATTTCACATAAAAATTTGTAGACTCAAAAAACTTATCATTAAAAAAGGCAAAAATTGTTTGTCATCCGTTAAATTGTCGGTTTGTTTGTTTTGTTGGTTGGTTTGTGGTTTTAGACAATATTCGAATAGGTTGTTGTTGTTGCTGTTTTGTTTTTATCCACAAAAAATGGATTTTATTGTAGATATTTCGACATTATTTGTAAACTCTTAAAGCTGCAGGTGTGTGTGAGTGTTTGTATGTATGCATGTGTATCTCTGTCGAAATATCAGTGTTATGTTTTTGTTTATGTTCGAGATGTTTATCCTAGTAAGGACGAAATAAAAGCTCTATTAATGTAAGCTCTGCTTCTAAATGTTATTGGTTTTGTATTGAAGGTTACACCATTTGAGGGGAGGATGGATTTTAGCTTTGTTGATTTCTGGCCTGCAAGTTTCGTAATCGTTCCTGCAAGTAATCACATATAGAAGAATAGTTTTGTTGGCGCGCTACTTGCAGTGCTGTTAGACCATCCTGATTTAGTTGTGTGATGTCGGTACCAGCAGCTATTAGTTGTTTCACAACGGTCATGTGACCAAACATGGCAGCGGCATGTAATGCGGTTTCGCCATTCTAAAAGGAAATTAAAAAAATATTGCATTATTAACATTTTGGAAACTTTTAAAAAATCTTACTGGCAATAAACCCAAATTTGGCCTATGTTTTAATAGTTCTGTAACCACAGCGGCATGTCCTTTGTGTGCTGCCTTAAATAGTGGCGTGGCTCCATCACATCGAACAGCATCCACATTTGCCCCATTTTGCAGCAATACTTTACAGATGTGATCATGACCCATTTGCGCCGCTATCCACAGTGGTGTAGCACCATCGATGCGTTTTGTGTCGGGGTATGCACCTGCTGTCAGCAGCAGTGACAATACTGTTCTATGGCCATTTTGAGCTGCTATAAATACTGGTGTGGCACGATCCTATAAAAGACAATTTAAAATTAGTATAATAATTGTACTCAATAATTATTCTAATTGTATTCCTTACTCACCTTCATGCATGCATTTACATTGGAACCACAGTCCAAAAGTTCCTTAACCAATTTTACATGTCCACCTTGGGCGGCAACAAATAATGGTGTTCCACCATCCTATAAAGGAATAAAAATTAGAAGTTTTTTATTTTTTCGCGAAGAAGCAATCCTTTTAAAAAAATTAAAAATTAATATTGAGTCAAATTTCAGGGTAGCCCCCAAATAACGGTATTACCCAATACTCGGTATTTTGGGGATTTTGGACAGGTTTTCGAAAGGAATTGGTTGCAATTGAATATTTTTGGTATCAAACATTTTTAATATTGACCCATGCTTTAGGGTGTCTCCCAAATACGGTACGCCAATAGTCAATATTCAGGGGATTTTTTAATGTTTTTCATTAAATTGGTATTTCCACTATAAAAATTATTAATATTTACCCAAGTCGGTATTTTGAGACACGTTTTTCAACCGAATTGGCTATAATGTGGTATTTTGTATTCTTTTTGGCTGTCAAATCTAATTATACTAAATGTTTGACCAAAGCCTATTTCACTATTTTGCTCCAAGAGACATTCCCAGACAAATTTCCAGATATTAGTCCTATTCGCTCAACAAAACAATTTTTTTTTCTTTCAGAAAAAATTTTAAAATACGTAAGGTAAGAACTTCACACTTTTAAAATTTTTGCTCTGAATTTACTCCTCGATGTTAATTGTACTGAATTTAGTAAAATGTTGTACCATTCGTACACTTCTAGTGGAAATTTCTAAAACCATCTACTTGTCCTACGCACTAATAGCAACGAATATCCCACATTTCATGATTCATTGTACTATATCAATATTAATTGTACTATGTTTTGTACCCGTTTTAATATTTTTTTGTTAACATACAGAACATATTTTCAAAAATAGCAACAAGTGGCTTATCAATATTTAAAAAAAAATTTAGAAAAAAAAAGTCAAATTTTAAAATGCGTAAAGAACGAATTTTCCTTTGAATTTACTACTCAATATCAATTGTACTAAATTTAGTACCATTATGTACTTTTCGTACACTTCTAGTGGGGATTTGTAAAACCACCTAATTATCCTAACTCTACGTAGTAAAAGCAACGAATGTATCACATTTAATTGTACTAAATTTGGTACCAGTTCGTGAACTTGCTGCACATATTTTCAAAACCAGCTCCGAAAAACAAACATGTGGCTTCAAACTGTCTGTATATTTTTTATTAAAGAAATTAAATTTCGAATTACCATCTCGGAAATAAAATAAAACTTACCACCGATGGTGTATCCACACTGGCCCCAGCTTTTATTAATATTTTCACTACATCCAAATAACCACCCTGAGCTGCAAAAAATAATGGTGTTGTACCGGTGGCACGTCGACTATTTGGATCGGCTCCTTGTTCCAAAAGTTCCAGTACACATGTTGTATGGCCTCCGGCAGCTGATAATATGAGGGGAGTTGTGCCATCCTGAAAGTATTACCGAAAAACAGAAATCAAACAATTAATTATTTGTGAAATTTTCAAAATACATTTCAAAGTAACCACAAATTGCATTCGATTTTTCAATTGTGGCTCAACAGAAAAAACGTAAACGTAATAATTGTGTAATTCCGGTAAAAAAAATCACAAAATGCAACAAAAAAACACCAAAACATAAAAACCTCAAAGCAGAAATTAACAACACCTCTGTGTTTATGGCAACAATATACCACCCGCCAGTTTGGCAGACAGTCAGTCAACCAACCTGCCTGCCTGCCAGCCAGCCAGCGTGTCAGCCAAATACACCATCTGCTCAATCATTAGACCAATTCATAACATGGCAGGGTACAAACAACATTTGCCAAAAACAAATGCAACAACTAACGCCAAGAAACATGAAAAACGATTTAATGTTATTCGAAAATTCGTGTATTGTTTAAACAGTGGCTTCCACATAATTGGTTCGAATATATGGCGATTCAAAACTATTTCAAAGGGAAATATATAAAGCCTTGCTGACAGGTTACCAGAATTTCAAATTTAACAAAATGTTAATCTTCAAATATCTTCTAAAAAATTGTTATTACTACATTCCCAAAATTTTGTATTAATACTGATGTGTGTCATTTCATTATTTGTTTACAATTTTGCGCTTGAATGTTCGATTAAATGAAGACTATCCCGCACCACCCAATAAAGGCCCACCGTAAAAGAAAATAATTTCAATTTCACTTAAACAATTTAGAAGCCACTCCAGCAACAACAACATCAACATTCATAACAATAGTATTTATTTATTATGCTGAGAAAGAAAAAACAAAAAAACCTACGTCAACAAATTAGCATTACATTGGCGTAGGTTTCATTTCATGCGATTTTTTGTTTTCGGTGATTGGTTGCTGTTGTTGTTGTTTTTTGAATTACCGCACGGTCAATTGCAAATAACAGATAGCCATCCCATACAGACAGACACTCGGCATTTATGAACAACGCTATGAAAAAAAGCAGAAGCGTTTTTCAAAAAACGAGAGCATGCGTGACTGTGTTTTTTTCGCTGTTAATTAATTAAATTAACATTGTTTTGCTTTTCTTTTCACCGGGTTTATTGGCGGTTAGTTGCTTTAATTATTCGCAAAATTTACGCAGAAAATTGTGTAGTAATTGGGCTACTTAAGGCAAGTGAAATCATTTAGATAATTATTAAAAAAGATAAACTAAATTTAATGAAGCATAATAAAATAAAAAATGAAGCAATATATTAGCCCACAGTGGTCGAATGATTGCCATTGCCGTCTTAAATACTATGGGTACCAACAACACCACCATCCGATTTAAATGATGAAAAACATGGCTTTACATCAAACAAGAATCTAGCAGCTCTATTTTATATATATTCAAATCTTCATATATACGACACTGTAGAACACCGATGATTTTAGGATATTTTTGGTAGAAGTCGGATTAACTACATATAGATCGTAATTTGTCCTCTAAACATATTTTTAAATAAAAATCAAATATTATATAAAAATCAAATAAATCACAAACCTCTCATAAATTTTATTTTTTGGTAATGAAATCTGACAGCCAATGAGAATACCAAATTAAAGGCAATTTGGTTGAAAAACGTGTCAAAAGTTATGAAAATATCGACTTGGGTCAATATTAATAATTTTTAGTGCGAGATTCAGTGATATTGTCATGAGAGCCAATTTGATCGAGAAACGTTTAAAAAATCTCCATATTGGGTGGTGCCATATTATGGAGGCTACCTGTAATGTGTGTGCAAAATTTCGGTGCTCTATCTATCTAGATTTCTACAGATGAGCAGACAGACGGGCATGCGTGGGGTCTCCGGTGAATATTTCGAGCTGTTGCAAACGTAATGACAAATTTAATATACACTCCACCTTATGTTGGAGGGTATAACAATATCAGAGCGGGTAGACCCTGTTAATATTTACGTATAACTTCCACAATTGAATTTGGTTTAAATTTAAAGGTCAACTACTCCACTTGGATATATTGTCAACTTTGCCGATCTAACTCCTTCAGAAGTAAATATATTCATCATAGCATGCGATTTTTACCATTTTTCACACAAAGTCAGGGTCCATTTGACCCGCTAAATATTAACCGATTATAGTGAAAGGCCCATGCTTAATCCTTGGTCAGATCCCCTCTCTGTGTTAAATTTCGTGATGTTAGGGCAATAATTATGGCCAGAAAAACAGACAAAAATTAAGTTTTCGGTCAATTTCATCCCCTAAATTTTAAACTATCATTACTAGAAAAAATTGGGATCATCTGTGGCTCTACATGCAAAATTTCATGAAGATTGTTCCAAAACTGTGACCTTTAGCGTGTTTAAAAATTATAATGGATAGAAGCAAGGGCACACATGGCTAGACTGACTCCGTTAGTCGAGATATGACGATCAGTCAACTAAGAGGTGGGTCAAGGACCCTTTCAAGGTCTTACAAACTCTTGGGACCACACAAAACTATAATAACTTACAACATAGTTTTGTAGGGTATAAAAAGCATTGCACAGTGAGTTAAGCCTTTAGTTAAAATAAAATAAAATCGCTGAACTAAAAGATATAAATTTCTAAACTGATTATTGTTGCTTCAATAAATCATTTCAATATTTCATTTACTCACCTCATCTTTACAATCCACATGGACTTTTCCGCTATCCAAGACTCGTCTCAGCGTAATATCATCACCTCTGAGTGCTGCCAAATGCAGCAAAACATCCGAAGGCGTTTCTTTCTGAAATTCCAAAAGAAAAAAAATCACTCTTTTAAAACACTTTCAATTTGTTTTCAGTTGTTGCAACATTATGATGCTACACTGCTACTAACGACTAAAACAATTGTTACCTATCTTGCCTACATTGAGCCCAGACAACAAGTGTCAGGGGTCAACAACAAAACCCACGACAACAACAGCAACTTGTTGCTAACTGAGCTACCAACAAACAAGCGAACTATCATCTATCAGCTACTATTCAATAAACAACAAATTAAAGTTCAACAAAAACAAATAAATATTTATATTTGCATAATAGCAGTGCAATCAATATTAAACGAATAGTATATTGATAAAGCCTTTTGAAGCGTGGTTGGTCAATAGCAGTGAGGAGGTATGGTACTATAGTTAATGTTGCAATATATTTAAGAAATTCATTGCATTATGGCTAAAATAAAACATTAATTTTCATTGTGAATAAGTTTAAAATATATTCATAAAAAAATACATTCAGATTTTTTCGTCCGTCTCCAAAAATACAGGATAGTCGATAATCCTGTATAGTTTTGCATCCCATATTGCTGTTGTGCATATTTATTATTTTATATCAATTAAAGCTCCCTAATCTCCTGGCCGTATACTGTACATTTTATTACACCGCCCTGCCTTTTTGCAAACATATCTGTAATTTGTTCAAAATATATCCATCCACAACATGTCCTACCCCTGAGATATACAAAGACGTTTTTCCTTCTTCTCTTCTTCTTTGTTATTTCTCCATAGACAACAGCCAAAAGGTAGCAGTTATGGTGGGAATCAGCAAAAGTGCACCTGATGCCATCAGAAAGAAGCTCAACAAGCAACCCACACTAGCTGGCAGCTTTTCTGTTGTTTTTGTTTACTGTCGATTGTATTTAGCTTGGCAATTTTCCCAGCACTCAACGAACAGACAGACAATGTTGTCGTTTAAAGCTGCAGCTGCCATAGGACAGAGAGGGGGTATTTCCAACTACTGTGCAAAAAAACAAAACAGAAAAAAACTTGCTGGGGCAGCGTAATTTAAAGTGTAAATGGGATGGGTCGTACTCAGCACGACGCCCTTCCCAAAATTCAAGACGTAACTCTTTTGGCATGTCAACTCATAAACGCCAAAAATTTAATGTCGAATACCGCCAGACAGATAGATAGACACAATCAGACAGACCGACATACGAAGTATGCCGACATTGTTTAATTCTTTTCTTTACTTCATTTTACTTTGCTGGTATTTTGGACTTTTAATTTCGTTGGCTTCAGTGCTGGTAAAATGGGTATTTGGGAATTTTATAGGTTTTGATGTGGGGGTTTCGTTTCATTTGTTGTTATAGTTGTTATTGGTATTAAATAACGTCAACAAACAGTCAATTGTCATCATCGTTATTATTACTGTGAAGAGCTTTATTTGAAAATGAAAACACTTTTCTGTTATTTAATTAACGATTACTGGCAGCCTAACTGGATTGGTGGCTCGCTGAGTGGCTGTCTGGTTGGTGAGATACTACAAATGTTTTCTTATTAGAAAACACAAGTGTTTTTTATTATTATTGTGTAATAATTTAATTACAAAATGTTAAACACAATCATTATCCAGAAGCAAATGTAGACATTTGAAAGATTCTCAATACCAAATATTTTCCGACATAATGAAATTGTTATATATAGATTTTAATATTAAAATTTAAATAACAAAATTAAATTGAAAACATTTGAAACTATTATGAAAAATTCCTTGATTTTTATTAAATGCTATATTTTATGTGCCGCACGCAGCAGGCACAGCATAATAAAATTTCCGAAATAGTTTAAACAATTTCATTGATATAGACATAAGGGTAAATAATTACAATTTGTTCTAGTAAAACGCCTATAATAATTGGTGAAAAAATACAGAAAAATTCAATAAATATAAATATTTTGCAATCTAGCAAATTTTTGTACGTCAGAGCACATTATTAATCCCATTTACTTATTTCTTACTATTTTTAGTACCTATTCTTTTGATTACACTGTTCGGCAAGACTTGGAAGGGTGGAAAATTCCTATTAGGGATGAAAGACCATGGTGAGTATATGAAAAACCCAGAAAAAAATCGCCATATGGCATAGCTTAGAGATATGGCGTGGTCATTTGTATTTATTTTTCCCTGATGACCGTATTATACATGGAGAGATTGCTCTATACCTTGATTGATAGCCATTGTACGTATTTATGGAGATTATATTTCTTCAATAACATCGAATGAGGAATTTTTTGTAAAATATTCCGTCCTTCTAACTCGATTCTTTGTATGTCCTTTTCGTGCTTAATTTATTGAACCGGACTCCAATTATTACATAAATATTGCTCATAACATTTTAGGTTGGGTCCTCAAATATGAGAAATCGATATTTAAACGTTTTAATAGGGGAGAGGGGGGCACCTTTGAACGTGGGGCACCTTTGAACAGCGCTCATAAAATCTTGGTTTAATATTTTTCTGACCCGCAACCACATTTTTGTATATGGCAATCTTGTTCTCTATATGCGTAAACCACTTTGGCTTGCTTTTTCACTTGTCGAAAAATTGTGCATGGGTGACCATGTTTTCTCAGTGTCATTGTAAACTTTTATTCATTTGGTTGTAAGGGCGCAGGAAGAATTCTGTGATAGTTTTCTTTCGTCAAACAAATTTTTTGCATTCCAACAATCTTTTCAAACATAACTACTGTAATTTATTTCATATATACTTATTACAAAAAAAGTTATTTTAAATTTCCGCAAGATGCCATGGGTGGGGCACCTTTGAACATGCCTATTAAACTCGAGTAAAAAAATGAGTTTTTAACTTTTGGATTCGATTTCTCTAAATTTCAAATAGGCTAATAAGATTACGAAATTAACTGTATTTTTCACCACATTAATTTTTGTTTTTAAGTCATTTTATGTTTTAATAACTTTTGATCTAAATTTTTTAATTTTGAACATTTTTTATATATTTTTTAATGAATTAATGCATTTCTGATATGTATGAATAAAATACATACATATTTGAACATAAACACTGTAAAAAACCATGTTGTTCAAAAATGCCAACCCCTGTTCAAAGCTGCCTCCCTGGGGGGGCAGTTTTGAACACTTTGAGTTCGTCCATTAAAACAGTAATAAAATATATTTATCAAGCTTAAAGTATGTCATATGTATATTCATTTTAAAGGTTACATATGTACCTATTACTTAAAATTTATAAGAAACCAAAAAATATAAAATAAAAAATTGTATAAGGCTTGAAAGCAAAAAGTGTTCAAAGGTGCCCCCCTCTCCCCTACAATTTTCTCAATATTACCCGACAAAATTTGAATATATTCAATAAAAATTCTTTATCATGAAGAACTGTCTGATTCGTCCGTTCTTTTTTTACTAAAAACGTGTATAGTTAGACCACATAAGCCAACAAACTAATTTCGGGTAAGAAAGAACCGGGTTTCTAAATTAAATTATTAAAAAATTGAACCGGATAGTCTCACAATAATACAGATAACAGTCCGATTCAGTAAATTTTGCGCGAACTTTGAACTAAGACGAAATTTTCCATTTCGGTGGGTTCATAACTCTTCTAATGTATATATTTCTGATCTAATAACCAAATCTCCCCACAAAAATTTTCAACATAGGTCCACTTTTTCGGATGCCCTCCATATAAAGGTAGCCACAAAATTATATCTTGAGTTTGAGGATTTTGGACAAGTTTTTTGGATTGCCCCCAAATTTGATCGTAATTTTCAACAGAATTCGCCAAAAAATTGGTATTTTGGATTTCTATTTGTACCAAATCTTTCTGACAAAATTTATTAATAGTCACCATCTTTTGGGGGTATTTTTCCATATAAAACTTATTATATCCTCCACCTCCTCGGAATATTCCCCGGAGACCCCACAATTATATATATTCTTGATCAGAATAAAAATCTATGTCGATTTACGCATGTCCGCCTGTCGAAATCACGATAGTGAAATTACTCCATGAAATTATTAAAATTACTCCATGGGGCCTAAAATTTAGGCCCCAAGTAACGGTAAACCCCAATATTCTCTATTTTGGGGATTTTGGACACGTTTTCCACCGAATAGGCTATAATTTGATATTTTAGGTTCTCATTGAATAACACATATTCGTACCAAAAATGATTAATATTGACCCAATTTTTCAGGTAGCCCCATATAACGGTACACCCCAATTTTCGGTATTTTAGGGATTTTTGGACAAGTTTTCAAACTGAATTGGCTGTAATGTAGTATTTTTATAGCCCATAGTAACGTTAGCTCCACTGTTAGACATTTTGAGAATCATATTTTTCGGCAATTTTAAGGTCCTATCACATAGACCAAATTTAAAATACCGGAAATCGGGAGGTATCATTGATTTTCGGCATTTTAAATATTTAGAGGTTCAAAAACATTTAGTCTAGTCCCCACATGAAGATACCTCCAGATTTTCGACGTTTCCTACAAAAGGTAAATTTTCTACCAAAAATGGAAATGCCAGATGACGGCATTTATATAGTAGCCCATGGATATAGTAATCAGGAAATATATATAATAACCCGCCGAATATTTCAATCTTATAAAGAAGTACATAAAAAATATTCTGGTGGTATCCTGCTTTTTTGAAAAAAAAAATGAAATATAATCCGAGAAAATATCAAATACTGTTCATTTGTTTAAAACTACATTTCTTATTGTCTGTATTTTGTGCTATAACCAATAAACATAAAAAACCATGAAATACTTGATACACATTTTTCATAATTCTAGGCGGTGATTTAATGTCATGTTAATTGTTTGTGTCTATAAATACTTAGTTTGTAGGTGCTAAAATATAAGAATGTGTGGTTGGATAACAACAACAAAATCCGTAGCATTTGAAACAATAGCAGCAAATTCCGATTGAAGAAGCGTAGCGCTAGCTATTTTATCTATAAACGGAACAATTATTATTATAGTTTAGATATGAAAGCCTGGTCACAGAAAGTCACACGCACACACACACATACTATGGTGTTCATATAAATACACGGAGAAAAAGTAGGCGATATGAAAAACGGAAGAATATTCAAGGGATATATATTAAAAACAAATTTCAGAGATCTTTTGTTAAGAAAATAAAACCAGTTTTTGGGATCTCTTTTGAAATTTCGAATACATTTTTCGGCAAATTTCGGGTTTCATATTCAAATTTGTGCTATTTTATTTGATATCATAAAGGGAAAATTGTTATCGTAGTAAAAAAATGACATTTTTGCAGGTTCTGAAATAGAAAATATGTTGGATACTTTTTCTCCAAGTGTATAGATAAAATGTTAATGTGTGTGTAATGTGTAATTGCCAATGTTGTTCATATATTACTTTTATATCACAAAATTATAATTGTCATTTTATCAGCACGCAATTATCGCATAGTTAACGGTAGTAACAACAACAGCAACAGGTGCTTGCAATTTTGATAGTAAACTACTACAGCACAAATACGTAACAGAAGTGTGGTAGATAGAACATTGTGAGAAAAAAATAAAAACACAACGACAACAACAATTCATAATAAAAATCAACAATAAGCAAGAAAATTATCTTACCTTTAGAGACATCTTTGAGATTTGTTTTCTCGTGTTGCTTTTGATTGTTTGTGTATTTTCTTAAGCGTATTATTAACTGTTTGTGGCAAGCATTTATAGCAGTTGTAGTAGAGCGAACAAGCCAACGATGAAAAGATGGATGTTTGGATGGATAAGAAAATGTGGATGGATGTGGTTGTATGGATATTTGAGTATAACTTTTTGTGCGCTTTCCTTGTTTGGTTTCCTTTCACAAAACCAAAAAGACACGTGACGGTATGATTATCGGGGATTTTTCCCCTTCCACTTTTAGTCCGGTGATTTTATATCAATTTGTTTGCTTAATTTTTTATGTAAAGTTAGTCATTAGTTGTTGTATTCTCTTTATGTTTTAGTTTAGTGGTTTTATTTATTGCAAGAATTGATTATTAAATGTGAGCTTTAAATGGTAACAGCATCTGATTGAATTATGATGACATTTAAATTATTAGAAAATCATTTGATGAGTTTTTCGTGTAATAATATCGATAAACAAATCTCGAAATAAACAGCCGATTAAGCCGATTAATAAACCAGTTACTGTTTTGGAATCATTATTTAGAAATAGTTTTATATGGTTACGAATGTCATCATAACCGACACACTATGGCAACAATTATCATTAGATTTTGATTATAATATTTTGCAGCTCGTTTTAACCCCAGTTAACATTTCAACCATCTGTAGGATCTGATATTCTTTACAAATTTTCTATTACAATTCGATATAAAGTTTTTAGATCAAATATATGTCTTAAAATCGAAATATAAATACCTTTTGTCCCTTTCGCTGGTTAATATGATTGCTCTCTAAAGGAGTACCTGATAGGTTTCAAACTTTGCAATTTGACCAAAATATACTTTTATACTTTTTATTAAGTTTGTTAATTAACCAAAAACTACCACATTTAATTTCGGCATCATGAAAATCAGATTTTTAACTAAAAATTGCCTGAAATCCTTTTAAACATTCTTAATTTCAAATTTCCACCCCAATTTTTTCTCTCAAAAAATGCTCACATAAAAACTATGTAGGAGCCAGTAAAGAGATTAAAAGACCCCAACACACTTATTACCCTCGTACTGTTTTCATCACACACATTTATATACCGGGTTAAATACACATACATACAACTGTGATTACTATGATTAACTTATAAATGGAGCATTTCCTTTCTACTCTTAGGAGTGTTGTTGGCCTGGCGTTTGCTTTGCTGCATGAAACCTTTGAACTGTTTGGCTTTTAAAGAAAACTAAAAAAGGTTTTTCCTTTGGGACTGCTGTTTTATATGTTGGTTTTGCTTTTTCTTTTCCTTTATGCAAACTCTTAAGCTGAACATGAGAAAACATTCACTTTGCACTCTTTTTTTCCTTTACGAGGTTGAAGACAGAACATTGTAGCAGCAAATGGAGAATGTCGATAAAACATAAAACAGTCAGCCGTTGTCATGGCACCAGATGAAGGTAATTTATTATATCACAGCAGACCAGGTATATTTAGTTGTTGTAGAATTTCACATGATCGTAATGTTTGTGTTGGAAAGAAAAATGTTTGCTAAAATTTTACTTTTCGGATATATACTATTTTGGTATGTTTCAAATAGATACACATATAATTAAAAAAAAATTGGAAACTAGAAAGGAGTAGAGCTACAATCCTTACCGTATGGTACAAACATGTACCAAACATATTGCCCCCGGTATTATATTGGGAGAGGTTTTTGATTAATAATGAATCGTTATATCTATCGTACCACAGGTTTCAGGACACGCTTTTTGTGCGCTTTCCTTGTTTGGTTTCCTTTCACAAAACCAAAAAGACACGTGACGGTATGATTATCGGGGATTTTTCCCCTTCCACTTTTAGTCCGGTGATTTTATATCAATTTGTTTGCTTGATTTTTTATGTAAAGTTATTCATTAGTTGTTGTATTCTCTTTATGTTTTAGTTTAGTGGTTTTATTTATTGCAAGAATTGATTTTTAAATGTGAGCTTTAAATGGTAACAGCATCTGATTGAATTATGATGACCACAGGTTTCAGGACACGCTTGAAAGTATTTCAATGTCGATTTGTTTTAGCTTTAAAGCTTTAAATTTTACACCTACATTTCTGCTATTCTTAGGACGTTTAGTAATGGGATATATCGGTCCTCTTTTTATGGTAGCCCCCCCTATAACAATACTTCCCAATATTCGGTATATTAAAGCTTTTAAGCATGTTTTAAACAAAATCAACCTAATTTGGTATTATGGGTAGAAAATATTCTTACTAACAAGTAAAAACGATGTTAAGTTTGGCCCGGCCGAACTTTTTATATCCTCCACCATGAGGATGACAATAATTCTTGCCCCCCGAAATTTAATTTTTTCACAGTAAATTTATGTTTGCAACAGCGAATTTATTTTCATTTTGTACTAACGGCCCCCGAAATGAAATCATGTATACGGCCCAGGGGTATTGTATGGAGGCTACCATTTAACGTGGATCAATATTAAACACTTTTAGTACGGATATGTGCTATAGAATGAGAACCAAAAGTACCAAACTACAGCCAATTCGGTTGGAAAATCTGTCCTAAATTTCCAAAATACCCAATACCGGGGGGTACCGTTATATACGGGCTACCCCGAAGGTTGAGTCAATATTAGTAATTTTTAGTACGGATAAGGTTTATTCAATTACGATCTAAAATATAAAATTACAGCCAATTCGGTTGAACAACCTGTCCAAAATACCGAGTTGTGTGGAGTACCGCTATACGGGGTCTACCCTGAAACTAGGGTCAATATTATAAATTGTTGGTACGGATATGTGTTATTTAATGAAAACCCAAAATACCAAATTACAACCAATTCGGTTGCAAAATATCGATTATTTAGCGGTACGCGTATATGGGGTCTACCCTGAAACTTTGGTCAATATTAATAATTTTTGGTCGGTGGTGTGATATTCAAAGGGAACCCAAAATGCGGAATTACAGCCAATTCTGTTTTAAAATCTGTCTAAAATCCCCAAAATAGCGTGTATTGGGGAGTACCGTTATATGAGGGATACCCTGAAACTTGGGTTATTCAATGAGATGCCAAAATACCAAATTACAATCAATTCGGTCGGAAAATCTGTCTAAAATCCGACGGACAGACAGACGAATATGCCTAAATCGACAAAGAATTTTATTCTGATCAAGAATATATACTCTGTGGGGTCTCAGGTAAATATTACGGTGTGTTGCAAATTTAATATACATTCTACCTTACGGTGGATTGATATGATTAAACTCTGGCACTTAATTTAGCGAAACACACGATTAATAATTTAATTTCTTTCTGAAATTTAGAAAAGCTTTTCTAGTCCACAATGACTCCATAGAAATTTGTTCTTAATTAAAAGCAACAACAACAACAAAACTATTCTCCATTGACGGAAATCCGAAACTATTTCAATGCGTTAAATTACTGTTAACCATTTTCTGATTTATTCTTTCGAAACTGGGTGCAATCCATAGCTTCTTCTTCTTTTTTTATTTCTGGTAATATACCACATTACGAAATTATTAATAATTCGAAATAAATACCAGACAACAACAACAAACAGCAAAACAATAACTGTCATCTCATATTAAGACGATGATTATGATGATGACGACGACTACGACGAAGTCGAAAGACAACAACGACGATAATTAGAAACACATATTATGTGGTAATATCGGAAAAGAGAAACGTTTGCAGCATCTTCTGCCACTTCTTCTTAGGCTTGCCACAGAAGAAAAAAACAGCTTATGTTGTTGTTGCTGCTGTTGTTGGCAATGTGTGACTGTTATGTTGATAACAGGTTTTTGGGGCATGTTCAATTATAAAATAGTCAGTCAGTCATAATAACAGTTGGCCGTTTTGCACAAACAGAATTGGAGCATCATTGAGGCATCTCAGTTAGAAATGTGGTCTATGCTTCTCAATGAGCCCCAGTCATTTATCGAATGTGGCAAAGCAACTTTTTCTTTTTCTACGGATTCCATCCATGGCTTCTTCTACTTCTTTTTTTTTCATTTTTCCATCAGTGCCGCATAAATGTTCTAAATTTTCTTTTCATTGCTGTTCTTTCATTGGGTGCTATTGGCTGACTGGCTGGCTGGCATTGTGATAAATCGTTCAAGCAATACAAATCAAAATCGTGATGTAATTATAGTCGACTCAATTTGTTTCCGATGCAAAAACAGCAAAGCAGCGCGCGGCACTAAAAGAAAAACACATTGAACACATCCATCCATTCAGTCGTTCATTCATGCCGTGGATTCTCCCGGTTTTTTGGATTGAATAATGTTGAAGCTTTGTTGCTGTCCATTTGAAAAGATTTTCAATCAATTTTCAATTATACCGGAATACATGGAACAAAGTGTGTTGGTGTGTGTGTGAGTGTGGGGGGTGGAGGAAGTAGTGGGGATTTACTTATGGATGTAGGTGCAAAAATTGCATGCAATAGATGGATGTAAAAGCATTTAGCACTCAAAATGTATATTTGTTTTCATTGTAATTAATTTGTTTGTAGTGAATTGGAATGGGGGATAGGAAATCCTAATAAATGTGAAAAGCACATTTGAAATTTTCAATCAACACTTGTTTCCATGTCATATTTTTCCCTATATGTAAAATACCTATGAGTGTGCGTGCGAGCGTTATGGATTGATTTAAATCTGTCATCACCATGCCTTCCAAATTCTCACTTGCCAGACAGGACTTTGTCTCAAGGGTGATGCATTGGAAACAAAGATATGTTTTGAAGCTTTCAATCAAAATATAAAACAATGAATTTTATTGTTTTTTGTTATATTTCTAATATAATAGATGTGTTCCGCAATGTACAGGAGATGATGTGTCTTAAGTTTCCGAAGGAATAAAACACTGTCTGTATAACCCAATACTTAACTCTTCTTCGCACGATAGAGATGTTCTGGGGAACTGGGGCTGCCACCTCATTCTTATTGTAACCACAGTAGGTCTAAATCAGCCGCAACGTTTGGGGAGGTCTAACATCCGATTTGAACTTTTTAACTTTTTTTGTATATAAGGAGGTTAGTTAGGTTCCATATATGGAAAATTCACGAGCCACCGTTTAAGGTGATTCACCGCTCTTTGACCACCATCGTTTTCGCACAGGGTTATCGTATGTGATCCATTTCTCATCTCCAGTCACCATCCGTTTAAGAAATGGGGCTATCTAATTCCGTTTGGCCAAGGTTTCGCAGATGGAAATTAGATCCATCCTATTTTTTCCTGTTAATTGGTGTGGCACCCAACCATAGAGCTTCTTTTTGTAAATGGGATATATCGGTCCACGTTTTGCTGTAACACCCATATAACGGAACACTCCAATATTCGGTATTTTGGGAATTTTGGACTCTTTGTATAGCAAATGTCCGAACCAAAAATTATTAAAATTGACCCAAGTTTCAGCGTAGCCCCCATATAGCGATATTCCTCAATATTCGGTATTTAGGTGATTTTCGAATTGACTGTAATTTGGTATTTTGGATTTTTGTTGTATACCTCATCTCCATACCAAACGTTATTAACCCAAGTTTCAGGGCAGCCCCCATATTATGATACCCCTTTATCTCAGTATTAAAAATGATTAATATTGATCCAAGTCGGTATTTTACGAATTTTTTATACGTTTTTCAAACGAATTGGCTTTAATTTGTATTATCATTGGATGTTAAATTTCACTATTCAAAATTAGCAGTATTTATCTCCTTTTGTGTATAGCCGCATAAAACGATAGCCCCCTATTAGGTAATCATTATTTTCTTACCTCTTATTCGGTATATTCAAGGTCCGATAATAACATGAGTGTTTTCTCCTAGGAGCCTAATTAATTTTACATTTTTTGAATGGCATCCTCATGTTGGGGGGTATAAAAACTTCTGCCGGGCCAAACTTAACATCGTTTTAAGTTCTTGATTCGTTTTGTGGGTTCTCACAACTCAGTGCTGACGTCAAAACATTCTTTCGGAAGTTGAAATGATTACCACATAGAAAATGGCCAAATTCGACATTGAGTTTTACGCTAATCAAGAATATATAATTTATTGGGGATGCTCAAATCCACGCCAGCACCTTTTTGTAAACATCGAAGTATATTAACAATTTTCCAACGACCTTGGAATAGGTTTGAAATTTTGTTTATTTTTCGAAATAGATAAAAATATATATGTATATGTGTTGTTGTGTTTATCATTTCCAAAAGTGTTCCTCTTACTATAAATTAATTACAGAATTGATGAAAACAAGGCAACGCTTTATTGACTACACCACTTGATTTCCATTAGAGAACATCTTTTCAGAAAAATAGAAAACAATTATTTGATTTCATTTTATTTTTTCTGGGTTTTTAATAAAACCCAGAATGGTCATCATAATCTAAAAAAAATATGTTTATGTTTAAGTAGTTTTCATTTTGCGGTTTTCTTTTTTCCCTGATCACCAACACTTGAGTTTATTTATAACCCATCCACAATAGCCCTGCTGGTTTTACTACAAACGAAACAAAACCAAAAAATAAATAAACAAAATATTGGCA
This sequence comes from Musca vetustissima, assembly GCF_032173495.1. Lineage (NCBI taxonomy): Eukaryota > Metazoa > Arthropoda > Insecta > Diptera > Muscidae > Musca > Musca vetustissima. Next base: position 443,002 of record NW_026875384.1, read on the forward strand.
ACAATTGGCCAGCTGCCATATGGCCTCCAAAGATAGAATTAAAAAGAAAAAAAAATTATATAGCTGCGTATTTTTGGATATGGAAAAAAAAGCAAACACATTGTAAATAGAAATTTTCTAAAAAATGGCATTGAAGAAAGTTAAAACAAGCCCCATATTATAATTTTTGCTGTCTAAATTTTTTTATTTGCAAATGTAAGCAATATTGTAACAAATGACACAATGCTACATCGATAAAGAACTCTATATAGGTCCACTATGTGAATGCCAAGTTAGGTCCCTTTTGAAGGATATCTTCAAAATAACGGAACTACGTTCGGTATTTTTCAACAAAAGTTGGTGTAAATTGGTATTCTGGGTTTTGGTGACTACAAACACTTCTCTACGGAAAATGTTTAATACAGTTTTCCTTACAAAGTTCCCGCTCCATTTTCTGTATTATTGGTCTGTATATAATCCTCCCTAGGTACCAAAATTGATATCTAGGGAGGATTGTGAAAATCGACTACTAGAGTTAGAGAATCGATATCCAATAGGGACTTTATTTGGTTAACTCTTCTCGGACAGGTGTAATATAGGTCAGTTTTTTAAGCTGAACCTCTTTCCACTGAACTTCTTTCACTTTAAGGTTTAGAAATGGTCACTTTTGGCAACATCGTATAAAAATAAGAGTGAGATAAAAAAAATTGAAGCTTCCATAGTAGATATTCTATTCCTCGAGCCTGTCAATTTTGAACAGCTGTTAAACGCCTTCTAAATAAAGGAACAGTAGTTTGTCAACAGATGGTGATTAAGCTACGATAATCTACCCTTGTATTTAATTTCCTGCCATCTATCCAATATAACTATTTTCCTTTTTCTGCAGCTTCGTGTAACTAAAGACCTTAATATGTCCAAATTCAGTTAATAGGTTCGTCTATCATTTGCGACCGGTAATTTCTTGGTTGCACACTGACACGTTGGTGGCTCTGCAAAATTTCTAAACATTTTTTTATTATTACTACAAAAAACACTGCATATTAATTAGCAACAATTTGTTGGTGCTTTTGTTGTTGAATTTCTTCTGTGCCACAAAGCGGGTCATTGTTGTTTTAATTTAAACATTTAACCACAGCACGACTGTTGCATTATTATTGTTGTTGTTTTTGTTATTTGTCTACGGAAATTGTAAATTGCACTATTCTATTTGAACGGTGAACCCCGGGAAAGAAAACAAACACGATTACATATTGCAACGAATGAAATAAGAACTTTACACTTGATTCATTGAACCGGTTAAACTAAATCGAAAAAAAATGAAATGAAACATTTAACGGTCATCTTTGATATGAGATCACTTTTATAATAAATAAAATCAATACCCGTATTTGTTTAGTTATTTACATTTTCCAATATAAACTTTCAATTCATTAAGATTCCCCCCTTTTATTCACTAAATATTTATTCCAAATATTTGCATATTATTAAACGTTTTTATTCATTTAAAAAGCAAACTACAACAAACTCTTATTCTTTGCTTTTGTTTATATTTTGAATCTCAGGCACATTGTTGTTTTTTTTTTCATTTGCCATAGATAAGTTAACGAACGAACAACACCGGCCGAACTAAGTATCTCTGTGGAAGACGAAACGTGTTGTAGCGCCGTTCGCCGCTAAAATGCAACTAACATAACGTAACATTGGTCTCTGTGAATCGACTGTGTATTGTGTGACTGGGTCTTTAGTTTTTGGCTCTGTTATTTCTCTTGATTGTGTTGTTGCTGTGTGCTACTACCCTGTAGAGAGAACATCAATTGGTATGTTTTCCGATTGCCCTAGCAAAGAATAAATGAAACTAATTTATAAAATATTTTTTAACTATTTTACCTTTCATGGATTGTAACCTGAATTTTCGGAATCTAAAATCTAGGCTCTTAATCAGGATAAAATTCGATTCTAAACGAGTTGATATAGAACTGTATTTGTCAGTAGTACGATATTTTATATTGCTATTGGGAAAAAAAATATGATCAATATCGGTCCACCCTTCTGGGTAGCCCTCAGATAACCTATTCCATTTTTACATTAGAATTGTTTACCTCACCTATTTACTCTATATTCCATAATAACCTCCACCACATCACTTATGGTCTAATGTTTATATTCTTAACCAGGAGAAAATTCTCAGACGATTTACATACGTTCGTCAGTTTCAAACAAGCTTACTTCCGAAGAAAATACGATACAGGTTATGTTCGATACCTACTTAGGTATATCGTTGATCCCCGATTTGTGTATTTATAGAAATATGGGCACATCCAAACGTTCATTGTTGTTTAAAATTTCGGTCCCAAAATTGAAAATTGGACCGATTTGTTCCTACTACATTAAAATTAATGCCTACCAATAAATATAATATTAATATTGGTTCATAGTTATTATAAACGTACCATCAATTTACGGTAATTTAAAAATTTTATTAAAAATGGAACTGCCTACATTGAAGGTTCTTGTTTATAAATTATTGATTAAGGCGTATGGACACGAATTCGATATAATGCATTTATAATCGAATATCGACATCGAAAGATGTCAATCACAAAGGGGGGTCCAAATCTATTTTTATACCCTCAGCCTTATGGCTAATAAGGTATATACACTATGATTAATATTCAAAAATATGTCTCATCAAAATATTGGGTTTTTACCCCATGTTTCTTTGGACCAAATCCATTTCAAACAATTTGGTGTCTATTGGCCGGCCGGCTGATGTGCACGATAACCCTCAAAAGGATTCACCGATTTCATCCAAACGTTGTAAACCGTAATATTTCTTCTACCCTAAGTTCAGGTTCGAAGATGGGAATATAGGTCCACTCCATCTGGTGCCTAGCCCACAAAATGGTCCAAATGTTGCTGAAATTCAATTTTGTAATATCATCCAAACGGACTATCCGATTTGAACCAAACTTTGCACAACCTATTATCTTTACTAAGCCCACATCATGTCTGAAGATGAGACCTATTGATCCACTCCTTCTGACACCTCCCACAAAATTGTCAAAATTTTCACTATTTATAAATCAAATATCAGGCGAATGGGATGTCCGATTTGAACCAAACTTAGCACAACCTATTATGTTTACCAAGCCTAAATCAAGTCTGGAGATGGGACCCATTGGTCCACTCCTTTTGGTGTCTCCCCCACAAAGGGTCAAACTTTTCAGTTCTTAAAAATCCAATATCAGGCGATTTTAATGCCCAAATTAAAAACTTTAAACTTTTACTCAAAAACCAATAAACCAATCGTGTCTAAATTTTAACACTAACGTATTAACTAGTAATCAGATCGGTGTAGATCTTCCTTCTTTTTACATGTTTTTTGGTTGAAAAAAAGATTTTCAAAAAAATCAAATGTCTGTTATTTTGTGATTTTTTTTGCGAATAATCATTGTTCATACCAGAGCACTATAGGTAATTTGCCCTGTTTTTAGGAAAAAATTAATAACAGCGGTTTTAAACGATTTTTTGACTTTTTAAATGATGTATATGTACAAGAAAGAGAAAACGCAGATTTCTACAGTAAAAACGGGATATAACGAACAACGGTTATAAGCAACTACACATATAACGAACAAAGCTAATACTTTTCAGATATTTTCATTAGATGTTTTATACACAACAAACGATTGAAAACGATTAGAGTAGTAATTTAATAAAATTTCGACCCCGCGATTAAATTTTTAAAGGAATAATTATTACAATGTCGTATGTTTTTGCAGAATGCATTAATAACTATTAATACAGTACCCACTAATACTCCTTAAGGACATTAATATGTAAAAGTGAGATAAAACCAACCAACAACTTATTTGCGGATTAAGAGTCACGTTATTTGTTTTGTAATCAAAATTCGTGCGTATTCGTTTTTTCGCGGAAAAGTTCTATCTTCTAATGTCATTTGGTGCATCTTGACAAATGCATGCAAAATAACCTAATTTCCTATTTTAATTTGACGTATTTTTCGTCCATATTGTTGTTATTGGCAATTTTACTTGCGGGGACGTTGTGAACAACAATATATTTCCTTACTTTTATTTCTTTCATCAAACCAAATATTGAAAATATTATAATTATACCATTAATACTCTCCATGTTTAACTTTTATGTTTATGCTTTGAATTTAGCGGTTTTAAACGGTTTAAAATACGACTTGATTTATTAAATTTTTTTATTTCTTTAATTTTATTTTCAAAGTTTAGAGTTTGGCAACGATTTTCACCGCTTTTAAGACACTTTTACGCAAAAAATCTTACAGATTCATAAAATTTGACATGTTTTCTTTTTAATGACATCAAAAAAGATTTTATTTTCCAAAATTGAAAAAATGACTTTTTGCCCAAAAACTGTCCAAATTACCTATAGTGCAGAGCCACAAAAAAATTTAGTCCATATACCAACCGTTTGAAAATGGTGAAATTAAGTGAAATTCCTCTTCAAATTATTCTCTATAGAAGTTAATGTTTAAAAATATACACGATTATTTATGAACTGAATGATAAAAATATCTCTCACATCATTATAATTAAGACTTCAATTGATATACAAATACATTCTTTCATAATTTATAATCTATTCGATGGGAGAACAGGTGTATAATGTCCATGTACATGCGGCAGAAAGAAATCACCCTCATTTAATTTTGACCTAACACAAGTCACAATTTGTGTAAGAAAACATGCAACAGTTTAGAAGAAAATCCCAAGGCATACCAAAAATATATGTATGGCTATGTATTTACATATGTATGTAGTTGTGTACAATAAAAAGCACGTATACACATACAGCCCCCACAATTTCTACAACGGAAATTAAAAGGATTGTTGTTTTGCCTGCCGCAGCCGTCTACACATCCACAGTTCAATGAATTGTTCGCGAGCCAAACAACAAATCAACGTAACATCCACCCCCCCAAACAACCGACCGACCGACAGTCGGTTGGATGGTTGCTTGGTTTATGAAAAAAGTGGTATGCATTATGTACATTTATAAATAGCTGTGAATAGTGAGTCCTCACTGCATGAATGGGCGAGAAAGCACAGCTAAGATTTGTGTAGAAAATGTTGTAAACCTTAAAACAGACATGACCAGACACACATAAAACTTCATTGCGAAAGTACAGCAACTAAGAAAATAACGTATCCGACAATGGGTCTGCACTTAGAGTTGCACACAATATGTGTGAGAGTATATAGTCGAAGCATATGTACACTTTAATTAAAGTTTTATGGCTCCAGTTCAAAGGATAAATTTCATAACATTGTTAAAAAATCAATAAATAAGGAGAAATTTTGATTTTTATGTTTTTTTCTTTTGCACAGTTATTTTAATATGAATTTAAAGCTTTTTAATAAATTCTTTTCATTTAGCCAATAAATTTATTACATTAAAATGAAGATAACACATTTTAAATTAATTTTATATTCACCTTTTCTCCATAACGTTGCATACTTTTAGGCACAATCTTTTCTATGTTAACACTATGAAAATTATAAATACAATAACAAATCAACTACTGACAGATTACATACTTTGAGGATTTTTCAGTAATTCCTGAAGGAACTAGAAAGAGAAGAGAATAACGGAGCCAAAAAAGTTGAAAGTCGGCGTGTGAAGCCCTAAACAGAAATTCTTCATTCACAATAAAAATTTGATAATATTGGGTTTCGATAATTATGTGTCAGTCCATAGAATTGTTTTTGAAAGAAAATAGTTAACAGTTCGTCAGGAGGACGCAATTTAAAAAGTATAATACGCCCACGGGCTTAATAGAAAATTTTTCAAAATGGCTATTTGTTAAGCCTTCACTTAACTAACACGTATTTATCAAATACGACGAAATTCTTCGAATACGAATAACCTATCTTGAGACCAATGGTCTGTTCCCGTACAGCAAGACCAATGGACTGTTCCCGTACTGCAAGAATCTACTACTTATTGCAACGATAACGAATTTACCTTTATGATATCGAAGAAAATAGTAAAATCTAGTTGATTCTTGCAGTACGGGAAAATAACAATAATTATTTTATATTTGACAGAAGAAGCCACTACCTACAGAGTTGCTTTTTTGTTATGAACCTCAAGTTATTCTACTTTGTATTATTTTACCATGCTTCAGTCTAACCCATGACATAATTATTCCAATTTTTTCATAATTTTACTTTTGAAAACATTCAGTTTTCAAAATGTAAATGAGGGTTATCAGTGGCAATAATTACAAAATTTTTAACATCTTGAAGTTCCCAGTCTCTATATTCTATAAATATAAGTTGTAACATCTATATTTATATCATAGGAACAATATTAATCAAATCATTTTGATATTTATTTACAGAAAGTATATATTTTTAATTTCAAAAATATGTCATTCGACATGCATAAAATTTTTTGAAATTTATTTTTCAAACAATTAGAAATTTATAGATGAATTCCAACTTAAAAAGGGTTGCCATTAAAAATTTCTCATATAAGACTACCTTCTGTAATTATGCCATGAGTCTATCCATTTTGCTTATAAAAATGGTGCTGCTGTGTAAAATCACATTTATTGCACGTTTACAGGAAGTAACTAATTTTAATACATAACAACAAAGGAAAAATTGGGAATATACCAACACTACAAGAATATACTCATTTTTAGTACTTTTGTCTAGAAAAAATTGTTATCGTAATTAAAAATGAACTTCTTGCAAGTTATTTGCATATACAATTAAAATAAATAATAATAAAAATCATTCAATGGTAATAAATATTTAAAACTAAAATAAATATTCAAATTCCTTTTTATGTAACCTGAACATGCCCATATTTATCACCAAAAGGAAGTGACCTTTAAAATATTGTTTTTTATAAAGCCTTTTTGATTCCCAAGGCCTTACAGAAACCAACCTTATTATTTTGTCAGATTTAAAAGGAAATATATATTTTTTACATAACATTTAAAAATAAATATAAATCACAATAGCGAATCGATATACAATTATCGTTTCTCTTTATATTCAGCCATTATCGAATACCAAACACCGCATAACGATTACTCAAGAAAGCAACCGTCAGTGCTACCAACCCTAGATATTTTCTTTTCTTTTTTAACTCCATAAAAGAGTGTCCGCAAATTTTTTAATTTCTTAAAAAAAGTAAGTTAATTTCATCGAAATTACAACAAATTGTGCATCAAACATGTTTACAATGATTATTAACCAAAAACAAATAATTGCAGTTAAGCACAATGGAGAACGACGCCGGTGAGAATGTTGATTTGTACGTGCCCCGCAAATGGTGAGTGTAACACGTGTTTCGGTCGCAATGGGTGTAGATTCCCAATGGACTATTGGAAATAAAATTGCGAAAGTCGACAATAATATTAATGAAATAAATTTACAGCTCTGCTTCCAACAGAATCATTCACGCTAAGGATCACGCTTCCGTCCAAATCAACATTGTCGATGTTGATCCCGAAACCGGACGCATGACCGATGGCTCCAAGGTTTATGCCATCTGCGGTGAAATCCGTCGTATGGGTGAATCCGATGACTGCATTGTCCGTTTGGCCAAGAAGGACGGTTTGATCACCAAGTAAGTTTGTGGAAGTGACCAAAGGAAATTATTTTGTATCTGACCATGTTTGTGTACTCTTGTATTTTTTCAGGAATTTCTAAATTAGAAATGATCATGTGTAAATAAAACCGACGTTTTATAGTAATTTAAAATAAATGTTTTTCTTTGTTTTTATTTTTGGAAAAATTTGTGGGTGATAAAGGACCAAACTAATGAGTGGAATCAGAAATTCAAATAATAAAGGATTTTATTTCCATTAACAAGTAAACAAAAAAATACTATTTTCCAATACAAATAATTGAAAATAGTTGAAGCTCTAATATTTCAAAAGGTTAATTAGCATACTGGAACTATAGTACATACTCGACGTGAACCAATATTTCAGAATTATATATGCCGTTAAAAATATTTGTTCTTTAAACGGACAATGATTTAGGGAGGGATAAATTTTTGCCATTGAATTGACCTGGTTTTATAAATTTAAAATCCAATTTTATTCGAGATTTTTTTTTTCAATTATCGTGCGCAATTTTTTTCTTATTATTATTTTAAGAAATAATTTTTTGCATCATTTTGTATTTTGTTTTTAGAGGATAGAAGAAGTTCTGCAGTTTTTCTTTTGCATTATTACGATCGTTATTATTATACCTGGTTTTCTCTTTCGAGTTGAATTTAATGATCGATGATTTCCATGAAAAGCAAACCCATAGATACCTAAATTAAGCAGCTCATCAGACATGTTCGATAATTCCATCTAAGAGCCGTGCAAGATTATATAGTTGGTTCGCGACCAAATCATCTTATAAAATATTAACGTTAACTGTAGTTATATATTTATTCTTGGGACTTAATAGCTCCATCTCTCGTGATGTAGAACTATGATGTGGTATTCTGAAATTCAAAGAGCTCTTATTCCACTAAAATATCAGGAAAAGAAATAATTAAAATACAAGCATAATGTTGGTTCCAGAACCTGTAAGAATGTACAAACTTTTACCATTTTAAACATTTCTCCATAACGTTATGACTGTTCCAGATAAAAAATTTTCCTTTATGATATCGAAAATAATAGTAAAAACCAATGAGCGGGGCAGAATAGACGGACGGGGCCGAACATATAATGCCCTGCACAACTGCCAAGGAACTTTAACTGTTGAATCCTTCTTGACCGATAAGAGATATTTCTTACCTTGGCATACTTTCCTAATCTTGTTTTCGTGGCGTGAAAATATACACCTCAGCATGCACCGGCTAAATATTGACCGATAATTATCTAAACAGCCCTTCCCTATGAAATTGAGTGAATTTAGTAGTCTAAACGCCCTCTATACCGTTAAGCTTAATATATAAATTTTTCAGTGTCCATTTGTATCACATTGTGTACAATTTTTTACTCGATAACAATGTTTCCTTTACGAAATCTAAAAAAGTAGATTTTTTGCAGTATGGGAACAGACAACTAGTTTGTACCTCACTTTATTTTATTTATTTATAGCAATGAATCGATTCGATTGATTCTACATGACAGAATCTTCAGCTCCCTTGTTGTTAAACAAATAATCGTATATCGAATTATAGATCCCTAGTTTTTAGACAAAACCATTCGTGTATCGTCAGTGTATAGCAGTCAAAGCATATATTATTTTTTTTTTAAATATTAAGAAATAATTATCTAATTAGTGAAATTTCAATACTATTTGCAAAAAGAAGTAATTGTACGCATCATAGATAATAAAACAATAGTGAAAACTTTAAATAAAACAATCAAAACGGTCGCAATTAAATTTATGAAAAATCGGGAAGTGAAGTGGGGGCACAAATACTACGTATACGAAACAAAATTGAATAATAGATACAAAAAGCTGCAGCAACAACTAAACAAACATAATTCGTGAAAAAAAAAAATCATTTGTGTAAAATTTGCTTTGATAGCAAAATACAAAAGAAAATAACAAATGTTTGCTCGCCAGATTTTAGATGGCCCAGTTCGTAAGGGCAAATGGTGAAACTTGTTTTGGCCAAAAAGAAAATACATACTAATTGTAATTGTGTGCATCGATTGAATTTGTTATCCATCCCACCTTTTGTTTTACGTACGAGCTTGTTTTCTTTATTATTTATAAACTGCAACAGAGGTAATTATGATTTTATTTCGTGGCAAAAACACAGTGTAATTTGAAGTCGACAAAAATAAATACAGTCATCTAAAATGTGCATCTATCTAATGTACACATATACTGCATGCATGCATTTGTCCTTGTTCCAAATATTTGATATCATGTATCTTCCACTCTCTTCGAAATACACACAAATTGACATACGACTCTAGTTATGGACCACAATACAATTTTGGTTGTAGCATTATTTTGGTTATGTCCTGATTCCTTTTATGTTTTCAAAAAATAAATATATAAATTGTCATTCTATACCATATCAACAAATTATTTTTTATTCAAATACCATTGTTTTAACGACGCAGTCACATTTACAAAGATAAAATGCCCCCCAAACACATAGCAATAAACAGCAACAACGGGTATCTTTTTTTGTTTTCAATTTCTGGGTACACATGCACCGAAAATGTACTCACTCAACCAGTCAATTGGGGTTCGCAAAGTAGTTTCAGCAAGCTCACATCGCATTTGCTCATTCATATGTGGTTACATTTGCGATATAAATGTGTGTCTGCTTTTGCAGTTCGGTTAATTGAATATGACAATGGATCCACACATAAAGTGTTGAATGACTCAGATGCAGTGCAAAGTTTAGTCGTTTCAGTTATTAATAGTTTTGACGGTTACCTTCGCGATAACGTTTGATCCTAAAAGGAATATAATTTTGGATTTTTAGCAAAAGATAATGTTTGATCCTAAAAGGAATATAATTTTGGATTTTTAGCAAAAGATAATGTCAAATAAAACTGGGAGTAAGCCATCGACGACGTTCTGTCATGCATTATTTGGATAATTAGAACATATTAGGTTGGGGAAAAAGAAATCCATTAGGCCGGTCTTGTTCCACCAGGACTACGCTAGGTCATAAACATCTACATCTACTCGCCTTGGTTGAGAAGTTTTAATACATCCGCCATACAGTCCGGACTTGGTACCAAGCCATTATCATATTTTTCATTCATTGCAAAATTTCTTTAATGATAAAAAATTGGTATCTAGGCATGATTATGAAAATCGGCTCTTAGAGTTTTTTTTTTTTTTTTTTTTTTTTGCAAATAGAGGGATGGACTTCTATGAGAGAGAAATTATGAAGTTATATTTGAAGTGGCAACAAATTATACAACAAAACGGTGCAAATTTGTCCCAAATCGGTCATTCCGAAGCATGCTAAATAAAGTCCTACAGTTCATATAAAAAATTGATTTCTTTTTTCCCCAACCAAATATTTTAATGTTTCTAAGGTAATTTGTTTTTGTACCAAAGCTAATTAAACCAAAAATGTGGCTCATCGAAATATCGATTTTAAACACCTGTGTCTTCAAACCAAATATATTTCAAAAAATTTGTAGTCGATTTAGAAATAACCGACTGTCTGTCGCTTCAAAAGATTGTATAACGAAGACGATAATAAATTGAGTCCAAATATGGCATATTACACTTAGAGCAAATGGTAACATGGAGACGATCGGTGAATTTAGTATCCCATTTTATTCTAACGTAGCATATTATCCTATTTTTTAACATAAATCAATCTAGGGCTCCTTCTGGTAGCTCCTCACGAAGCCTTAGATTCTTTAAAAATGGCTAATCTTATATGAAACAAACTGAGTGCCCAATTCGGTCCAGGTATTACCCATTATAATAATGTTATATATCCTAATTCGAGTTCAAAGATGGTCCCTATCGTTACACCTACTTCTCGTGGTATGTCTTTGCAAAAAGGGTTAACATTTTGAAAAATTTAAATTTCATATATCGCCAAGATAAAATCCTAAGATGGAGTTTTTGGCAATACCTTTTCAGTATTAATGAACTCAAGCGGTATTTGTGGTACACACTAAATTGATTGATTGATCTTAAACATTATGCATTTGGCGCTATGTAGCCACTTCTAAATTCACAAAGCTTCACGATGTTATCATTCAAAGATTTACAATTTTTTTGTTTATAATATTGAAGTTGAAAAATTAAATATTTAATTCATACCTTAAATTGTTCCCCACTAATTATTTCAATTACGAACCTAATATATAATTTTCAAACATTTTTTATAGTTGTGCATAAAAAATAAAGTAACGTCATGAATAACCGGACCCTATTTGAAAGAAAATGTATCAAATAAGACTAGTTTTTATCAACTTATTTATTTTTTATTTTATCTGATATGTCTTAGTTTTTGTTTTCATTAATTACATTAATGGATGCTTAAGGACAAAGAAACAAGTCCTATTAACAGGCAAATATAAACTCCCTCCCTTTCCATACACTGAATATTACCATTCCTCAATTATTTGCTTAAATGTAATTCTAAGGTTTCTTCTTTTATCCCATACACACATAGATACAAATACCTATGTGCAAATGCCTCCTGCATTACAGCTCGTCTGCTTGCTTTGAAGATTATTTCCGATTAGATTACATTTTGTGGGCGGCGTATGAATAACGCAGTCTTCCATCATCAGTCTGCAAACAGAGTAAACTTTTTTCCAATAATTACATTGTCAAAACTAATAACAAATATTTTGTGTAATTGAACGAACAACCCACAATAATGTTCGCGCATTGGTGATAAATATTTTATCTCTGGATATTCAACAGAAAAAGAGGTGTGCACATGTTTATTCATTTGCCTCCAAACAATACATTGTGAGTATAATTTAGTAAACATTTATAGTTCAAATGTAATTTAGATGCATGTTTTTACTCTGTTGTTGTTTAATTAATAATAAATTTACACACCATTGTTATTAAAATGACTTTGGGGATTAGGGATAGAACAAATTTCAATTATTCTCGCGTCAGCAGTTAATTGTAGACATTCTATTGAACGACGTTACAATGCAATAAAGTAAAGGATTAGTGTCACTATTCAATTGTAAGTAAGTAGAAGGCAAAGTGTCATTCGTATACATTAAAAACAAATTGTAGCTAATTTTTACATTCAAGTGAAGTATTATAAAAATTGAAGAATTTAAAATTAATCTTTATCATTTAATCGGGGTTTGGAGAACTTGTATTGAATGTTTCCATTTAAATACAAACGACAGGAGACACCAATTTTGTTGTTCACATAATATTCTTTATTATTGTAATATTTAATACACTGTTCTAGTATCTCAATTTGCCACTAATTTATATGATCAAGTGATAAATCTCGGGACCAAAGGCAGGTTATTTAGAGCAAATTTTACTTTTAAAGAAAATGTTGTTGATGTAGCATATGAGCCCTTTATTTTGAAAGTGCTTTAAATTCATTTTAGATTCTGATAAAAATCTTACTAAACAAATTACGTTATATATTCTATCATGTTTAGGGGACAAAGCCACAAACAAAATTAATACCACTTAATAATTTTAATTCTATATCTTAGGAGTATTACTCATCAACTAAATCTTTGACTTCTAACATACATTTTTTTAGATAAACAATAAATAAACAAAATTTAGTAAAATAACAACGTTTTCTAAAACTGTAACCGTCTTTTGTAAAATGTTTCTTTTCGATTTATTATTGCTTTATCTCAAAAAAATTTAGTCCCCTGACGACTAAAGCAAACTTAAGACACTACACACATATTAAATTTGTCAACTTTTATCGTTTATATTATTTCATATACATTTTACATCCATATTTATGCACCACTCAAAAGGAGGTGAATGGTTTGTTAAGCGTTCATTGTTCGACAAACACCCGATGTCGTCGCGATTTAAAGAGTATTTTTGTAAACATTTTAAGAGAATCTCTCTGTGAATAGATTTGATATTATTATTTTTGTGTTCTCGACAAACCCAGTGGACATTCGTCACGTTTGTACTAAACTCAGCAACGAGCATTGCTAGTCTTGTCGAGCAATTCGCAGTCAGCATATCAACGCAAATAAAACGACACAAAATTTTTCGCTAATAAACATACATATATTTTTTCCAAGCTAAAATGTGTTTAATGTAATAGCGGAAATTTCTATTTTCAATAAATGGAATTGTGAAATTTTCGAAACGAAAAGTAAGAAGAGTTAAAAAAAAAACATTTGAGAATGTGTTAACGTTTAAGTGGTCACTTGTTGACTCAATATTTATTAAAATGTACATATATATACATGTGTGGATAAAGTGTGTACAATTATTTTGTTATCTTATCAGAGTTTTAGACTGTTTCAAAAGAGAGTAAAAAATAATACAAGTAAATAAACTGAAAATTCTAAAAAATATATTAACTAAGTCATGTGAATGAGCATAAGAAAGATCACTTCCACAGGCTGTCTTGTCTAGGGTGTTTCTATTTGTTTATTAACTTATTAGAAACAAATATCATTGTTTTCAATATGTCAATAATGTGTTTGCATTAAAAAAAGTGTCAATTTTTGGATTAATTATAATTTGTAGGTCCAAATGAAAATATATATTAAAAAAATATATATATTAAAAAACGAAGCGAACAAACTTAACGAAATTCTTGTAGAGTACAAAATAAAATCGAATATTACTGAATACTGTTAAACATATTCCAATTTCTTCTATAAATAATGTTGTCACAAAAGAAGCGATAACAAAAATTGGACGTCAAAAACCTTTGGCTTTGAGCATACCAAAACAGTTTTAATGAAATGAGGTAATTTATTTGTATTTGGATTATCTCTTTTAAATTATTCGAGAATAATTTTTTGTTAGATTAAAATGAACACATTTGTTAGGGTTTACGCCAATTAAATAAATATGATATGCTATATAATATACATAAAGATATAACGATTATAAAACTTACTTTTAATTAAGTTAACTGATTTAAATTAGCAAAGAAATTCCACGTTTTGGACCAATATTTGTCTTATTTTTATAAGGTTTCCAATCTAATTGAGATGTACATGTTTACTGTTTAATTTTATTCGATGCGACGAATAAGACATCTGTTGAAAAAATATTGCAACATGCCCAAAATTGCCATTTGCTTCAGATCTTGCGAATAGAATGAGATACATAACTCTTTCTATATCTAAAAAACAACTCCAACATTTAATGTAAATTATATCCAATATTAAAGAAAAATATTTTCATTCGAACAATGCCATAATAAAATTATTTGATCTTTGTTTAATATTTAAATTTTGAATTTATTAATAATTATACCAGAGGAATGACATCTTCTCATTTAACAACATATTATTTACAATTTCCAATTGAGTTATCTCCTTTTGGTTTTGTTATTGTTCAGCGTATGTGCTACACATATTATTTAATTGTTTATTATATACCCATTAGAGCATAGAACTAGTTAGTAACGCTAAATGAAATGAACGATTTGGTTATTAGAAAATAATGTTTTGCTAAAATATAAAGTAATATAATTTGTGTATGGCCTTTTCCTGGAATCCAAAATGGACAAAATCGGAAACAATTTTGATTATAAAAAGATTATTGTAGGTTCTGGAACATCGCTATATATAATAAAATAAAGCAATCAATCATGCTTATAGAAATTTTATACGCAAAAATGAAACTAAATGTCGTTTCCAGAACCTACAAAAATGTACACATTTTTACTAGAATAACACTTCTTCATTTATGATATCGAAAAAATAGTCTAAATTAGTAGATTTTTGCAGTTCTTGAGACCAAATGTCTAATGACAGAAAGTACTGAACCCTGCTTTTAGAACATGCGTTAATGTCTACCTACAAATAATATAAATGTTAGTATATTGAAGTAAGTGGTCACTTTTCGTGATGGCAATCATTTGCCTGCCTGCACATATATACATACAACTTTAAGAGAGTACGTGTGTGTGCTACTATATAAAGAATGAAATTGAGAATATTGTAAAGCGTGTAGTGTTTTATCAATATTAATTATCATGCATGGCGTACTTTATTTCTACAGTACATTGTGTAGATGAACCTTCTTTTTTTATAGTTTAGTCATCGATGAATTATAATTACGAATATTGGGGTGGTGTTTGAAATGTTTTTTTTTGCGCTTGTCATTTATTTATTAATTTAGTGAAACATTTTAAAATATATTTCCAATAATCTTGTCGAGGGTCCTTCAATAGGAACAGTAATTCAAGTCAGTTAAGAAAATGTTAGCGTTCAGACCAATTTTAAAAGGTGTGTAGTTATCCCGTTAAGACCTAGCTTAATTTGAGATGTGACAAAACGAGAACGAACTTAGCATATGGTTCCATTTTCACTTATTCTATAAATTCATCTGAAAAATTGTTAATTATTATCAAATGTCTAGCTATGAATGAATATATATTTAATTGTTAAAACATTTGCTTTTTAAAAACCTACAAGAATCTCCCCTTACTATATTTGTCACAGTTAAAAATGCTGCATGCCGTATACAGTTCTCGTTAAATATTTCATTTATTTGTTTTTCAAACAAATTTGATTATTTTTTGTTTTTTCCTTTATTTTTTCAGGTAATTGTCCTCATATAGCATGTTACCAAGTTTTCACAACTTAATGAGGTGCTCTACGAGCGTACTGCAGCATCAAACTACCGCTGGTACATCCAGCAATGGTGTACCCCAACCATTCACCGAAAATCATGACGATCTCAATTCGGCCACCTGTTCCGGCAGGGGTGACTGCTTAAATGGCACCTGCTTGTGTGAAATACGCTATGCGGGTGATGAGTGTAGCGGTTTCAATTTGCCCTACTATGCCGGCATATCGGGTGTATTCTATTTTGTGGCATTGGTCTCTGTTATACAATTGTTCATATGCATTGTGGCGGAATATCAACGACTGAAACAGCCATCGGTATTAAGGGCATGTCGTATAACCACACAAAAAATGTTATATTTCATGGTTTTTGTGGCTGCGTCTTTGAGAGGTGCATATTTTACTACACCGGTATGTAAATGCTTTCAATTACTTTTCAAAGGTTTCACCATTAATGGGTCGTTTGTTTCTATCGTATGTTTTTTTACAGTTGGATTTGCAACCGCAGTGGGCAGTGACACTAATGTCGGCATACTATCCCCTGTTGATGTCCTGCGCTTCTTTAATTGTTTGTATGTGGGCTGAGGTAAGTTCTAGAAGTTAATAAAATTTGTAGTTTTTTTCTCTCAAAATAACGATAATATATCGTGAACATATTTACCATTTGAGATAAACTGCTGGCCTTTGTAGCGATAGGATATATTGATTGTTGCATATCTTTTTCATAGAGTACCGCCTTTACTGCTATCACAATAGAAAAGTTACCTAAATTCTTTATCACAGGGGCTTTGATAAACAACTCCAAGTGCTGTCGTACTCACAGTTTCTTTTGTTATTAATATGTTCAAGATTTTTTTATTTTTATTGGCAATCAATGATGTCGCTGGTAATTTGTCATATGTCAATGTGTTTGTACTTCCAATTGTTTCAGTTTTCAGTAAAGAAGGAAATGCAATTTTAGGTGCAAATTGCGTATTTAGGCAATCAACCTTTGCAAGTGCTATTGCACCTGAAATTATTGATAATTGTTCTAAGGCGCAACTACCCTGTCTATGTACATATATCATATATATTTTATAAATTCAGCTTCTTTGTAATCTAATCGTTTCTTTTTGCAAATTTATTTTGGTTATTGTTTGGTATTGACAAATACAATACTATGTTAGTATTTCAAGATGCCAAACAGGTATGGTTAAATCATATTTAAATTACCATTATACAGAACTTGTACGGGATCGCTGAACGTTAAAGCTGACAATAATAGTTCAAATCGACCAACTAAGCAATTGTTTCCTATTTTCAGATTTTCCATTTGCGTGATATTCGCTGGGAGAAATCACAATTTCTATCGAAAAGCTTTCTGGGATTTATCGCCTTCAATTTCCTGCTGTACAGTCTATATGGTGTAGAAGTATTTTCGTCCCTCATCAATTCGAAGCGTGAGACATATGCCCATATATTCAATGGTTGTTACGCCGCCCTTCTGCTAATAGTTGTGGTCTTCTTCCTTATTTATGGCGTTGAAGTGTTCTTTAAACTGCGTGGTGGTTTTGTATACGATCAAACGGGAAAGATTTTGGGGCCCAGTGAAGCTATAGTCAATGCGTCCCAACTGCACCAGTCTCGCTTGGGTCTTCTATCACAAGCCATTATGCTAATAGTGATTGTGGGTTTTTTGACTTCGGAAACTTTGGGAGATTTTTGGAAAACAAAGTAAGAAGTATTAAAATTGAATTGCAGAATGTTGTCATCTATTTACACATTGTATTTTACTTGCTTATGTAGAGTTCCAGTTTATTCTCGTAATTGGCATGATATAGTCTTTCGCATTGTCGAAATTGGTGTTGCTCTGTGGTTTCCCTGTTGCTTGTGGAACTCCATGGCTCCCGAACAATTATGGATTTTAAATCCTCGCAAACTTATATCTCGCCAAATCGATCCGTCGATACCTACAATGTCGGCGGAAACGAAAACTCTTTCACCCGAAGAAGGCCAATCATTTCTGAACAAAAAGGATTGCTGGATATGCTATGACAGCGATAAGCCCGAACCACTAATTCAGCCCTGCCGTTGCACCGGAGATGTCTCCTCAGTCCATCATGAATGCCTAAAACGTTGGCTAGTCGAAAGCTGTAGCACTTCCGAAGCTCAATTGTCTTGTAAAGTGTGCGGCTTTCCTTATGAAATAGAGAAAACAAAAAAGTAAGTACGATTTGAAAGTTATATTTTGATCTCCTAAACAGAAGTTGTATTCAATCCGTATTAGGCTCGATTGGGAAAAGGGCTTCACCATACAGCACTGGTCAAAAACTGTCATTCTAATAACGCTAATGTGTGTGGCAGGTGCCTCGGCCTGGGTTGTCATACAAATGTATGTTGATCCCCTGATTCGTGTCATGACCGTTGGCATTGCTGTCCTTATCGGTTATGTATGCATCAAGTGTTTAGGTGAGAATACTGTGGTAGCCTACCAACGTGCCAAAGTGAGCAGCATTAATATTGTCACAAAATCCGAAATGGAAAAATTACACACCATCTGTGAAGATGTCAGCACGGCTGATACCCCCAATTCGTCCTCGTAAAAATGTGGTTAAACAATATTCTTTGTGACTGACGACATCGGATGTCATAGATAAGTTCAATTGCGTCTTCGTCTTTTTGTATACATTTTAAATTTGAATGTCATCTGTATTTTCCAACATCACACACAATATCACCACCTTGGTTACATGGAGGATTCTTTAATTGTGCATCTAATTAAAGAATTTTTTATATATAACTCTCATATTTATGTTTACCTTAATATTTTATAGTCCATACAAAAACAAAAGTTGGAGGCACGTTTAACTAAAATATTGCTCAATTGGAGTAATGTGCTCTTTCTGTTTAGATGTAGCGTAGATCCAGCACTTTTGCTTGAAATAAGAAAAGAAATTCTTAAAAGAACAAATCTTCCTCTAATTGCAAAAGTATACAAACAACAAAAATTCTCAAAAATAACAACTACCAAATAATTATCAATAACGGTTAAAACTCATACATCATCTCTGAAATCACCCGCATTCAACTTAAGCCACACAATTGTCATCAGTATCACTAACAAGAATAAATATATAGATTTTAAATCAAATAATGCAATTATTACTTAACCTTGGAAGCTTTCAATTATTCATTTTTATACATATTTAATAAATATCTTATCATATGTATAACAAACAGAGCCATACCCAAAAATTACGTCGCAGAGTTTAGAATTAGGCAAGAACATAATAGAACATACATTGGTTTTTGTACGATTTCAAATATTGCGAATATAATTATGTTTTGTGTTTTATGTCATAGTTTCCCCCCCTATCTCATATTTTGTTCATGTCATTCAGAAAACGAATATTATTTTAAGATTTATTTAAGAACGCCCATGTATTTTAATAAGACTTTTATTACATTTTTTGGTAACAACATCCTTGATAATGTAAAATTATTCGCTAATGCAATGTAGTAGGATTAAACAAATTTACAAAATCCGATTTAAAATAATTAAAAACAATTCCCATTAATTTTAATTATAAGAAAAAATATAAATTATTGTGATACAAATTTAAAAATAAAATTAATGATATAAACAAATTTGATGTTGTTTTTTTATATAATTTATTTACAATCCAATCAAATTAGAACAATGTAGCAAACATGATCTCTAGCGACGTTCGGTACCGATATTTGGATATACAGAAAAGTTGCAGAAACACGATACGTTTCGGAATGGTGATATGATTTTTTTCTTGTTGTTTATTGTTGGTATGTTGTATATTCATTTTGAATTTTATATACTTTTTTATTTTATTCCAACTCTTCGGTTGAAATCGACAACCATATTCAGGGATAAACTTTTATAAGAAAAGTCACTGGTTTTTTAACATTTATTGAAAAAATACAATATCAAATAATTACGCCGTTAGAGCTAGAAATTGTTCTTATTTTCAAAGCATTCAAACTAGATACTGCCAATTTTTTAATGTTTAATGAATGATTTATTTTTAAATACATTGAAAATCTACAGAATCATATTATCCACATGGTTTAATTTCAAATGTTTTTCGATACGATCATACCATACCCAAAACCATTAGGTTTTTGACGAAATAGCTATTTCCATTAATCAATTTGGATTCTTTACTCAAATCCAAATCAAATTTCAAAATGTTCTTCTCAAAAAGTTTGGAATTTTTTATCAGTTCTAGTAAGGAATAGTAAAAATAATATATCGTCATTATAAATGTAAACGGACGAACCAACAGAAAAATTCGAAACTGACTTTTTGTTTTATAATTGTTCGTCTGTAACACATATGAAAATGCTGGGAATTGCGAATTATTTCATGAAGAAAGATTTACTTCCTCAAACTTTCCCAGCGGGCAGATTGTGTACATTGAATAAGGGAGGACATTTATTAAAGAACAATTTCGAATTGTATGCGTTCCCAATTTTCCTGTTGGGTGATTTTCATGGTATAATAATAGAAGGTAACAGCAAGTATTGTTGTACAAAAAAACGATACAACAACCACATGTAAATTTGTTGTTGTAAGTTCTACTAGTGTCAACTCATTTGACATAAAAATGTAAACAAACAAACAAATTATCATCAAATTATTTTTATTTTGAAAATGAAATATTTTCGAATCCTCAAAATAAAAATTGAAAAACATGAATGAAAATCTATCAAATTTATATTTCTATCGCTTCCACATCTTTCCTATAATTGAGCAGCCATTGCCATATATATGTATGTGTAACACATATGAAAATGCTGGGAATAGCGAGTTATTCCTTGAAGAAAGATTTGCTTCCTCAAACTTTCCCAGCAGGCAGATTGAGTAAATTGAATACGGGAGCACATTTAATAAAGAAGTATCCGTTAAAGTTGTATCCGTTCCCAATTTTCCTGTTGGGTGATTTTTAAAAACATAATTTGTCAAATTCATATTGACACTAGTATAACGTTAGAATCAAATCAGCTGGGATTTGCTGTTACCTTTTATAATTGTACCATGGGTGATTTTTAAAAACATAATTTGTCATATTCATATTGACACTAGTATTACATTGGAATCAAATCATTTTTAAATAATTTTAAATAATCAGCTATAATTACGTATTTTTTGTTTCCCACTGGGTGGAAAAGTACCCTGCGCAAAGTTTTATCACTATCGGAGAAATATTTAATGTCTTTAGTGCAACCTTTACATAAAATCGGTAGAAACTGTATGTGGGAGCTATATCGAAATCTGAACCGATTTTCACGAAACTTAACACACATCACCCTAGACTCAGTTCAGTACGCTATGTAAAATTTCGTGCAAATCGAAAGATATATAGAAGTTTTAATGCACCATTTACACAAAATCGGATGAAAATATATGTGGAAGCAAGTCTAAATCTGAACCGATTTAAACAAAACTTAACGCACGGACTCAATTTGGTAAGCTGTACAAATTTTAGTCTCAATCGGATAATTATTAGTCACTTTGTTGTACCACAATTGTATTGTAGTTACGTCCTTTTATTTCAGAAAATATCATGTCAAAAGGACCTAACTGACATAAAACCTTTATAAACCAAAAAAGTAATTTTTTTCAAAAAATAAATAAATAACTACACAGCCGCCTCAGCCAAAAGACAACGTTGTCGTTTTACACCGTGTTCTCGTAGACTTTGTCGTTTTTGGTCTGTATTGTGTAAAATTTACCTCAAAACAAATTTAGAAATTTATTTTTCGACAGATTTATTGTATTGTAACTATATTCCTAAAAGCCATTTGTCATAAAAGTACGACAGTGCATTATATTCGACAACGCCAAACATAATAAGAAATTTATTTTTCGACAGATTTATTGTATTGTAACTATATTCCTAAAAGCCATTTGTCATAAAAGTACGACAGTGCATTATATTCGACAACGCCAAACATAATAAGAGCTACTGAAAACCAGCCATCACATTACTTTTGCTCCCCTGGGTCTTTAAACTCTATCAGAATTTAAAGAAATATGCATTAAAAATATGAACAAATTCTTAACAATAGGGTTCAATGATATTCAACATCCAATTGAGAATTCAAATTTGCCAATATTTCTATAATAGTGATGATGATTATTATTTACTTGTTATAAAATATAGCAAAAAAAAAAAAAATAAACGAATGTTTTTTAGGTTTCGCATCTTTAATTACGAACTTAAATTATATTTTATTTAATAAAAACTTTATGTAATTCGAATCAGTTATAGGTCAGTAAAGATTTTGAGGAATACGTTAGACTACGATAAATAATTCAAAATTTACACGTATTTTTGTTAGATCTTGAATATTTTTGGTAGTACACATTCTATACTATTATAATATGCTTATAATCTATATGGTGAGCAATAAAAATTTGAAAACATTTTTATTTACCCAACCTAAACACTAATACTTAAAACACTTCCTTATATTCATTGACTGTTTGTTTTATATACATCAATTGTATTTATTATTTTACTAGTTTCTATTCTAGTTATTTGTTGTTTGCCATAAATATATATATGCTTATATACTATACGTTTTATAATTAGAATATTTTATTTAAATTAATTCAGAGTTCTTTTGTTTTTGTTTTATTAAAAAGAAAAAAATAACAAATAGTCCAACAGGAAAAATTTTAAATTATTTTAAATCGCAATTCAGATTGTAATCGAATTTAATGAATTTTTAAAAATGAGTAGATTATTATAAAGTTAAATTTTCAATAATAATTTCTCTGCAATATTACTACGTACTAACTAAATTGTCTACGCATTTATGTAAAAACTGCAGAACGCTTATCTCTATTCTTGCCACGGCTGATGGTGCGTGCTTTGAATGCAGCAGCATTTACAAGGTGCTACAAATAAAAAAAATAAAATATTTAGAATGTCGTTTGCGGTATTTAAATCAGATGACTTACCCTTTCCAATTTGGAGGCTTTAAGTTTCGTAGCACCATTGGCTGTGTCAACTTTGGTTCCCAAACCGAAAATATCACGTATAAAGTCATTTTCTTGCAATTGTGATGTCATACCAGGACCCATAATTGTGCACAATGCAGAGTATTGAAGATGTACAGCCCAAGAATCCAAAACTAATGACTCTGATCCAAAACGAATGGTTATTTCGGGAGATATATCCTCCTATACAAGAAAAAAAAACAATTATCTGAATATGAGAAAATACTGCATAGTACTTTTCAATTGTAAAGGAACAACCGTGCAAGGAGTATAAAGTCAAGTTATTATTTTGTATATTTTAAAAATTTCGAGTTTAACAAATTCTTAGTGTATTTTTTATATTTTGTGCAAAATGCTTACGACAACATATAAACACGATTTTATACAACCTAAAAACAAACGCTACGATTTTGTGAAAGAAAACGTTAACAAATCCCAAGTCAATTCAGAATGCAACTGTGAAAATATAACTTCCGTCGATAAGGAACAAAGTATAAATGACAGTCATGGAACAGTTGAATGGACAGGGATTGCTCCAATGGGTCGCTTGATTGATCCTCGCATTATACCCACAAAAATCTCACCCGATCAAGCTGATGCAATAGCCAACGCTCGAGAAAACGATTGTAATAAAATTCAACCAAATCGTTTTTTGAAAATATTGCGTACTGTATATCCGGATCTTTATGAAAGATTACAACAAATGCCTCAAGATGAACTTAATAGGCGCATGGAACAACAGCGCATGTACACTACATATCAAATCGATTTTTGCAATGTAAATGAATATCCAGAGGGCATATATAAATCGCTAAAGGAGGAGGATGAAACAAGCAAACTAAATGCCAGCAAGTTGTTGAAGAAAGACGAACCTTGCAATGAATTCAGGAGAAATGTAATGGAGGAATTGAACAAACAAGGTGGCAATTTTGATCCATGTATAAAGGCATATAAACCGTTTAAAATTTCATTTGCCGATTCTAATCGTTTCATTAATTCTGGTAACAACTCCCACTGGCGAAGTGGAGAAGTTTTTAAGAAAAATGCAAATTTTACCGAATACATGGATACCATCAATAAAATCGGATGTGTTATTATGAAAAATAATTTACACGATCATCGCAAATGCAGTGGCAAACATTGCCGACATCAACTTGTTCACACTTGTACACAAAATATGTAAAATTCATTTTGAATGTTTAGAGAATGTAAGTAAATAAAATGAAAGCTAAATAAAATATTGTTGATCTTACCTCCAGATAACGTAGCACATCTCTAAATGTTGCTCTCTGGGCTTTACGATCACGTTTTGCTCTGTATTTATGGGAATCTGTGGCCAACTGTTTAACTGCATCAATTAAATCACTTAAGTACTCTTCCAAAAAATCTTCATCGTGTGAACGGCCACACTCCAATATCAAGGCCAGGGTTTCACCAGCTGCCATGCGTACATCCAAATGAGGTGATTGCAATAGGCCCATCAACTTCTTGAAAGATCTGCAGCATTTATGATAAACAATAATTATTTAAAATTTAGAGATGTTTTTTTTTATAATTTTTAACTTACGGTAGCATTGATTGTCCGCCAGTCATCCATGATACAAAGTCTCCTGATGGGATCATTGTCAACAATAAGCCCCAGGCTGACAATGCTTCAGCATGTAAGGCACCGGCTTCGGGGCTAACTGTGATCGGAGTTTTGTCATCACCTTTCAAATAACTAGCACAAAATATGGATTCAAAGCACTGCATCAATGTTACCATATCACCTATATCATCACCACCAAAGAAATTCAAAAGGCCCAAGGCAGTACAACATTTTGCCCGTGCATCAAATGACACTGACTTGTCTTGAACTGTGGTGAGCAAAAATTGATTGAGAGCTTTAGATATGCCTTCATCGCCGCCCAATTGCAGTACCAACAATGGTGCCAATCTAGCACCCCATACTTGCTCCAGACCCTTTCCACGACGAATGCTCTTTTCAATGCAATCGATAAGGGTTACTTTGCGATCGTCAACAAAATCGGGCATATAACGATGCATCAATATTTCGCAGATACTTTGCAATGCCAGTACACGAGTTTGTGCCGATTTCTCAGTGGCATTTTCTAAAGCCTGCATGAATTTCTCCTCATAACGTTCATTTGAAGACAATTCATCCGAATCGTTGACAGACGATGCGCCACCATTCTCAGACATGTATGAATACACAGAGGCATTTTCATTGAATGATTCATCTTCAGAGTTGGAATCGCCTTGGCGACCTGTAACAGAAAAAAGTATCAAACGTTAAATGAGTATTCAGTGCATTTGAATGAATCTAATTTAAAATAATTACTTTATGGAAATGATTATTTTTTGTATAGGTATATTTTTATTTACGCTTTATTTTTTTACTGTTTATTTAATTCTTTGTCACCTAAATTCCTGTTTCTATCGAATATGAAAGTACAATCTATTCGCAGCTGTTCCCCGTGCTAACATTGTGTGTATATGAGCGTTTTTTAACACAACATTTTGTTTTGTTATTCTACTGTTTATTTTAAGACATTTCAAGGTCGTCGTCAACGACGAGTCTGATCGGTGGATGACCAAACGAACACACACATCTGTTTTAATTATGTGTTCACAAAAATACAAATTCAAAAAATGACGAATTATCTCTTGTAATAAACGTATTTTTATTAAAATAAGAGCTCTATTTATGGGAACCATCCTTTTGAAAATTAAATTAGAATGGTTCAGCGATAGCAGACAACAATACTTGAAAGATTGATTTGTCATGTGTGTTGTTGGGATTTTCCAGCTGTTACAAGAAACACGTTTATCAGCATAAACACAAAAATCATTTACAATTTAAAACCTTGAAAGCAACAAACATTATTACGTTAATAGGCATAAGCTATGTGTGTATATATATATAGATATACGAACCGAATGTATTTCTAATGTAGATCGAAACCTCTAAATGAGCAAACGAACAGTGAAATTCAGAAGTATGTGGACATATCGTTAGAAAATCGCGATGGGTAGCCATGATGTCACGAAATTTTTAAAAAGCATTCGCATAATTACATTCAAAATATTTTAAAAGTCTTAACATAATTTATTTATAATAACTTGTTTAAATTGTGGTTATGATATTTGAGTAGTCATGATGTAATGCAGATTTAAACATGTTTTAAATAAGGTGGATTCTTTGTAATTATATATAAATTGGCCATTAAATTGTATTTTGGCTTAAATTACAAAGTAAATAAAGAAAAAAATAAATAAAGCTAAACTTTTATGCCGTACAAATACTGATAAGCTATTTATTTAAAACAATGTTAAAAGCTTTTATTTATACGGAATAATTATTTTCACAATAAGTTGCGAATATACAATTTAGCTGCATACTTTTTAGTACTAGTGTAAAAATAACATGTTTGTGTTATTTCCTTATCATACTCATGGTCATTCATTACTTTTACAAGATTAGGTACATATTTTGTAATTTTGTTAGTAGTAGACATTTCAATGACATTTTGCCACAACAAAAACAAGGTGAAAAATTGGGAAAATAATACACAAAATATTTAATATCACAAATGAATGATGCAATCACATTATATACCTATATAGCAGCCAAACATGAAAGGTAAATGCAATTTAAAATATTTATCACTCTTCTAAAAGATCGCGGAACCGATTAGTGATATACATATATGTATATGTATACACATATCTCATTTATATATGTATATATAAATATATATAATTTTTGCAATTTATTTTATATGCTCTCTTTTATTCGCTCACTTACCTTTGCCTCCTTTCTTATTACGTCGTGGCATGTTGTTAGCTGATTTGTGTTTGTTTTTAGATTTCTCTTGGTTTCTTGAAATTTTAACGGAATATAGAGATGCCGTAGCGGAGGATGTAATGATTCTAGTTCCTAGACGTATAGACGACGTTTCTGTGGCACTACCCGTTCTTAAGGTTTTTGTTTTTTTTTTTTTTTCAATCGATTTACACGAAAACTCCTTTTCAAAGCAGACACTTATGCGAAACTCAATAAGTTATGCACACAAAAGAACAATTTATTCCACTGCCAAGGAAGCAGGAAGACGCGCGCGCTTTTTCGCAAAGGTTGGTCGACTCAAACACAAAAAAAAAAACAAACAAGTGACAGCAATAGCACGAGGTTTCTTCAATTGTCTACTCGCTTTGTGGTATCTTGTCGTAGGATGTGTTTTTTTTTTCTTCGTTCTTTGTTTCTGTTGTTTCGGATGTGGTGGAGGATTGCCAATTAAAAGTTCACTTTGGTTTTCAGCACTTAATTTTTTTTTACACACAAATTTATTCCGTTTTTATTCACTACTGATCCGCCGATTTAAAATCAAGACGCAGAATTGCAAAAGTTTTGATTTTTCCAATTTTTTATTGTTGAAAAATTTCTATTCAAATGTTGCTGTTGTTTTTGCTTTTTATTTCTTTTAAAAACTACACCAGTTCTGTTGGAGGGTGAGGGTCTTTGCAAACACAGTTTGTAGTGTTGTGACTCGATTTTGTTGCTGCTGCTCCTTTTTATGTTAAAGAATTCTTGCAAACTCGACAAAGTAATTTCGCTTATTGTTGTATTAATATCGAGTATTGTTGTCGTTGAAGCAAATTTCATGATTAATTGCAACAAAATAATATTTTGGACTTTTGTTTCTTCTTTCTTTCTCTTGCTGTCTCTTTTTTCGTTAGGTATATTTCTGATGTGAAAACTTTTACAAGCACATTAAAGCGAAAAAGCCAAATGAAAATTACTCATTTGGTCAAAATCGATTGCGAACAAAAGAAAAAAATGCTAATCGCAACTCGTAGTGTTTTGACACTTTACACTTCTATTCACACTATTTCACAACAATGTGTGATAGAATTAGCAGTAACAATTTTATGAAATTGTTAATTAAATCTGGTGCTACACTCGGAGGTGCTGAGTTAAGATTTGTGAAATAATCACAAGTAAGCTTTTTTCTTCGGCAGCAGGTAGAGCTGCCAAGGTAGAGTTAATACGGTAACCGCATCAGCACAGCTGTTGGTACAATTTGCTGTCAAAAATGGTGGTGTAATTTAACACAAAATAGAAATAAAAACAAAATTATAAATGAAATATCTGTGAATTTTAAAGAGCATATACAACAAAGCATGCATTAACATGTACTAAGTGAATTTGTGTAAAAAAAATCTATAAATTGGTTCATATTTTTCAAAATATTTTTGACATATCATTGTTCTGCAACAGTTTTTGTAATCGATTGCTGATGCGGTTACATTGGGTAGAACTGCAAAACGAGGGATGTAAAATAGATTTGAGGCTTATCGTATTATCGATGAACAATTCGCTATATAATTATCGAGTTTTTCTAAAAACAATCAACTTTTATAAATGCTACGTTCCATGGCCTATAAATAAGGTCGCTTAGGGAGACCAGCTGGATATCTGCGCCACTCAAGTTTGCTGTCAAAACGCATTATTTTGAATATTATATGAAAACGTAAACATAGTCGACATTTTTGACATTAGACTTGAGAAAAAACAGCTGTTTTCCGATTTCGCATGCTACTTGGATCACCTTATTTATAGGCCATGCAACGTTCCAGAACCTCAATAAATCTATTGTATATTAAAATTCTTTGGATTTTTTACTTTAAAAATGTATTTTAAACAAAGTTCAAATTTATAAAATGAAAATTGAAAAAAATTGTTGAATTTCTTTATAAAGTGAATATTGAAAACGTTGAAAATATTGTTGACTTTCTTTTTTATATGAACCCTTTGAGCCCCGATTTTTTTCCAAACAATATAAGTATTTTTTTAATGCAACTACCCTAAATAGGATATAAACAAATTTTCACTACAGCTTTGCATTCGGGAGATACAGTTCCTTCTTTCTAAAAAATAAAATATCATCATGAAAAAACAAATGCATTATCAGCGAAAAATCACTTTATATTATTCTTTAGTTCTTTTTTACAAGAATCATATCATAATTTTGAGTGTGCCATTTGTACATTTCGAATACGAAGCGATTTAAATAATTTGGACAGTATATACAAATTAGTACTGTACACATGATTGCACTCAGCAATATATTGATCAAAATTTGAATTGTTTAGATTTATTCATTTGATAAGTGTCATTCATAATCAGAGATATTGGACTACTTTTTTCAGAAATAATGTACTGTATCTCTTAATGGGCTTAAGCCGTCAAATTGTTATTGTAGTTGTAATGATCTGAGAATAATTCGGGGCTTAGAGGTGTACCCTACAATCAGTATATTTTTATAAAAAGACATATTCAAATTATTATTTAAATTGAGTCAATTTATAAACTAAACCCGCATTAAAACAATTTGTTATTAGAAAAAACATTCAATATATAAAACCGACTACTTGTGAAAACTCTCTTTTTTAACACCTCTATAAATAATCGGTTATATTGTACGAGTACTCTGGATACCAAACCAACATTAAAACTGAGTGCAGTCTCCATTCCACCTCATTCGTAAATATTTCGTTAAGCTACTTTGAGTTCTTCTTTATCGGCCATTTTGTCTTCTCCCCCATTCGTGTTTGCAAGTGGAACGTTTTTCAAATAAACGTAGTCGCTCTCTCGTATATAAGCTAAAAAATATTTAAGCGATTAAAGTTCGATCCAGTTTTTTCTACTCAAAAGCCCGTTTACTGTTATTAAATAGAATAAGATCATTAATATATTGCATATATTATAAAAAGAAAGGTTCGTTTGTGGTATACTAAGGCAGAACCTTGAATGTTTTGTAAGCAGATGTTGGATGTTGTAACAAACAATTGTACCTTGAGTGCGATCATACACCCATAAAAACAACAACATCTACGAAACAAGTGCAACGATTAAATGTGAACCTTAAACCCTCGTAATTTGCCTTTTATTCGTTTATCAGTAACACTTTGCGACCCCTTGTATCGATAATCTAATCGCATAATATATTTAGAATAATAAATAATTGGTTATTTATTCCCTCCAGCTTTGTAGTTAGCTATGGCATCTGTGCAAGAAAAGTTCCAGGCGGCTGTCAATGTCATCAAGAATTTGCCAAAAAATGGTCCTTATCAGCCCAGTACGGTGATGATGCTTAAATTTTATGGCCTCTTCAAACAGGTAACGATTGTAACATACTAAGTATATTTCTCATTCTCATATATTTCCGTACTATTGAACAGGCGACAGAAGGTCCATGCACATCGAAAAGGCCTGCCTTTTGGGATGTAGTTGGTAAAGCTAAGTACGATGCTTGGAATTCAAACAGGCATTTAACAAAAGAACAAGCAATGCAGAAATATGTTGAAGGCCTTCAAGAGATTATAGAAACCATGTCGTTCACCGAAAATGTTCAAAATTTTGTTGGAAGTTTACAAGGTCTAGAGAATATAAATCTAGATGAGCTAGAAATGATAGCACCTGGAATGAAAAAGCTTGCCGAATCGCATCCTAATTCTCCATTTAACTCCCGAACAAATAGTCCGCAACATGGAGCCAGTAGTAACATTATTATTGATGAGGAGGTAGTTGTACTAATTTCACTTTTAACTCATATAATAATGTTTGATTCATTTGTAGCCACTTACAAATGGACATGCATCATCAACTGAAGATGTCGAATTGGAAAATCCAACAACAGTTCTGCCAAATGCGACACCAATGGCGGCCCCAGAAACGTACAATATATATGCTCCCACGAACGGAAATGTTGATCAGTCAGACGATGAAGAATATGTTGATCCATTTGATATACAACATGAACTGAATGAATCATTACAACAGAATAATCACATCTTGAAACAGGTGCAGGACACTGTAACGAGAATGAATCTGGATATTTCATCTGTGAATCAACGTATATACGACTTAGAGAAAACAGTTAGGGATCTTAAACTAGCTGTTTCCAACACTACACTGAGAAATGCAGCGTCGAAAAACACCATGGAGCACAAACGAAAATACCCCAACTGGTGGCCACTGGATGACATATCGCCAGTATGGTTTATTTTACTAATATTATGGCCATTTATTGCAAGAAGACTGGGCAATATGTTGGCAAAACCCAAACGAAAATAGAGCCTAGATACCTAATATATAAATATTTTCGGTTAAGGTGTATAATGGTGTTGAATATATTAGTTGTAACATTTCAATGCTTCGCTTCGGGTATTTCCATTAGCAAAGTCAGGCGACTTATCACTATTTGGATATTTTGAGTAATAGCAAAATTGTTTAAATAGTATACTGACATTTTATTGTGCAATTTAGTGTACCTTTTTATTTTTAATTTTTTATCGGTTTTTGTGTTATTTGGTTAAGTAAAAAATTATTCATTCCACAATATTGAGCTGAAAAAATAGATACAAATATTTATATTTATGTTGTTACAAACCTGCGTACCCTGCGCAAACACTAAAATAACTTGACAATTTTATATGCTTTCTACTTTACTTTTTTATATAAAAAATATACAATTACAATCAATTCATTGGAATGCTGAGTAATTTCATTCATGGTTGTGCTGTTTCGCGAATATATTTCTTACCCGAGGGCACATCACGTGTAGTATATCCATTGGGGAATTTATCTAAAGCTTCTTGCTCCGAAATGGTTGGTAAAATCATACAAGTGCCACCTTGCTGAAATTGAAATGAAATTTTATGTGATGGTATCAGAAACTACTACAAATAAAATTTAATGTGATAATATCAAAAACTACTACAAATTATTTATTTTACATATTTATGAATCATACTAACCTTCCAATCAGCAGGAGTGGCAACTGATTTAGTAGAAGTCAGTTTTAAAGAGTCAATTACCCTCAGAATTTCACTAGAAATAATAATTGATTTGTTGACTATTCAATAGTTCAAAAAGTAAATATATCTTACTCGAAATTCCTTCCAGTAGTGGCCGGGTACAAAAGAGACAAACGCAGTTTCTTGTTATTGTCTACAATAAAAACAGCACGGCATGTTAACGGTATTCCATCCTTATTCAGTTCATCTTTATCCAGCATATTCAATTGTGTTGCTAATTCTCTTTTATCATCCGCAATTATAGGATAGTCAAAGGACGAAAGATCTAATAATAATAAAATTTTTATAAAAGCTAATATCAAATTATGCTTTTTGAAGAACTTACTTCCATATGCTTTAATATCCTCGATCCATCCATTGTGCGAATCAACGGTATCAACTGACAGTGCAATTGGTTTAACGTTGCGTTTCTTAAATTCCGGCAATAGCTGTTCGACACGTGCTAATTCAGTTGTGCAAACTGGGGTATAATCGGCAGGATGCGAGAACAAAATGGCCCAACTAAAAGACGCAAAAATGCAAAATATGTTTATCTATAATTATTAGCATAACATTCCCGTCGTTGCTTAAACATTGTGTGGATACCATCCAATGAATATCCCTTTTTAGAAGATTTCATTCTACCCGAGCTGCAATGGAACGTAAACATATTTGACTACTACTTACGATTCTTCCATCCATTCATAGAAGTCTATTTTGCCTTGGCTAGTTTCAGCCTGGAAATTAGGGAATTGATCGCCAATATTTAAAGCCATTTCGAATAAAAACAAAAAGTAGTAGATTGACACGAAGCCTAGACAATAGTATCTGAATCCTCTTCTGCGCGCCTTAAACCAACCAAACTTAAAAACGTTCTACTTGCAATGAATAGAAGGAGAATAACGAGCTCGAAACATAAGCAATTGATGTATGTTCCCCATGCAAAACTTTACATACTTTTGCAAATTTACAAACGAATTATAAAAAAAATCAACTTCGTAAAGATTATTTTACGAAAAAAACATACGGGAATTTTGACATGGATTTCTCCAGTTCTACCACTATTGCCATGCTTGTGAGGGATTCTATTTTGGGGTTCATATTGGCAACCCTGTACTCTTATCATCAGCTGTGTGTCTAATTGACGTTTGATCAAACAACAACACAAAAAAAAAAACTTATTCAATTCAGTTTTTTCGGAATTGGTGGTTTCGGTGGCGGTGAGTGTTTGAACTTTGCTCTATCGTTTGGTTTTAATTGTAGTTCTAGTTATAGAGATACGAGATCCAGTTATAAACAATATAGATGATCAAATTTATTAAATATCATCTTTATTTTCGTTACTTCATCTAATATCAACCGGTTTGTACGTTTGGTTGGTTTTCGATGACGTTTCACTTTCCTTTTCATTTGCTTTGTTTGATTGAGATCTATGCAAAAGTAACCCGTTTACGTCGCACCCAACATTAATTGATGAGTTTGAAATCTATGAAAGTAATTAAAACCTGTGACAATGCCCTATCGTGATCTCTGTGGATACGTCTATAATGAGACTAATCGATATTTCGGTTTGTAGGCGAACTATATTTTGTGCTTGGAATTAATTTGATGTATGATGCTCGAAACGGTTGAAGATGCTGTTTATGCTAATGTTCCTTACACCAAAGGAACTACTAATTTGTAACCAACAAGAAGTTTAGAAAATGAAAGCATTATTGTTACAATTACCACTAATCTTTTGTGAGATTATTTTGATTATCGCAAACCTCAAACACTTAACCATCGAGCAAAGTTCATTGGCTTTAATACATATGTTTGTTCTTTTTCTTACAGGCCAATCATTTGTATTTTAGTCTAAAGCAGAATGTCTGATTCAAATTCCTCGGAGAAAAAAGCAAACCCTGCCAAATCCTTTTTGAGCGGAGGTTTTGGCGGTATTTGTACGGTTATATCTGGCCACCCTCTGGATACAATTAAGGTATTTTTGTTTATGATAAATACACTTCGTTGTATAATATAAACTGTTAAACATTCCTAGGTACGCTTACAAACAATGCCTCGCACTGGTCCCGGCGAAGCTCCTTTATACAAAGGTACATTCGATTGTGCTGCCAAAACCATCAAAAACGAAGGTTTTTTGGGCTTATATAAAGGCATGTCCGCTCCTATAGTAGGAGTTGCACCTATTTTCGCCCTCTGTTTCGCCGGTTATGCGCTTGGCAAACGTGTTCAACAGACTGAGGGAAACACTAAACTTAATTATAGACAAATATTTGTAGCTGGATCATTCTCCGGTTTACTTTCAACTATTATTACTGCTCCTGGTGAGCGCATAAAATGTTTGTTGCAAATCCAACAAGCCTCTTCGGGAGCTGAACGTAAATACAACGGTATGCTTGACTGTGCTGGAAAGCTATATAAGGAAGGTGGTATACGGTCAATCTACAAGGGCAGTTGTGCTACATTATTAAGAGGTAAGATATATTGATTATTATACTCATCCAATATGCAATAATATGTAATAGCTGTTAGTT
This sequence comes from Musca vetustissima, assembly GCF_032173495.1. Classification (NCBI taxonomy): domain Eukaryota; kingdom Metazoa; phylum Arthropoda; class Insecta; order Diptera; family Muscidae; genus Musca; species Musca vetustissima. The sequence goes on from NW_026875384.1 coordinate 477,632, forward strand.
CATAATTATTGCATAAACGTAAATTCTGACCCTGTAGGCAAATCATCTCACACAAACTAATAATTCTTTAGCGAATTTACTATATAAAATTGTAAATAGGTAGTGGAGCTAAGTTCAAAATAGGTAAATTATTGCAAAACTTTTGAGAAGAGTTACGACGTGTTAGGCTTTTCCAGTTATTTCTAAATACCCAAATGTGGAGAATAATAAATTTAATAAAATAGAGAAAATACATTTTCTTCAAACAGTTACAGAGACGTAAATGTGGAACGATTCAATAATTGGTACATCAATATATTTTCTCATTTTATCAATATGGCCACAGCAAATTATTTATTATATTTCAGTAGATCACTTCCTCAAAACATTCAGATATTGTATTATACCACATATTGCATATAGCTTCAGAGTTTATTTTTCACTTAAGAGCATTGATCGGTAGGGAGTTTTTCTACTTCAAAGAATATATTTGTGAGCTATTATTATTTTTTAATAACAATTATCGGCGGGCGCATCATGTGAGAATAGAAGAACATTATGCTAGACTAAGAGAACATTACAGTGTATGCAAATCTCTCATATCTTCCGAAGCCATTGTCTCATATCGTGCCTAAAAGTTTATTCTTTAGTTGGAATTTAAACGAGCAGTTTGTTATTATATGTCATTCGGCAATAAATTGCTGATAGGATTTATTAAGAAATATTTTATATTAATAAAGTATAAAATAATTTCAATATCTGTTAAAGTTGTAATTTTTATTTAGTTTTTGTACACTTGTTTTTTTTAATTAATAACAGTTTAAAATAAATTCAATATGTTATTTGTTTTAACCTAAGTAGTATTCACTCTAAAATCATTTGCATTTCATTTACATTTCAATACGTATTTATAAATAAATCACTTATGTGACTCATATTTCATTTGGTATCTCCTCATCAACATCATTGGGCATGGACATTTTTGGATTTTCATTTAATTTTGTTTTCAGCTGATGTTCCAATGAGTTTTCTCGCAAGTTTCTCAATGACATCTGTATTTTTTCTTGTTTTTGCAACTGCCACATCATACGATTTATAAGTGGACTATTTTGGTCTTTGGAAGGCCCCTCATTGTTTCGGCTATGACCTCTTTCTTCCAGTTTTCTCCAATGAGGTAATCTGTTATTATGAGTAACAGGTTTCATTAACTGAATATATTTTGCGCCGCATTGTAACTGTTTTCTCAGTACGTAGTAGACACTACGGCCATTGAAATTGTCGCATCGAGGTGCCAGTTGTTTGTTGAATTTATAACTTTTGAATTTCCGGCAGGATAATTTTTTGCCAGAGAAGTAGTCGTTGATACATCTCTCGGTTTGTGGTGTTTTTTCTTGGTTGGTTATTTTGGCTTTCCAATTACTCATGTCACATGAACATTTCCAGGGATTTTCAGATAAACGTGCCACCATTAGCCGTTTCATTTGGAAGAAGTTTCTGGGTAGCGTTCTTAATTGATTGTTGTCTAAATATACCTCCTCCAGATTAGTTTGATCATCAAATAGTCCCGGGGGTATGTAACTGATGTTGTTATGGGAGAGATTAACTAACCGCAATCGTTTACATCCAACAAAAGCATCCATAGAAATCTCGTTGATTTGACAATTGGCCAAGTCAAGTGCTTCCAATTGAGAAATTCCGGAAAAGGCATCGAATTCCAGTGTGTTTATTTCACCCCGTAGTTTGAGCTTCCGTAATGATACTAAATCCTAAAATCAAAATAAAATATGAAGAAAACGATTTCAATTTGCTGTGGCATGTGTACACATGTTACCTTGAAAATATTTTGCTCTAAATTGTTTATGGATACATTGTTTATCTCTAGTGTAGTAAGTTGAGTGAGCTTTTTGAAGGGCTGATTACCCCATAATTCGAGGGCTGTTTCATCAGAACCAAAATACATCTCTTGGGTGTTATTCATGACCCAAAACGTGGCAGGAAATATGTAACGTATGGGATTTTTGCGAAAATCAATTCGTTCCAGTTTCGGTAAGGGAGGAAAGCTTAATTCCGTTAGTTTTGTTAAACGGTTATCGCTAATATCCAATACTTGTAACTCAAATAAGCCGGCCAAATTTCGATAATGTAAGTCGTGTATAGCATTGTGAGCTAGCGATAAGGTTCTCAGTTGTGTGGCGCCCGATAAGGCAAATGGTGGCACCACTTGTATATCGTTGTTTTCTAGAGACAGATGTTGCAGTTCATCTAAACCCATAAATATTTCCCAAGATAGTTCGTTCATGCCACACGATTGAATTCGCAAAACTTCTAATCGTTCCCAGCCATAGAATGAAGGCATTTTTGCCTTCTTAACTTCTTCTATGTACACTTCATATGGCACGATTTGCAGTTCCTCCTGTTCTTGTTGTTGGAGTTCAACTAGTAGTTTGCGATCATAATGTTTGGTATAGTAATCTTCTTCAGTGAATTCCATGCTATTTAGCAACTCGATGTTAGGCTTGTAGTTGAACATCTCCTTGGGATGCTTGACATCTGTGGGCCTCTTAACAATCTCCGATCCCATCAATGTAATGGATTCAAAATTAGCATGTTTTAAAAATGGCAGTGATGCATCTAAGACCAAACGTAAGCCACGGTCCTGCGATCCTCTTACTTCCAATGTTGTTAGATGATTTAAAGGTTTTAAAATGCTGGTATTGACTAAAAACGAAAGAAAGAATATGTTATGACGTTGGGCGGTTATTTTTATGGATGTGTCTGTTTTTACCCGTCTTGTTTCTCCCCACACCGGTGTATAGCAAAACTAAAGCTTGCATATCATGGGGCAAAGCATTTATAAGTTTCTCTGCATCTGTGTCTTCTTGCATGATGCATGTGGCTTGTTTGATAAAAGGATTCATTGTGTAGCTCAGGTCACCCTCATAGGACGATTCATTGCCATTAATTAAATTTTCATTGTTTTCGTTTTCTGTCGGATTCAAATACCTTTGTTGCATGTGGTTTATCCAGCGCGATATAGGCAAATCCATTAAGTGTGCGTACTGACACACACAACCCTGTGGACAATTAAACGTATCAACTTCTATTGTTGGTGTTAAATCCGATGTTATTTCCTCTTCCGGTTTATTGTAAAACAATTCCATGCCGTCGTCGCCACCGTCATTAAAATTAACCTCATGTCGATATTTAATATTTTCTTCGTCGCCGTCTTCATTAATCAGTGGTGGAGCAAATTTGTTGGATTTGTACTTTGAATTTGTTTTATGACGATATTTTCCGAATTCACCGTCACGATTATAAGATAGTGATGTTTCCTATTTGAGATATAAAGTAGTTTAGTATTGAATCAATCGATTTAATTATTGTTATTATTTCTTAATTGAGTAACATATATATTTTAAAATACAAGGACCTGTATGTAATCATCTCACTTATTCGAAATATTTCACATTTTAGTGTACTCACAACCAATAACATAACACTTAACATGATTAACACCTTCATTTTTGCACTAATTTAATTTTGATGAGTTTCAACAACGACTTATCCGATTTTTTTCATGAGTTGAAATTGAAAAATATATATTTATCGCATGTTCTTGTAACGCCCGTCAGTATATACTTTTCTCGATTGGCTTCGCTTTAAAGTGGCGCGCTGGAAAGTCGATATACAACTAAATATGTTTTTGTACAATAGCATATTAATTCTGTATAAAATAAAAACAAAAAACAGAATCTCACTATAGAGCCGACTTCATCACAAGATTAAAAGAAATATTGTATTCTTGGGTGGTGGTGTATATGAAGGAAGTCACGACGTAAAGGATGTTGTTATCAGTAGTTATTCTATGCATGTATTAGTGAGTGTTGTTGTTTTGTATGAAATATTTGTACACAATTACAAGTCGAACGTCTGTATGTCAAAATGCCATGTACTCAGTTTGTAGTGTGTGATAAATTAATAGTATGAAGTAATTCCATTTTATTTATACAACAATGCAGAAATACTATGCTAATGATTAAATAATTTTTGGGTTAAACATCTATATTTGGCATTAGTTATAGACATGTGAAGTATTTGGCAACCACATAAAGATCTGTCACAATCAAAATGTTAAGAAATCTGAAAAAATATTGACCTTTTAAAGTTTAGTTGGTTGGTGTTGCAAATATTCCAATATTATAATTTAGGTTAATCGGGTTAGGCATTTTCATGTTAAAAATAATTTATGTCTTCGATTAATAATTACTCCTCCGTGTTTACGATATTAATATTGCTCAAAAATTTAATACTATTTTATTCGAAATTCTCGTACATACATAATTCGCTAATGATAACACCAGCATTACCTCATTTAAAATTAATGAAATACAACATACATTTATTTTGCTTTATCATTTTGCATCGCGTTTTCCATGAAGATATTGCGTTACGAATTAAAATTGTACATTTGTTTTTTTTTGTTTCTTAGATTTGCCTGCCAATGGCGTCTATTTCTTAGCCTATGAGGCCATACAAAATTATTCTAAAAAACAATCTGGTAGTGACCAGGTGTCACTAGCTGTCACCTTATTTGCTGGCGGTTCGGCCGGTATTGCCTACTGGTTGGTTGGTATGCCAGCCGATGTACTAAAGAGTCGTTTGCAAACTGGTAAGGACAAAATATCACATAAGAAGGTGTTAAGATTTAAATATTAACGCATTTTAAAATTCTAGCTCCCGAGGGTACGTATAAGAGCGGTATTCGTAGTGTATTTAAGGAATTGATGGTTAAGGATGGTCCACTTGCCTTATATCGTGGTATTACACCAATTATGATCCGTGCCTTCCCTGCCAATGCCGCTTGCTTCTTTGGCATTGAATTAGCGAATAAATTCTTTGATAAATTCTTCCCCAACTTTTAATTATTTTTGTTTTTATCAGAATACAAATGCTGTTAATTTGATTTTCAGTTTAGTATTTGAGATTATATTCTTGTGAGAATGTCATTAATAGATATCAACGCCAGTTCTTGAAGAACATGTTTTTTAAATTGTTAATAAAAAATATTTTATGAAAAAAATGTCTTCATATTTTATTTAAAAAAATATATTGTTTTAGTATTTCCTGAGCGGTATTTTAAATATAGGTGAATTCATTATTAATTCTTTCAGTTGCAATTGTTAACAATATAAATGGGGTTGAGGATTTATTTACGTCTAAAATCCTATAAATTAAATATTAGAAGCATACTTACACGACGTATTCCGCCTTGGTTCACGAGACAGTTTCCATAATACGATGAGGAAGTAAGGAAAACAAAACACAATGAGTTAATGAAAACAGCTCATTTTTAAAAGATGTACTTAGTTTAGTTGGGCCTAATTCAAAGAAGTTGAAAAATATCTTCCACTATTACTTTCTTTCAAATGCTTGATTTTTAAACATTATTTTAAAACATTTGAGTAGTATCGATCCCTAATTTATTAATATTCTCAATTAACAATAAATATGTTAAGAAAGCTAAGTAGTTCCGACCCTTCGAATTTATATAAATTGTATTGCCCAATTAATGTTAATATTTAAGAAGTTTGAGTAGATTCAATCCCTCCCTTTTACATTAATTTTAGTTCTATTATTATTAATTTGGGTACTAACAAATCCAAATAGTATAAATAATATTTTTAAATATATATATATATATATATATTATAAATATTGTTTGAGCAGTTTATTATCCCTTTTTGAGTAATTTTAATATTTTAATTAATTTTAATGATATTTTTTGTTACATAATTTCCATTTATAATTTTACTTGTATAATAATACATAGTAATTATTATTTTGAGTAGTTAATCAAGCACAACCAAACCTACACTTATGTCACTATAATTGTTATTAAAATGTCTTTCTTAACATTTTAATGCAGTTTACTGCCTTAAAGTCGAAAGACTAGGCATCATAAATTTGAAATAAATAATAAATTCAATTCTTGCAATTAAGAAATTATACATGAATTTAGTTTAACATGTTTTATTAAAGGCATGCATTTTTATTTTAAGGAATTTTAACAACATTTTCTTAATATTACCAATTTAAAATAAAACAGCATAATTTTCATAATTGATTTAGAGCAAAATGGTTTACAAAATTAAATAATTGACAATATTATGGAATTTATTGTGTGTTGATTAAAACAATGTTTTTTTTTTTGATAAATATATATATGCTACAATTATTACAATAGAATTGTTTATTAGATTAAGTTAACAATGTTTTTCTAGTGGCATTCGCAAGGAACATTGAAAGGTGTTTAAGTTTTATTTTTGTTTTACAGTTAACAAAATTATTTCGCAGAGGTTTGTGGTTCCTTTTCACTCGAATAAATTTGGCTGCCACAAAAACATTTTTACAAATAAAATGGCATCAAGCCTTACAAATTATATATGTATGTATTATGTTCGATTTGAATATATATATCTTAATTGAAAATAGTATTTAATCTAAGTAATGATTTGAGCATTGGCACGATAAATTAACTATTATATTAAATTATGTTTGAAATAGTAAATGTAAATAAATTAGGCAATTTTTCTATCATGAGAATCGAAGTTGAAAACTTGTTTCATGTTTTCGGTTTTCGATAGGCTGTATGGCGATAATAACATAGGCAAAACGTTTAGAGCTTTAAGTTCCGGTAGACGTATATTGAGCTGAAGGAAATATGGAAAATAAATTTTTCAAATTAAGACAATTTTGGGTTGCGAGTTCTCACTGAACTGATGAACTTACCAAATCATCTTTAGTTTTTTCGTTGCTATTGTTATTTGTCCAAATAGGATCAATCCAAAAAGGCATGTTCTAAAAGAAAAAAAAAAAATGGCACACACATAAAACGAGAAATTTCTTTATTTTTGTTAACAACTTCATTACCTCTGATGGAGGGGTATCTGGTTTTGGCGGCTCATATAAAATGGGACACATTTGTATATTGTTTACCAGCTCATATAGACCTGCTGAGGCTTCTGCCGTTACTGGGCCGATAGCATTTTGATTTGGCATTGTTAGATTTTGTGTTGGCTGTGGTGGCGGCATTATCAGTGGAGTCAAAACCGTTCCACTTAAATTGCTGTTATTCAAAAGAGGCTGCTGTTGCTGCTGGTAATAGTTATTTCCTTGTCGACGATCCCACAGCTTAGAAGTAGGATACACCGAGGGTACTGGTGCATTTAAATGCATAGAATTTGCAATGTGCAAGGGTGGCGGTGGTTGTGGTAGACAACCCATTGGATTGACCAGACTATTCATGCTTGCATTAAGGTCACAGTACGATCCAGATGTATTGGAGGATGTATTAAATGAGTTGTTGAACATAAATGAAGAGTTGAACGAATTCTCCTTGTTGCTGGATATATTGGAAACGGAAGTATTCATTATGTGGGAATTCTGCGAAGCAGTTGAGTAAATGGAGGAACTGCCGCTTATGTTGTTAAAGGAATTACTTCCAGTCGAATATGGTTTTGGGCAATAAGAGGCCGATGTTGTTGATACCCTTGATGTTTGCTGATAATATGACGACGAGTTGTGGGAGCGATAGCTGGATGAGGAATTATAACTACTGTCCGAGGACATGGCTCGAGTTTTAGCGGGTGGTTCTTGGTTAGAGTTAGCTGTGTTTCCGCGAATGTTGTTTTCGCCTAACGGTGGCCTTGTGGATGTACGCAAAGTCTTTTGTTTGCTGAAAGGCAATTTCAACGAACCAAATAAATGCTTGTGATTGGCGTATGAAGTTAAACGCACTAGAAAGAAACATAAATAATGGTAAACTATTCCAGACAATATATATCAAAGCGAAAGAACTTACATTCATTGTTACCCACGAGACCGACTTCAGAACGTTCCAGAGTCACACCTAAATTTATATAAAATATATCCGAATGTGTTGAAATAACCGAATATAAATTGGGATAGCCAAATTCGAAGGTGGTGCTTATCGTACTGTCCAAAGCATTTTTTATTTCCAACAATAGCATTGGTGCACGCTGTTCCAGCAGACGAATTATGTTCATGAGGAAATGCATCAAACCAGAGATTCTTACAAATTTACTATCATTTTCGATAACAATCTACAAGGAAAAAAAGTTTATCCGATTCGACTATTAAATACAGTGATTTTTTTATTTTACCTCAATGGCATGTTTCATGGCTTTGACTGTAGTCTCAGTTATTGATTCCTTGTTCTTTTCGTTGAAATTCTTTATGAAATCACTCAATGTTAGAAGATTCTTAAAGATTTCGTGTTCCTTGGAATCTTTTTGTTCAAACATTTCGGCTTCATGCGATAATAAGTACTTACTGGCCCTGTAACATAATGTACGAAAGACATTGTCACCTTTGTGGCATATCATCCACGTAGAGTCTTCCTTTTCGAATGTCTACAAACAAATATGAAATATGTGTTGAGGGAGAATAGTTCAATATTATTTTACATACCTCCACATATGGCAATAGGTCTAAAGCCTGTTTAATATCCTTGACTCCCAATGTTTGAGCCTGTATTTGATAACCATATTTCTTCTTGTGCAGTTTTACAACGTCCTCCCATTTCATGCAAGTTTTTCCAGAGCCTAAAACGAGAGGAAATATTGAACATACTTGGAACATTTTCTTTACACCAAAGAATAGATATTTGGTACAAAAAGTAGAAGTAATTACAACATATTTATATTTCTTTATACCTGTGGTAGCCGCAATAAGTTCTTCACATTGCTCGGCAAATATTCTACGAGCCACCTTTGCTGTCAGATAAATTTTCTTATCCTCATCGTTGGTTAGCTCCATTTCCACGACTCCATGTACAGCCTCCATTAGATCGGCAAGCTTTTGAAACCCATAATCACTCAATCGACATTGGTAGCCGAAATGGTAGTGATATGAACGAACAAATTTCTGAAAGAGGATCGTATACTGCGGTGCATTACTGAAGAGTTCCACAATTTCACCAGCAAAAATACAGGTCTTTTCCAATTCGTTTGTTGTTTGTTTACGCTTCGGTATGGATATTAAAATATCTTTACCATTCTGCACCGTGGATACAACTACAATATTTGAATTGACCAAACCATCTAAAATATCCACAATGTCACAGACGCCATAGTCAGTAACATCGAATGTTCGATTTTGAGTTTGGGCAAAAATGTTTGGCAATTGTGACAGTAAAACCGACTTATTGCCATGGGCCCTCAAAACCCTTAGCAAATCCGATGTGAAGCGTCGTATTTGTGTTCGATGGGTCAGGGTGATTTGACGATTTTCTCCATCTCCCATAATTTGCACCACCGAAGATAATGCCTCGAAAAGTTCTATCAATTTGGTGTAACCGTAATCGGCAACTCGACATTGCTTGCCGAAATGATTGTGGTAGGCCGGTATGAAACGATTGAATTTCATTGTGGCCTTGGGAGACATTTTAACAAGTTCGATGACTTCGCGAGAAATCTGATACAACGGGTCCGATATAGAATTCTTCGAATAGAGATTCGATCGTTCACTATTCGAGTTTGATGACTGGCCGTTGTTGTCTTTATTCAATTCAAGCCACCCTAGTATTTTTATGCCAAAATTGTTGACCGTGATTTGTATGCCTTGGACGCAACACACCAAATGTTCCAAATTCACGCCGTTATCGTTCGGTGTGATTTGAATTTTTAATTGACCTTCTATGCAGTGCACCAAGGAGGCCACGGGTATATCTCCAGTGTGATTTTTCAAAAGTGGATGAATGATTTGTTGAATCTCGGAGATGGTCATGAAAACATTGGGTAATGGTTCGATTTCTTGTTCGGCCCATCCCTTATGCTGCTCCCTCTTAAAGTGTATTGTACAGTAGGGAACACTGTGTTGCAAACCCTCCATTAGGGGTGAGCTCTCCAAGGAATTGACCAAATCGGGATGCAGAGTAATAAACTTTTCCTCGTTGTTGTCTGAGTTAATAATGCAAATATCTTGCATTTTGTACAGGTCCAATACGCTTATAGATGTTTTGAAACGTGATTGAAATAGTTCGCGGAACTTGTACATGGGTAGGGTGTAGCATGGCACATCCTATAAGAAAACAATTGAGAGTATATTGATATAGCTGAACGATGCAATGTTACCTTCAGTAGACCGGCTACTTGACATCTCAGTGTATTGATTTCAGTCAGTGATGAATCCCTGGTATAGGAGACCAACATTCGTTTGTGTCCGATTTTCTTACGGTGTAAATTGGAGACCACCTGCTTGGCAAACTAAAGAAACTCATTAATATGTTTGCATTGAAAGCCCAACACATACTAATGCCTGTAGGAGGTACTTACATATAAATCTGGTACAGTAACTTTGGCATAGGAACTACCTTCGAATGTGAGCGACACCACTGGTGTTATCGGTTTCAATTGATTCAGTAGGAAGTTCCTCAAATTGACTTCATCCATAGAATAATCCAAATTGGTAATTTGCAAGGTAACCGTGTCGTTTGGATCGCTAACCGTAGAAAATGTTTGTCCCGAACTGTATGGCGTGGACGCCATGACAGTACTACCTGATGACGTAGTGCCACCACCATTGCCCGATGTCGTAACAACTGTAGCAAGAGAAATTGAATTCTTGTTATCACCGTTATTGGGCACTGTTGTTGTTACTGTAGTTGATGGGGTTAGCGATGCCGATACAGCATGGGCGTAGGTGAATTCCTGATTCCCAGGATTACAAATTGATGTTGATGTCATTGAGTGTGGATGTAATGATGTCTGTTGTTGTACGGATGCCGCACTGAGTGGCGTGGCCGATGCAAAGGTCTGCATCATACCACCTGGTGTACAAGTGGTCTGATATACAGGTGCAGCAAATTGATGATAGCCGGCATTTGAAATAGCCGAGGCCGATGTCAATGGGCCACAGGTGGCAATTGCTGTCGTTGAATGTGGCATGGATGCATTGTGGTGTAAAGTGCTTGGGGTTGTCGAGCGATTATAGGGCATATAGCGATTTCTCTGATAACCGCCATAGGTGTTGGCATTGTTGTGATTGTTGTAATGTCCCTGAGACGGGTTCGAATGTGAGTGGTGTGGATTTGTGTCATTGGAGGGTACATGAGTGGTCATCATTGTGCCACCACCTCCATGCATATAACTGCCAGCAGTAGTGTATTTGGTCATCAGAGATGAAGGTAGGACTTTGTTAGTGTAGATGTGAGCCGACTGACTATTGCCACTGCCAACTCCACATACAATATTCTGCTTACCGTTATTACCACCAACATTGTAGTAGCGACTTGTTGAACGGTTGTTATTCATATCGACCACAGCCATGCCGCCAGAATTGGACGTAGCCACTGTTGTATAATAAGCAGCGGTATTTGCCAGATAGTCATAATCGTTGTTCATTTGAGTTGTCATGCCTGCCAAACTATTAATGTGCGGAGCAGGCGCCGGCGCCTGCATTACATTGTAGTTCATATACACCTTAGAGGATTCATCGGGATGTAGGTTGCTATACAGACGAAAGGAATTTTGTCTTAATGCCATATTTTTGTTTTAATTTCATTTGACAAACCTGTAATAACGTTCTGCCATTGTTTACAAATTCCAATTAAAGTTTTAGATTTTTATTTCATAAAAATATATTTTTGATAATTTGGAACCTAAGTTATTTCCTTATCTAATTGTTGTCTGCCAAAGAAACAAATTGATATTGTGAGAATAGGTTAATTTCATCTTAATCCGCCAAATTTGTATCGCTTGCTGAGCTTGACGTCTAATCTAACTGTAAAATATTTGAAAACTCACGCTTCCTACTTGAGATGATGCGAATAGTCGGCAAAGCGAAAGGCGCCAAAAAAGAGCGCTTTCTGCTGCTGCTGCTTTGGTGCACAACTTATAATCTTGTCTAGAATATTGTTAATATTCCTGTTGGTAGTTATTGCTGTTGTTGTTTTAGTTATAAAGAATCAATTTCTGGGTCGTTTGTAAAAAGTCTATTATTTATTACAAAATAATCACTTGTTGTTTGTATTTATAAAATGTTATATATTAAATGTTTCTAAGTTTTTTTCTTTTAATTTTACTTCATTAAAATAGGCGTTAATGAATTTGATTAATTAAAAAGGCTTCCTAAGGCTGTTCTATATGAATTTCTCTTAACAATTAAATATTGTAATTATGTTTATTGATTAATTTTCAAAATAAATTAATATTTTAAATATCACTTCGTTAGTTATTGTTTTTTAATTTAAATTATATTGATTTAAAGACACTGCACTAGACATTTATGTATGATGTAATTAATTGTATTGCAATTTTTCGCTTTCGCCTCTTCCCAAGCCCTTTCAGTACTGTCAGTGTGATTCTTTCATACCAACTTGCCAAGAGAAGCTATTGCAGTAACTCTAAACTGAACGAATATAAATTTAAGAGATTACGAATAATCTATGTGCCGTTATGATAATTCAATGCTCTTTACTTTGATAATATTCTACTTATAATGATATCTTCTTATTTATGTTTGTTATCAATGCATGGATATATTTTACCTTGGCAGTATTTTTATTTTTTTGCTATTTTGACCAAAATTCCTACATAATAAAACAATAAAAATAATTACATCTATTTCACTTTTTTATTTTTTTATTTTTATTTAATTAAAAAATGTACTACTAATTATAAACAATTGCATACCAGCTTCACACCAGTAAGTAATCATTTTTCAATCGAAATACATGTTGTACAATATGATATGAAAAAAATGTTCAGAGTTATCTTAAAATTATATATAATACATGTGATCATAAATAAGCTATTTGCAGATTGGTAATTTGAAAATGTAAGTAAACTTTCATAATTTAGTTTCATAATTTAAAAAGTTAAAAAAATCAATATTTTTTAATAATATAGGTGGTCTTTTCCAGAACTGCAAGAATCTACTAAATTTTGCTATTTTTTTGATATCATAGTTTAAAAATTGTCGTAGTAAAAAATTTTACATTCTTGCAGCTTCTGAGACAGACGTAAGGAATATGATAAATGATATCAATGACTGTTGTGACTAATTGAATTGGCTAAAACAAATTGTATGCGATATTCCAAAATATAAACTTATTTATAATATATTTTACTTTGTATTTATTAAATAACAACACCAAAGCTTTCAAGGCCAACAAATAGTATCAACAATATAAAAAATGTCTAAGTAGAATCTAACATTAAAAAAACGTATATATCCCCAGCCATAACTACAAAATGAAAAAGTTGCAAAGGTAAACAACAAAGTATGAAAATTAAACTATCAATCCACCACAAATGAGACCATAAGCAAATGTAATTGTGTGTTCAATCGTATCCAGAATATATCAAATTAAAATATCATTAGATAATATTTGGGCCAATCTTCGAATATAGTCCAAAAGTTGTAAACGAAATGTATTTTTTGAATAAATATGGCTTTGTGTACATGTATGAATTTAAAAAAATATATATATTTTTATAAATATGAAATTTTTCAGAATATATTTCCCATTGGATGTAGATGGTGTGCTGTAGATAGTAACTTGGATTCATTTGAGTTGAAAAATAATGGAACACCCAGTAATACAAGTTTATGTATGGAAGTTTCCGAAGCATACTTTTAGGATGCACAATTTATATAGCATTGCGTATATAATGCCCTAAGTGGTTAATTAATTTCAGCGCCGCAAAGTATGCTTTACAATGGGCAGCTAAAATTGAACATCACAGGGTGACACATCGTAAAAATGATCGACTATCTACAGATTCTGTTTGCCTGGTGTAACCAATTTTGGACAAAGAAACGCAAAAAACCTCACAGGCCGAACAAATTTTTTCGTCTCTCCACCTATTTTTTTTTTCTGAACCTTTCTTATATATAAACTATATTTTTTATGAATTTCCTTATGCCTCCCATTATTTTTATTTATGCGCATCAAATAAAACAATAAAATATAAAAAATAGAAAATAAATTTTTAAATGTTTTTGTTTTTATTATCTTTCATTTACTTAAAAAAGTGTAAACATATATACAACAACATATTGTATATAATAGTGAAGCATGAAGCATTTATCGGTTGGATTTGGCGACACGTTCCAATTCATCCTTCTTTTTGATAGCATAGGAGTTGGAGGAACCCTAAAATGAAGAATAGAAAAAATAGATAAATATATTAGAAACGATTCTATATTTTTTTATAAAATAGTTAAAAATAATACATTTATAGTTCTACGTTTCTCGAGCACACTAAATTGTTCAATTACTTCAGGTGCTAGGATAATAGAACCATAATTGATATAGTCCACAAGCGAGGCCTTGTTAATCGGCAATGAGACATAACATGGCATTAGAGAGGACATGTTTAAAACCAATTTTATAACATAAAATACATTTGAAAAATCTAACTTAAAAGATTTATAGATCTACGTTTCTCGAGCACACTAAATTGTTCAGTTACTTCAGGTGCTAGGATAATAGAACCATAATTAATATAGTCCACAAGCGAGGCCTTGTTATTCGGATTTATGACATAACATGGCATTAGAGAGGACAAGCAGAAACCATGTCTAGAACTTGAATTTAAAAGTAAAATCTACACAAAATCATTTATAGATCTACGTTTCTCGAGCACACTAAATTGTTTAGTTACTTCAGGTGCTAGGATAATAGAACCATATTTTATATAGTCCACAAGCGAGGCCTTGTTAATCGGCTATGAGACATAACATGGCATTAGAGAGGACATGTCCGAAACTAAGATTTGGGAGTGACCATTATTGAATCATGAGTTATTAATTATATACATTTATAGATCTACGTTTCTCGAGCACACTAAATTGTTTAGTTACTTCAGGTGCTAGGATAATAGAACCATATTTTATATAGTCCACAAGCGAGGCCTTGTTAATCGGCTATTAGACATAACATGGCATTAGAGAGGACATACTGAAACCATTTAGATAAAATGTGAAGATATTTAGGAATGTAGTTTTACGTTTCTCGAGCTATATAAAATGTTGATTACTTCAAAAGCTAGGATAATAAAACTATCAATTGATCTTGTCCACAAGCGAGGCTTTGTTAATCGAATGAAGACATAACAAAGCATTAGAGAGGACACTGAAAATGGTCCAAATTTGTAGATTTACGTTTATCGAACACAATGAAATCCAAATTTCTGCAGATGTCAGGAAAATAATAAACATTAATATTGCTACACAATTTGCAACATAAGAAAGTATTAGAGGAGACCACATACATTATGAATGTGTTTTTTTCGGTTCTCGAGTCATTTGTAGGTCAAATTACATTAAAGCTAATATTTTAAAATAAAGAATCAAAGAAGAATCATATTATTTTTAAATTACCTTAGCAGCGTTTATAAGTTCATCAGCCAAACATTCAGCGATGGTCTTAATGTTTCTGAAGGCAGCTTCACGGGCACCAGTGCACAAAAGCCAGATAGCCTAAAAATATGATAATAAAATATTGTTTAGAGTCCTGTTCAATAGAAACTTTACACATAAAAAGTTTTATTTTTTGCAATTTTGTATCTCTGTTTCATACATTATGAGCCTGGAAAAGTGGCTTCATAACGCTACGGACAAAAGACAATATATTGGGTTATTTTTATTTATATAGCCCTGTGTTATAGTCTCTCATGTCATATAATTAACACTGAAAGATATTGTGCAAGGCATCACATGGTTGTGGGTATAATATTCAATAAACTTACTTGGTTGACACGACGGAGAGGAGACACATCGACGGCTTGACGACGGACAGTACCAGCACGACCGATACGGGTGGAATCTTCACGAGGGCCAGAGTTGATGATGGCGCTGACGAGGATCTGGAATGAAAATAAATGTTGTTAGGCGAAAATCTTACAAATAAATATTTAACATTTTTAGAAGTGAAATAGTGTTTTCATTTAACCATTGACCATGTCACGTTGTTTTTCTCGAAATAGCGTCATGGTTAAATGAATATTTAATCTATGTCCTATTCTACCCGCTATAAGATGGAATTGATATTTCTTTATAGCAGTTTAGCATAGGACATTCCATAGATTTCTGTTTTCTTGATTTACATACCTGCAAAGGATTTTCACCAGTCAACAAGTGAATGATTTCGAAGGAGTGCTTGACAATACGGCAGGCCATGAGCTTCTTGCCGTTGTTGCGACCCTTCATCATCAAGGAGCAGGTCAAACGTTCAACGATGGGGCATTGAGCCTTGCGGAAACGTTTGGCGGCATAACGACCAGCAGAGTGGGGCAAATAGCGAGCGAATTTCTCCTTAACGGAAATGTAATCAGCCAGGGAGATATCACTGACGGTCACATCATCGCAAGACCAGCGACCGAACAATTTGATTTCGGGCAATTCAGTGGTGGAAACAACGTTGGTTTCCAACAAAGTTTCAGCACCCTCGGTCTCAATTGGAGGTTGTTCCTCGAAGGTTTCGGTAACGTTCTCAACTACTTCAGCCATTCTGCAATAAAATAAAAAATGTTTATTATTTTCAATTCCTCAAAGTATTGGGGCTAACACGAATGTGAGTCTTCAGAAATGTTGATTTTCACTTTATTAAGGTTTATATCTTTGAGCCGATATCCTTAAGAGGAATAGTCAACCATGATGTTTACTTTAGTCCAATTGAATACCAAAAAGTCTACAACAACAACAAAATGGTTTTAGTTTTGGACAACATTGAAACTGATAATAATCACACTAGACAGATTGATAAACATTCACATCATCATTCATCATATTTGGGGCTGGAATATCATCTGGGTTCACACTTTTCTTCTCTGGTATATAAATCGAATTTAAAAATGTTGATTTTCACTTTATTAAGGTTTATATCTTTGAGCCGATATCCTTAAGAGGAATAGTCAACCATGGAGTTTGCTGTAGTCCAATTGAATACCAAGGAACTCACTATGAAGAACTCAATGGTTTTAGTTATGGACGTATTTTTAATAAAAATATCTGTTAAAATTCAATAATTTTAGTACATGTACACGTGTGGCTCCACGCAAAAGCCATGCCCAGTCAGCCGTTTTCACACACATTTTTTTCTCATTTGACAGACACAATCATCCATAACCTCAACACAACACACCGTGATTGGGTTTAATTCCTTTTTCACCGTAATATGCACGGACAATGAGTTTAATTTCATTACATGGCACAGTAAATAGTTTTGTTTGGTATTTATTCATAGTCTTGTAATGTTTTTTGTTCAATAATTCAATAAATAATCTTACTTTTTCACTAAGAAAAATTATCCCCGATGCAAACAGCAGTGGCGTTCGCCAGAAAAAGAACATGTTGTTGCAGTGCTGCCAAATTTTTGAACGCTGTTTCCGGCTGTCATACACATTTGGAGAGATATTTGGAGAAAAACGTGTGAGAGAGTTAGTTTTTTAGAATTGTGGCAATACTGTTGTGTATATTATGTTGCCATATTTACTATATGAGCAAATTTATTAAAATTATATGGAATGAAGTTGAATTAAAAAGTAAAGATAAAAATATCAATGTGGTATTTGTAAGAAATATAAATTATATATAATCCATGGAGTATTTAAGTGTCACTTAAACGCATTTTAGATACAATTTATACATATAATTATATTTTTAACAATGCTGCAATAAAGTTATAATATAAGTAAAGATATATATATATATATATATATTATAAAAATAAACTGAAAATGAAATAACATGGAAGGCATTTAAATAAAACAGAAAAAAAATTATCAGTGTGGATATATATATATATATATATATATATATAAATTATATATATTTTAGATACAATTTATACAGTGTCACTATAAAAGCGCGTTTACACTACTAAATCCAATAGATTTCAAACATCAGCTCCAAGCGTATACGACCATCGAACTATTTTATGTGCACAGATTAAGTGCAACTATCCTAAGTATGATGTGAAAAATTTACCTTATTTCTGGAAAACCAATGCAAAATTTGAATTTCTTACAAAAATTAAAATGAATAGTGAAAAGAAAAAAATTTTTGTTTCAAAATTTTCTTTTTTCGTTTATTTTCAGGTCCTAACATATATAATCCTAAAAAATATATTTATTAGCTGCGTATTAAATACAAGCTCTAAAACACAACAAAGAAATAAATACCAAATTTATCTAGTAGTCAAAATAAAAACGGGAATTTTAGCTTCTGATTTGAGATATGAATTTATAAACAAACGGAAACAAAGCAGTATATACACTATCACATTTGAATGACGGTTTGGCCCAAAACTTTCTGGTTAATGTGCCCGTTCACTTGACAGCCCAAATTCATAGTGTGTACTCGTCTTAAGGTTAGTAGAAACACGTTTGTTGTCAAAGTAATTTTGGAGATTTCTGGTAAGAAAATGTTGCCAAGTTTATTATGTATGGTATACCATTAATTTTGACGTATGCCATAAAATGGCATATTGCCAATTGACAGAAACATTACAAAGGCGAAACTGTTAATTTAAATTAAATTTGGAAGGTTTCAAATTTTTGTTAAAGAATATTTTCAAAAAATATTTTTATTACATCATTTATTAAATAATATTTATATATTAAAAAGATTTTATATAAATATAAAAAATAAATAAAAAATGAAAATGGAACTTAAATATTATCTCGTGTTATTTAATATATATATATTTTTTAAGTAATATAGCAGACACTATCTACCGAGTTGCGTTTTCGTTATTCAACTCATGACATCCGACTTTGTATTATTTTGCCATGGTTTGCAAGTTGTATCGATAAACTTTAAGTAAAATTTCCACACGACATTTTTTTGGTGATCTTGTAGGATTGCATTTTTTGTATTAAATTGAGCGACATTATTTAATATATTCATTATTTCTTGACAAATGATAATGTTCGACAACAATGGCAATTTCCACTCGTATTAATTTAATAAGTATTTCTTTTTTAAACGTGTTATCGATGACGGAAAACATTTTCACATTTTAGGCATGACAAGAGGTTCATAAATGTAACATCAATGACCAAATATTTCAACTATGTTTAAGGAAGTATATTTTCCTCAATATGATACTGACAAAATTTAAAACAGTCACGCTATTTTTCAAATGTCATAAATGCATTGTCATCTTAAATATTCTAAAGTTATTGCCGACGTTAAATTTTAGTGATAGTGATTATTGAACTTCCACACAAAATGTCTACGATGTGTTATTATTAAGGGTTTGTACTATGTAATTTAGATATTATTTGGTGTTAGTCTTTCTAACCTTTAAATTTGTATTACAATTTCAGTTGAGTTTAATTAATTTCATGTGATTTTTCTTTAATTAAACCTTTGACGTATTTGCGAACCCTAATAACAAAAACATGAATGTATATTTCTCGCTGGTAATTATTGTTTCTTGTGCTATATCGAGAAGAAATGTAGGAGTAATTTGAATTTCCTTTCCATTTGCTGAAATGATTACCGATATTACAACGTTAATATTATTTAATTATAGGTTTATTGTAGTCGATGGAGCATTTATCCACTTCTAAGAATTGTTAAATATTATTTTGTTCGATAAAAAAAATTCCTGAAACTTAGTTGTACTTGTTGCTTCATTGGTATTGCACGATTTTCAATTTGGACAATTGTAACTGCATAAAAAATAATTAGTATCTACAATTGTCGTTGATTTCCAACAATGTTATACACTGCAACTGTACAACTAACTAATATGTTATGTTTGTTTTTCTTCTATTTGTCTAATTGCTGTTTTTAAAAGTACAATATCTGAATTCCATTGCGATATAGAAAAGAGATTTTTGTATTTATTATTTACGTGTTGTTAGGACGATATTTTAATTTTTCAGATTACGGAATAAGTAATTAATCACATCTATTCAATAATACCCATAAATTGATGGACTGGATCCAGATTGCATCAATATAAGTTATGTGACCGAAATTCGGCCACGCACTTCCGACAGAAAAATAATAAATATTTTTGGCTCTACTTAATGTGAATTTTATATCGACCGACTAGTCTAAAGCCGTTCAATCTTATTTTCTTAAATTTATAAAAAGTAAACTAATTATTTTTTTTTATTGCTGATTTAAATCGTTTAGCTGCATAGTTGTATATGAAGGGGTTAAGTACAAGAAACTCGTAATTGTATTTGGATTTAGCAATGACACAACGTCTATTATTTTTCCATAATGGGTTTATGGCTCGAACCTAATTCAATGTATATGAAAGTACCCACATTCTTACCTTTATAGGGGTTTTTGAACGCCCGTACTACAAAAATACTTATTATCTAAATGAAAACATTTTGTAATTTATTGAAAATGTTGACTTTTATAGAGACACAATTTTTTCAGCGAATTAAATTCTATTTTCAAAAACAATAATTCCAAAATGCTTTCTGTCAATGTAGAAAATGTTCAGTTTGATACGCGATGCGTATTTGGGTAACATTCTTTGAAATAAATATATTTAACTTTTGAGGTGAAAATTGTACACATGAATTTAGGTGCGAACCTATAAGCAAATATGATATATTAAGACATCACTACAGAGTTGCATTTTTATTACTACTACAACTTTTAATATTGGTAAATATTTAATTGCTTACGAAATCAAAAAATAAAATTGGCGGTACTATCTTATCAAATCTCTTATAAATTATTTATCTATAATTTTCAATTTTTATTTAATTTTCTTTTTATTGAAACAATAATGCTTATTGAGTTTCACATTTTTCAATATTTTGTAATCTCAAAATTGTGTAAAAATAAACTATTTATTAAATTGTTTTTGTGAGAAATATTTTATTTTGAAAACAAGAAAGTCTGGTTAATATGTAATCACAATGTTTTAAAAGCCATCCTATTATAATTCCGATAATTCTGTATGCTCTGTCATAAACAAAAAATCATCATAGATTTAAATCTATTAAACACACTTTTCCCCACGTGAATAGTTTTCTTACAAAATAATAAAAAAAAACTACATACAAACTTTTTCAAAACTATTGTTCAAATACTGTCACTGATAACTTTCATTGAACTCAGAGCCGACAGATTTGATTAGTTGCCATAATAGATTTGAGGGAGGGAGATCCATAATTCAACTTGTCTACTTTTGACGTAGACATTTGTTTTATGAGTGGCTACAACAAAATAAAGTAATTTTTTTAATGACTGATTATTTAAATTCTTATGCATAAGAATTGAATGAATTCTTCAGATGTATGTATGTAAGTACATATTTATATGACCTCATTTCAGTAGAAATAAAAACACGACTTTTTTACGGTATATTTGTGCTTCATCCCTGAGCATTTTGTTTTCTTTTCGATTGTTGTCCGAAGAGCAAAGCTTTACATGTATAGCAGACTCTGCATGTTATCAAGGAAGTTTTTTCCTCATTGGTTTAATTAATTTTATTATACAACATCTTATATATATATATATATATATATTAGAATGTATGTATATAGGAATTAATATTTCACTTTTCTGATATTTTCCTATTATGAAATCTTGACAAAGTCGATGCATTGTACAAAGTTCTTATATGTTAAGGGCGATTTAAACTACCTAACACAAATAATATCTAAACCTTCTTGTTTATCTTTTAATTTTTGTTGAAATAATGCGCGCACTTCTGTTGGTTCCTAATTTTCAAATGAAAAACGAAAAGTAAACAAACCGCCTGAAGAAATAGCAACAAACCTTGTAGCGCCTATCTTTGTTTAATACATTTAATTCGCTGCTAGGTGCTTATCACAGTTTCCAGTTGATTTATATGTAGTTAATTTTTTGTTTGTGTGTCAGTATGTTTAAAAATATATTTCAGTATGTTTTCCGCAACAGCTGAGGAGAGAGATATTGTTTTATTTAATATAAATAATATTAATTTTTTTATTTTACCATTTAATGTCTATCTTGCTCATGGACGTGCCATATGTCCGTTAAAAAAATTATATTCAAATCGAGAAAAAAAAATAAAACACGAAAGAAAGTGAATTGATTATGTGGAAAACTTTTATTCGATGCAATATTGCGTAAATTAATTACAGTTATGACATAGTGTTGTGTAAGAGTTTAAAGGCAAATTGTTATTAACATTGAATTGAAAACAAAATAAATAAAATCCGAAAATAAAAATCAAAATGATTATACACGTTGTTAAACGTAAGTTAAAGAAATATGAGTTCTTTTTCATTTTCTAAATTAAGTTTTCAAAACAAAGTGATTTTAATTACCAAAAAAGAAATTATAATGAATTGGTGACGTATTGAAGAGAGGACTGGAGCAATGAGGTGAAAATACATAAATATATAAACTAAAATATCAAACATTTGTCAAAACATATATAAGAATTTATATTAGAAAAGTGTTATGTGTAATATTTTCCAGCAATTATCATAGTTGTAGAAGAATTTCAAAGTAATATTACAAGTTGGAAATAACAAGTAAATACTTGAGGTTCCGGCATTGTAATTAAAATCAATCATAAAAACACAAATGTTGCCAGAACTATACCTTCTAAATCGACTCGATTTGTAAATCGAGGTACGAAATCGTACCTGTTTAGACTATTATTAAAATGAAGTGGATTTGTCAGCTGTTATTTGTTTACGATACATACACATTTCACTGAATTCATAATTTCTATGGCAAATTGTCAATCAATATTGTCATAATTTTGTTACATCAGAAATGCAAAAAACATTTATGTTTAAATTACAGTGATATTTATTATAAATGTAAAAAAATAATTTTTCAGCAGCTGACATATTTTTCTTAAGGCGCGTTTAGACTATGCCTTCTAAATCGGGTTGTATTTGAAATTATCTCGATTTAGTATAGGATTTTGAGCAAACTGAGATAATGAATGGATTTCATTTTGTATGGTAATTCGAGGTATCAGCTTTGAAATTAACTGTTTCTGTTTCTTCGATTAATAAGCACGACTCGAAAAAGTATAAAAACTCACTTAAAGATTTAAAGAACAGAACAACTATTATAATATGGTGGACATTGCTAAGTTTGAGTCAATCCCAATTAATATAATTATTAAAAATTTTACATCGTAACGTAACATAGGAAAATAGCTTGTAAAGTAGGTTTAGGTAAAATATTAAATAATAAGGAAAAAAGTGACACAAAAAACTGACAAATGACTCTGATATTTGTATATAATTTACCATTTAATAACGAAAAGAAGTTAGCATCAAATCCTTGTATGTGTTTCTGCATTAAAGGTTATGAGTTTGAACTAATTTTATTGGCGTTTATTAAAAAAATGGTCATGTATATGTATTATCAGATAATTTATAATGTGTAAATGTCATATATAAATATATATATAGAAATATGTTTCGAATTATTGTTATACACAAAAATTTTAAATATAACGTCGTCATTTAACTAAAAGAAAACATTCTTTGCAAAAAAACTTTTGCGTTAGCATTGGAGCGTAATCTAAGAATATAGCAGCAGTTGTGTTTTATTCCAATCGAACTATGCACCTATCATAAGTGATTAGCCAGATTTGTTAAACCAACGCAATTACAAGGTAATCGCAGCAAATTGCAAAAAATAAAAAGAAAATTAATTATAAAAGAAATTTGTCTAATTGACCCTACTACAACTGCTATACAAAATGAACACTATCTCGTTTTGTTGTAAATATTTTGCATGTGTCTAAAGAAGTTAATAAATCTGTATTTAATAGCTAAATGTTGTTTTTAATTGATGTATGAGTTATGTGAATGTGAAGAGTAATGCATAGTCATATATCATATAATCCGGATTAATGTTGATGAGTTAATTGATATACGAAGGGATTGATTATGTAGTGGAGGCGGTAAATGTGAAGTTTGATAAAATAATAAGCAATTGGATGTCAAATTAAAATTTGTTAATATTCAAAATAACTGCCTGACAAAAATATGTCAACTGCTGAAAATTTATAACGATTTTTATGTATTCCTGACCTAGTAGAGACCAATTCCCAACAAAATTATGAGAATATTGATTGAAAAATTGCCACAGAAATCATTGAAGCTGACAAATCAACTTCATTTCATTTTAATACTAGTCTAAACAGTTAGGATTTGATATCTCGATTTACAAATCGAGTAGATTTAGAAGCCATAGTCCGTACTCTCAACAGCCAGAATTTTATATCTTGATTTAAAAATCGAATCCATTTAGAAGGTATAGTGTAAACGTGCCTTAAAGTAGTTTCATGAAATAATTTCCATGCAAATAGGTGTGCATAGATCGAGTTCCCCACTGAAGTAAGTTTAAAAATTGTACAACTGAGGAATTCTATCTAAGAACTCATAATTTCGTGATATTTGTTTCATAAAGTCACTTTGGTTTGGCCTTCGACTAACTTATAAAACTAAGAATAAAATGATAAGAAATGACTGAGAGACTTAAAAAAAACATATGTTTTTATGACAACGGCATGGACATTAAACATTGCATTATTATAGAAGTGTGTAACCATGAATGGCTATTATCTTGAATAAATGGGTTATGGTCGTTTCCAAGCGACCTTAAACTTTATTATTGTTTTATTTACAGTTTTTTTTTATGACATGCACTGTTTATACGAATATTGAATTTATTGAATTGAACCAACTATTGTAGAATAGAAACATTTCTTTCGAAAAATACAATACAAGTTTCCGCCATCAATGAATACAGTTATTGTTTTCTTTGATCTCGGTGTTCAATGTCATTGCGTAACTGTCAAAGTTCATTAACATAAGATAAACTTCTACGCAACAACTTTGATTTCGTATTGGTTTGGCTTGATAAGCAAAGAAACTCTTTGAAGTCGGCATCTGTCTAAAGAATAACTATTTTTTTCTGGTGACATGAGAAGTTTGAGTTTTTTTATTATCACAAAAACTTATATAAGTGTGAACATCCGATGGGTGTTATCTTTCGTGTGAGTTCTTTTTCTCATATTAACCGGATTTCATTGATGAAACAAATATCATTCACAATAAAATTATAAAGACATAAAAAATATTTACAGTAGACAACGGATATAAAAATGTCATATGTGCATTTGTTTCATATAAATAATTAGTTTTATATATATATATATATATATATATTGTCAATAGATTAGTGTTTATTTGGTATAGTGGAAACTGAGCATATATTTCTATAAGAAATTTGACATCTAGACAATTATTTATTAGAAGATGTCACATGTGTTCATGAAATATTATACTTAATTGTTATTTTTTTTAATTTCCGTTAAAAATACTGTAGTGTACCTAGACTACTTTCCATACTTCAAATAAAATCTTTAATTATGCAATTTTGTGTACATCATTCGCATTCGAAATATTTGGCACACAAATCTATTTAGAGATGTTGTGCCCCATTTTGGAATAGAATACGTTTAAGTATATGCAGCTTTCATTTGTCAAAATGTAATAAAAGTATGATAGGTCAGACATAAAAAATGTTGATAAGATTTGAATTATCGCATGGTTTCACTTTTAATGTGGACGTCAGAGTGTGCTTGACACATTTATAGACAAAAATGTAAACAAAAAATACGAAATCACTTGAATGCGGAAAGCAGTAAAAAATGTTTCTAATCATATTTTGTTTCAATATCAAGGTAGTTATGTAGTATATATATGTCTAATACCAACAACAAATAGTATACAGTCATGCAACATAATAAATGGTAAAAATTAAATTCTGAGTGAGGGAGTTTGACTGATGCGGGTTTAAATATACTGTGAGAGAATATAAACGCACATCAGCTTATGATTGTTGACATTAGGTGCGTTCGTTTACTCAATAATGTGTACAAATTGTTACAGAATGCTTACCGAAAAGTCCTCGAAATGAAAGTGAATTGGAATTTAAATACACCATTGTTAAAAATGCACCACTTTTACAAAAATAACGCTTAATGTATGTCGTTTGTAAACTTTACAATTCAAAAGGGTTTACGAGTTTTGAGGGTTTGTATCCTATTATTAATAAAAAAAATATTGACCAGGTACAAAATGGTCACCTTAATTTGAAACCAATGAAATGTGTACGCAAGGCCTATAAATAAGGTCATCAAGGGAGACCAGCTGGATATCAGCTGCCTCTCAAGTCTGCTGTCAAAATCCCTTATTATGAATTGACGTACATTATGAAAACTTAAACAAAGTTCAAATTGTTGACATTATATTTGAGAAAAAACAGCTGACTTTCGCTAGCTGCGTGACCTTATTAATAGATCTTGTGTACACGTAAACAAATATCAGCTGATTGACAGTTTTCTATCGCTTTAACAGCTAGGATTTAGTAACTCGATTTACAAATCGAGTCGTTAAAGAGGCATAGTGTAGTGTAGTCGATATAGAGGCATAGTGTAAATGCGCCTTTATCAAATAATTTGAGATACTGCATATTCTCACGTTGTAAGTTATAATCTTAAAGGTCATTAAGACATGTTATAATAAAAATGTGCCACTCCTAGGTATAATAGTATATTTAATTTTCTTAAATATTATTAATAAAAAGGGGGACAATATATTTTGCTAATAGTTTTCGACAATTCATGTTTTTAACGCTTATCTGGTTTTGGATGCGGAAGAAATTCTGGAATAGCTTTATAAATGCATATAATAAATATGAGTTTAATAATGTTTACTCGAAAAAACCAAAATATTTCAATTATATTTGAATTTTCTAGTTTATTTAAATAAACCACTTAAAAGCATAAAATAATAATAATCTGATTAAACATTTTTAACGCATATGAACGACCTGTTTAGCATTAAATGTCGTATTCAATCCTTTCGAATATGGTTTATTTAGTTTTCTAAACAAACATTTATTAAGAAATTTCCACTATTATCTTCCAAAAAATAAATATAAAATCTGTTCTCATTAATATCAACAATAGCAAAACGTGAAACTTGTTTTGAATAAATCTAACGTTTTCTTTCTGGTTTGATTGATGACCAATTTTTTGCGTTTCTTTGCAACAATCAATAATTATAGACACACGTAACACACTTTTTTATACGAAAAAGTGGCAAAAATTCTATTTGAATATTATCAGAGATTTATTTCACAATTTTATAGATTTGTTTCCATATATTCAATATAAATTTGAAAGTGAAACTTCTCAAAAAAGGTAGTGGGCTAGGCATTTGTCATACGACTTATTTTGTTATATTTTGCAAGTCAATGAACTTCTGCACATCATATAAAATGGTATCCATTGGACTATAAGAATAAGAATAAAAAACAATAAAATAAACAAATATATAAACAATACCAAATATGGGTTATTCCATGTTTATTTTAAAATATTTTTTTTTACCATGGCTATGCGGAAATGAAATCTTAGACATCAATTGGTTATCATTTGTTTATTGGAGGAATTTTAATTCTGTCAATGTGATTTTGTGATTATAATTTATTGAGATGCCAAATAGCACATTTACAACATACGAACTTTATATGATGTGGATTTACGAAATCCTAAAAATAAATTAACCCTTTATGGCCCAATGTTGCCCACATGCAACAAAATGTTTTAGAACTTTTATTTAATATGCAGCTAGTAGATATATACTCTTTGGATTTCATATGTCGGGGTAGAGTTATGAGCTTTTCAATATAGAGAGAGGGCAAATATATGTACAGTACTAATTTGTGTATACAGTGCAAATTGTTTAAATCGCTTCGTATTCGAATTATTAGAATTATTTTTTATTATTGTAATAAAGAATATAGAGAATAATTTAAAATGATTTTACCGTCGATTTTGCGTTTGGTTTTCTTGATATTGGAATTTTATTTTTCAGAAAGAATGTACTGTATCTTCTGAATGAAAAGATGTACCGACGCCAAATATTGTTAATATCCTATTTAGGATAGTTGCATTAAATATGTGAACAGAAAATTGTTCTATAATTACGGAAAAAATCGGAACACAAAGGGTTAAGGTTATTTACACTGGCTTTGAGATTATTTGAAATGGCCGCCACCTTGTTTACAAAAAGGGAAAATTTGTCACCACGAATTTTGAAATAAAATTTTAACTCTAAATTTTATTGGAATAGATATTTATAATTGTTTGTATTTCCACAAATACGTACTTTCGAGTTTCTCTTAAATGAAAATCATCTGAAAGAGAAAAAATCATTTCAGCCTCTCAGTACACATATCCATAAAATGAAAATTTGATAAGTCCAAGTATATATAATGTTTTTAAAATTGCTTTAATATGCTGGAATATGGACTTTTTTGTATGGAAAATGACGAAAAATTGTGCCGGTTTTAGGAAATACTGATTTCATCAAAATTTAAGAGAAGACGAATCAAAATTGCATTTTTCCCAATACTTGCAGGCAAAGCAAATAGAGTAAGGTATAAAATGTTTCATTTAAAATTGTGCTAAAGTCTAGTGCGGTAGTCTTAATGCGGAAAGTTACTGCCAATAGAATTTGACTATTTTTTGTAAATTCGTTCTTAATTTGACAAATTGTATATGTATTTGTCCATAAAGTCTATTTAATATTAGCATAAATTATGTTTCAACATACGTTTGAAATGTTAGCTAATTTGTTATTAATGGCCGCCCATATTTGGAAGATTTGCTTGTTAGAAAAAGTTCTTTGAGGTTGCAAAGTAAATACTACGATGTCAGTGACCAATATTTTACTGTTATCTTATACATATTAAAATATACATATGGATTTTTGCACGTGCTTTATAATTTGGAATAAAAAAACTCTAAGTAATTTGATCTCCGAACATATGTCGTACATTAGTATTCCTAAAATTTTGAATTATTCATTTGCTTTTTTTTTTGGATGCATCCCACGCGAATTAATTAAAATATATGACACTTTTATTTTAAATTTGGTGATTTTCTATGAGATACAAAAAGTCACCAAATTTGCTTTTTGCTTTTGCTTTTTTATGAAATTGGAAAGCGGTCAAAATTTTTTTCTCCTAAAAATATTCTAATTTTTTTAACGCATAATGAAGTCCAATTAAATTGTTGATAAAAAATATATTTATAGCAAAAACTAGACTTGGATCCTTTGAACTTTCAATATATGATAACTATCACCTGATGTGTGTGTGTTTTTTTTAAGAAATTCGAAATTATGCACAACTCACGTGGCGATTCTGAAACAATATTTTTGGTTAGTGACTATCAGACAATTTAAACTATTTGAACTTCTTATGACACTTCTCAGACACATAATTACATATTATATGGATGAACATTTTGAACTTATGCAATTTTTTATAATAAATTCATATTTTAGAGATAATAAAAGTCATATATTTCGTTGAATGTCACTGTTGCGATTTCAAAATTTAATTACCGAAATTAAAAGGAAATTGTGCAATGTTTGATACTTTTAAAGTCAAAATCGTAAATGAAATATGAACATTCGCCTGATATTGATTTTATTATTAGAACATGACTATCAGCGGCTAATACCTTTAAAATACCGAAAATTGTACCGTTATATACTACTTAAGGTACTTAAACCGATATTGATAATTATTATTCATGAGAAGCTGAACATTAAATTAGAGCCAATTTGGTTGAAAAGTGTTTTCACACCCATGGGCACCGTTTTCCTCAATAAGGATCCCTAATTTCAAATTAGAAATAATTTTATTGAATAAATGTTGGCAGTGTTACATAGAGTTTATGACTACTTCATTAAAGAAAATGTGTTTGTAGTGGGAACTTTTCAATAGGTTGTGCATAAAATTGATTTAACATTTGCAATATTTTTGTTTATTTATTATTATTATTAAACAAATATTAATATGGAAAATAGTAATATAAGTCATATCATAAGTTACTGAGTAATTTTACCGAAAAAATATAGGAACACACCTTTTATTTTTGGGCAGGATGCATGACAATGAATCTGTACTCTCTATTTCAATGTCAAAATTGTATATTTCCCTGAGATGAATTAATGTTGAAATTGCTTGTTATGATGTCTATGAAGACAATAAAGTTTATATCATAATTTACGAAGTTTCAAAATACATAATCTAAAGCGATACATAGCTATGTTGAGGTGTAGTCATCTAACTAAAATTTTAAGATAAGATGAATATTCTTATCTTGTTAATTTTTGGGCTTTATTATTTTCTTATCGGTATATGATAGAGCTTATCTTTCAACAATGAATTAGAAAAAAAAAAAACTAAAATAACACTAACTACCCACTCGTAAATATTTTTTTATCATATCTTTGAGAATAATTTTTTATTCACACGCACACACACACATTACAAAAACACATATTTGGGTTTTATTTGTAAAAAAGGTGTGAAAATGACACAAACTGTTGTTGTGTAGAAAGTACATGAAATAAATGATAAGGAAAGAAATACACGTTGTTTTTAGATATCTAAAAGTCATTGTTTGTGACATGTAACATTTTGACAGATTTTGGTATAATAAATTTGATTATATTTTTATTTTTTCTTAATTTTGTAAATATCTTAAAAAATTGCTTCCTCAAATACATTTTAGGCTAATAAAAAAAATGTTAATGTATTTTGTTTTTAACGCTTAATCCCAGTTTGTTGTTTTTATCTATTTACAATATGTACTAATAAATAGTTGTTTTTTATAAAAACTAATAAAAAATTTTAATGTATTAACGATATCTTTAATATGTACAGAAAGGATATATAGGATTCGTTTTGAGAATAAAACCTATTTTAAAACCATTTTTGTATAAAAATTAATTTTTTCTTCTTTAGTAAATCTTTCAAAAGAATCATTGACCTGCAGGGTTGAGAAGCTTATGTTTTTCTTGGATGTGGATAACATTTTGATATCCCATAGTTTTATTATGGATATTTCCTAAGTAATAAAACTGTGTAACCTCTTCACACGATGCAAACTACCATTTATATTTGAACAGAATTCTTTTTGGCAAAGGCAATTTCTGCAATGCCCAGACATCTAGACGAACAGACAAAACGACAGCATAAAACTATGAATGGTCAAATGCGTCGAATAAATTAACTGCAAAAAACTGGTTATCTAGCCATTGGCAGTATGTTTTTGGCTTTGGTGTTTTCAACATTAATTTGCCAATGTTTCGGACAAAAGAACTAGAAAAAAACAAATATCTAAAAAAAAATCAGATAACTTCAACTACAGCTGATTTCTAGAAATTTCTTCTACACGTGATCAAGGACATTTACTTTCAGCATGCATTTGTGTTTTCATCACGCTACCAAAAACAAGTTATGGTTTTACTATAGATAATATTCGTACGTTTTAAAGAATAAGACAAATGCTGTTTTGGTTTGTCATCGATCGAATAATTTGAAACGTTTTTTTGGGGTTTGTTGTTTTGTTTCTTATGAAGTGAAATATTTTAGAAACAACATTTTTGCTGAGTAATGCCGGTAAAGCAAGAACGAAACGGTAAACAATTTGTTATCTGGCTTTAAGACAAGTTAATAAATAATTAATGGCTTCAGAGGCAAAATAATGGGATATTCTTAATTAGAGGTATGGGATTAGGAGGAATGATTTTTGATTGGTAAACAAATATTTGATTTTATAAATTTTTAAAATACTTTCTATTGTTTATTTGGTTGTCCTATTTTGAATTGTTATTTTAAATATCTTCATCGATCTGATTGAGTAAACAACAAGAACTGAATAATATATAAATGAATTAGGATGTGTTGAGTATTGTCAATTCGGCGATTTTGTTTTTAAAGAACAATTTTAATTTTGAAAACAAAAAATAAATAAATTTAAATCGATAAATTTGAAATTATTACCTAAGAATTGGCCACTATAATGGGATTCTATTTTTGATCCTCATGGGAATGTAAGCTCTTGCAGAGTATATTAATAACAAAAAAGGACTAATTCCAATTCTGCAACATTTGTATTCTTGAAAATTTTGTACATTTTTATAGGTACATTATACCTTATCGACGGTAGACGCGTTTATTTTGCTTATATTGACGATAGAAACCTTTGTAGGTCTTATATTGACAATAGAAGCCTTTGTAGGCCTTTATAGGTCCATACATCGACGATAGAAGGTCTAATAAACTTCATATAGTCGTTATAGATTCATAGGCCTTATATCGACGATAGAAGCCTTAATAGGCATTTTATCGACCATGGCAGACATTGAAGGTCTAATATCGATGATAGAACTCCTGTACATCTCGATTTGTACAATTCCAAAATATTTACACAAAAATATTGTTAACGGATGATTTATAAAATAAACACCGCATACCAGTGTACTTCTTCATAAAAAATACAGGCAACTCCTACCTACTTCACAAATTTAGTATTATGTAAGTATGTCGTATAAATCATTGTAAGTTCCTTAAAATGTGACCGGAATTTTTTCCCTAATTTTTTTTTCATGGTTAATATTAAAATGTGAATACAAATAAAGGACAAAATGGAATGCAATTTGCCTACTCAAAAAAAAAAAAAATGATTGAAAGTTGACATAAAAACAACAACAGAACAAAGTAAATTATTTTGATTTCAAATTAAAGAGTGTTAAATATAATTAGGGTTATAATTGAAATGTTTGATCTAATAAGAAAGACAGATAAAAATAAATAAACCCGAAATAAATGCTTAGAGGTCAAACTTCTCGAAAGTCATTAAAACAATATTGTGTTAATTTAAACTTTTTCGAAAAAAAAAACAAAAACAATGTGACGCAAATCATAAACTGGCCAATCAAAATTGTATTGAGGATTAATTTAAAGAGAGGTTTTTTGTTTTAATCAAAACATATATGCAAAGTGAGTAAACTCAAAAATGCAGGTTCAATTTAGCATTATTCTAACATTTATTTTTCGAGAAGAAAACCGGATTTTTTTCCTTTAGCATTGTTGATATTTTATTGGAGAGAAAGAGAGTGTATTAAAATTATTAAGGAGTATTGGTAATTTTCCATTGGGAATTTCGTACTTCATTTCCTTTGTAAACACAATATATATTTATAAAAATAAAATTTTGTAAAAAATATTCCATTGACGTAGTTTGAAATTTTTTGATTCTTTTTTGGGGAAATGTTTTCGGTACAGTTTTTTTTCTTGGGATGGACCAGGTGTTTTCTTTTGAAAATCAAATTTAAATGTAAATTGACAAGGAATCTTAATATATATTGGTGTTAGTATAACTCATAAAGCTGGTTTCGAGGACATTCTTCGATTTTACTGAATTAAAATGGTTATATTGTTTAATTAAATATTTAAAAAAAATTAATAAACAATTATCACTGTGGGAACAAATTAATTCGAAAGCTAGTGCACATTTTTTAAAGAAAATAATTATTTATTTAATTAACAGGGGAAGTATGTGCAGACAGAACATAGTGAAATTTCAGTAAGGAAAATATTTTTTAAATTAAATGAGCTATATGTAATTAAATTTTTAAAATCTATTGTATTGAAAGTATATAAAATAATCCAATTAGCGATAAATGCATAGAAGTTAGAACTTTTAAAAAAATAGACTTTAAGAATTTTTTAAAAAGAATATATAAGTCATAAGTCATATTCTTAACTTTTAAAATCCCCTGTCCAAGAAAAATTTGAATTTTAGACTCCATTCCGATCATTATTTTCAAACTAAAAACAACAGCAACTTAAAGTGTATTTAATGACGACCCTGTAAATTAACATTTCATGTTCAAAACTTGTATTGGAAATTTTGATATTAATTTATAATAATTTTCATACATCTTGTAACGTTAGTTCAGCCTGATTGATTTTGAAAAAAAAACGTGATTATTTTCGTCAGAGTTCGTTATTATTTTATTTTTTCTTCATTTTTGCTGCCGTCAATTGAGCTGAAATAATGATTTATTAGCCTTTGAATGGCTTGGACCACAACTGTCCGGATAATCCATCAAACTTAAAACAAATTTAGATCAATTATTTAGAAAATAGCAATTTTATTCAATTAGTAGAACAGTACTAATTAAAAAATAGGATTTAATGTTTTATTTTAATAATTAGCTAAATGTTTATGGCTATACCAGCACCGCGAATGAAAGAGGATTATTATTACAAAAAAATGCATATGGAAAGTTTGTTGATTATTTTGTCTTAAATAATTGTTGATGAAATTGATTGATAAAATAGTATTACATTTAAGTGGTGATGTTACAGGTAATACAAATCCATTTCTCATAATCTAATATTTTATATAAGAATATTAATTGTTCGAAACTACAGAAACAAAGTAAAGAGTCTAAATTCCTTTATTATATTAATCATACAATAGATTGCTTAGTAATTGTAACAAATTTAATATATAATATATGTATTGATAATATATATTATTTATCCAATAATAATTCGATATGAAATTATAAATCCAATTATCACATATTATATAATAATAGGACATTCCATTATATAGAACAAATTGATATATCAGCAGCCAGTGACAATTTTATAATTGTTATTTAATTAAAAAATTAGTTGTGGTAATACCATTTAAAAACAAATACTACAACAGATGTAAAAGTTTAATCGAAACAAATAAGCGATGACCAAATTAATTACACGTTATAGATAACACCAAAGAATTATAAGTGGACGTTTATATATAAATGACACACAAAATAACTTTAAATTAACAGTGTGCTAATAAAGTGGCAATTTTGCCACTTTCTTGCTCTTCATTACCTCGAAGCTGTAGTTTTCAAGTTCCACATTTGGTCCGTGTCTACTGGAAGTCTTGCGCGTTGATACCATCAGCTTGGTCTTCTCGCCATTTATTGCCAGTCCCACTTTGGCAGACTCCTTCTCCATTCGTTCAAAGGGGGCTTTTAAGAGTGTCATTTCTGTTGACATTTTCATCTTGTATGACCTTTTCCAGCAGGATGTTAAAATGACAAACTGTCTCCTTATCTGAATCCTCTTTCGATTTTTAAGGGCTCCGAGAGGTCCTTTCCGACTTTAACTTCTGACATTGTGTCAGTTAAAGTTATCCTGGCTAGCCATATTAATTTTGCAGGAATGTCGACGAAAAGGTGGAATGTGTCGATGTATTTTTTGTGGGTTGGCACATACCGTCTGGTCTTCTTTTTTGTGCGCGGGGCACAGGATGCTGAGGCTCCAATCATTAGACATGAATTCCTCTATTGAAATTATATTAATTAGCTGGTGCATGCTCCTGATCCTGATCAAAAACATTTTCCTTCCAATTTTTGCATTAAAATTTCCTAACAGAATTTTATTGTCATGGCCATGACATTAAAATGCTGTTTCTAGTCGCTCGTAAAATATGTCTTTGGTCTGCTCATCTGTGTCTTCCGTCAGAGCATGGACGCAAATAAATCGCTTTTAGACGGATTATAGAAATTCTCTAATCTACTGCAGTGCATCTATAGATGATGTCTTTTATTCTTCTGTTAACCATATATCAGCAGGCAAATTCATGTCTCGTTTTATAGCAGCTTTGATGCTGATCATTTGATTTATTTACGCCTGTCTCATTCCATCGCGTTTCCTGTAAGGCAATAATATCGGCTTTTTACTTCTTGAGTACATCCGCCAAATCGAAAGCTCCGCCTGTTCTGTACAATGTGCGCACATTCCAAATGCACATTCGCAGATCGTGGTCCTTTATACATTAGAGGTGTTTGGTTTTCTTTTTCGTTGCTTTTTTCAATCCATTTTTATAGTTCTTATGGGTGAACTCGAGGCACATATCAGTTGACTTTTTCAACGGATGATGAAGATAGCTACCACAGGTGATATGGCGGAGTGGTCAGTGTACACAATTAAGATGAAAGAGGACCAAGATAAGACTGGGCTTTGCCATGTTAAACCCAATCAGAGCCGTTGCTTGGTATTTCGAGTTAAAAAAAAAAATAAAAAAATTAAGTACTTAAAATACGCTCAAGAACTCGGGAGAGAAAAAAAGAACATTCGGTCATTTAAGGAATTCTCTACACCCCAAAATCTTATGGTATTCTCCAAGGAATTCTCCACACCCCAAAATCTTCAGGCATCGAAATGTTGTTTTTGTAATAATAAGTTGTTGTAATTCATGCATACACCTTGGAAATACTCATTTAAAATTTCGATTTTTACTGGAGGATATTGTACAGTATAGGCCTACTAAAACATAACGCTACTAAATTACTCAAATAATAATATCATTTAACAGGCTTGAATATCGCATATGCATTTTCTAAAACCATCAAAAATGTCGCCTAGAACCTCCATCACAAATTCATTCATGTCTTGTTTTGGATAATAAATAATTCAATTTTAAAGATTATAATTAAATACGTTTATTTATAGCTCATTTTATGGAAAACCCTTTTACGAAATCAAATTGACAACAAATAACGAATTTTGATTTGATTTATATTTAAAAAAAAAAAATTCAATTTATTTGATTTATAAATCGACGTCAGTTTTTGAACACATTTTTTTGTTATTGTTATTCGGAATTAATTAATTGCAAAATTATAAATATTTAGTAAATATTCCATAACCAAAACAAACTGTAGCCTAAGGTTTATTGACTTAAACAAATAATCCAGTTTTAAATATTCCATTGGCATAAGGAATGACTCATATGGATATCCGGTATTTTTATTGCAAAGATTTTGTCTAGATTTTCCATCATATGTAGATGTGTGTGTGGGTGTGTGTATGTGCAGTGGAAAAAGGAAAGATGTTAGCTTGGCTTTCAAGCTATATCACATATGATTTTGAAAAATTATCTGACTTTCTTTGTAATGGTGTGTGTGTGTTCATATGAGTGTGTGGCTTGTATGCAGCAGCAAGCGAAAACACATTTTGATCTCGATTGAGTTGTCGCCGATACGTTGCGAATCAGTGAGTGCGGCGATTGTGTGTGTGTGAGAAATGTTTTGCTGCTGCTGCCGCTGGCGCTGGCGTTCTGTGAAGTCTGACTTCAAGTTTAAGATAAAGATGAATACAAAAATCTTACTTGGTCTGTTGGGGTTACTTCTAGGGGTTCATTCATTAGCGAGCAACGCTAGCGAACAGACGAAATAACGGTTGAATTTAAATACAAAAACAAATATTAAATAAAAAAGAATTAAATTGTTATTATAAGAAAAAAATAAATAAATAAAAAAAAAAACAAATAATCAAGCGTTATAAAGTCTAGCTTAATGCAAAAAAATATCAATATTGTCGTCTATCAAAGCAAATATTACAAAATATATATTAAAACAAATAAATCAATATTAAAGGAACAAATAGTAAATAAAAAATAAATAAAATAAAATCTGAAGAATTAAAAACGTAGACACGTTTTTTAGCAAAGAACCCGAAATAAATAAAGAAAATAATAAAAATAATTACAAAAAATATAAAAATTGATTTTTAAAAGAAAATCTTAACAAGTCACTTTTGTACGGTCGCGTGTAAAAGTAGTGTTCTATTTTTATGTTAAAATGAAAGAATTCGCTAAATATTTGGCTCGGCGCTATAGTTCGGTCAATGCTGAAGATGTCGATGCAGTGTCCAATAATCAACATCGCATAGATAATGTCGTTTGTAGCACAGGCGATAAACGTAAAAGTCTTAGAGCAAAACGTTCGGTAAATGCTTCCGGCATTTTAAATTCATTTTTCAATGAGCGAAGCAGTAAACAGAGTGCCCGATCACCAAAATGTAAGTGAAAGAATACAAGAGTAATAATAATTATTGCAAAATAAAATAAATAAATAATAATGGAAATATTCTAAATAAATGGGAATATTCTAATTAAGACAGTGAGAATTAGTTTAGTAGAACAATTCCGCATAGCTGAGAGTGAAGGCAAAAAACAAAACAGATAATAGTTAAATTTTAAAATACGACCTCGTTGCACAAAACTTTCGTTGTGAATTTTACTAAACAATTAAAACGTGACATTTTTGGATATCAAAACAAAACCACCAGCTTCTGACTAAGTGTGAATTGAAATTGTTGTGCTAAAATAGTTTTTGTTTTGTTTATTATTATATGTTTGTAGAAAATATATTAACCAAGTTTTGTCTTTTTCCAAGACTTATTTGGAAATTTGGAAGATACACAAAAAAAGAAATGTGAAGTGATGTTTAAGATATAAAAAAAAAAAACTGAAAGAACATTTTAACCGTTATTGTGTGACCAAGGACATGTAGTTGTAATAATCTCGATATATTTACCTTAGACCCCATAGATTGTTCATCGGAGTATAAATTTAAATATATTTCTACATGTTCGCATGTTTGTTGAAATCATGGTAAAATCGTAAATTTCAAAATTTAGAGTCGAAAATAGCTCTAATATAATGTTGTCCCACATTTCGATATATATTATCTGCGATACGAACTTTTATATGATTTGATTTCCAAAAGCGTTTCTTTTTAGTTGTTTAAGAAGAAATAATGACCCCGAAATTGCTTTTTTTAGTTAGTATATATAGTAAAACAATAAAAAAGCAAGACCAATTCTAAACGCTTCTTAATATATTTTATTATTGAACATAATTTATCACAGAAACCCAATTTTAAAAATCTGCCTAAAACAAACAAAAAATTGTTGTTTTTTTAAGTTGATCGAAATATTGGAAACAATAAATATTAATAAAAAATCGAAAAAAATATTTTATTTACAAAAAGTCAAACGAATAAAAAAACCAAAAATATTTTTAAAAATGTTTAAGAACACACAGATATACAAAATATTCAACGCATAATATTGTAATTTAAATGTCTATTGACCTTTTATGTAAAAGAAACAAAGAGTCGTGTGGCTTTTTTCGGCATCTTAACAAAACGAAAAAGGGTTTTGAATATTAAAGAATAAAAACACTAATAATTTTAACAAATTGATTGTTTTGAAAATACGAAAACACATGTTTATAACTTTATAAAAATTTACATAACATCAAAAAAATTAGCATGAAATGCTGTGACGACCATGTGCCTCTCTAATGAAATTAAATGGTAACATGCGGTTCTAAAAAATCTAAACCGAATTTCGGATGAAACCGGAATTTTCTTTGTGGGAAAAATACAAAGAGTGGTATATATAAAACAAAACTATCTAATGAATTAGTTTTAGTTACAGTTTGATAGAGCTGAAATTTAAGAGTCTTTCAAAACAAAAAGGGATTGAATAATACAAGTCCACAGATAATCTTTAAAGAAAAATAAATTTTGTTAGAGAAAGGAAAAAATATATAAAACTATTTATAATAAATAACATCGAGACACCACGTGTTGTAATATTTAGCATAGCAACATTTCACGCAAAAGTTTAGTAGTTCGAAAAAAGCACCAAACTATCAGTGATGGTAAAAGTAATGTGGGCGTGTTTTTGTTGTTTTTAATTCCAATAAGAGTTAGTGCATGGCCCGATTTAGAAATAAAGCATTGAAGAATCACAGTGTTGGACAAAACTAAATCGCGAGTAGATGTGTGAGAGCTGAATTGAGACCTCATATTTAAAAATGACAGACGAAATGAAAATGATGAGAACAAATTCTCTTAAAAATTTTTTAAGGGAAAATAAAAACAAGAATTTTTCTGCAGAATTCAATTAATTTAATATTTTTTAAACATAAATAACAAAAAGAAGGGCAAACAATTAATTCATTACTGGACATTTTCCATTAATGTTTTTTAACTTAAAAAAAGTTTAAGAGAAAGAATCAACGTTGCATGTCTGTCTTTGATTTTGTGTATTAGTGAATTAGACCTAGGCACCCGACAAATTTTGTCGTTCTTACGTTGAAGAATTGCATCCAATTGATTTTTCCCGGCACTCACAACCCTTGTTCTGCCGTCGGAATGTAAATTATTCTTTAAAGTCTAATTCTAACTAATTAGAACTGAAATCTAACTTCTTATGTAGATGACAATATTAAATAATTAAAAAAATATTTTTTTGATAATACGACTACCCTTACTTGTTGTCCAATTCTGAGTAAATTTATTTTACTTAACCCACATTAAATAAAATTACGTGTTTAATAAACCGTTACTTTTGTTTTTAACCACTTTTTTGATTTTGTTTTAGTTCAGAGTTTTATTATTTTTATTTTTAATTATTTTTGTATTTTGCAAAGTCAAGTTCATGGTTGGAGCATTCAAGTTTATTTTTATTTTCAACCAAAACAGTTAACGATTTGTTTTTTTTGGTTACAAAGCGGAGATGGAACTTCTGTATTCACAAAATCAAAGTGCAGGTAAAAGTACAAATTTTTGATTTTATAAATGGACATTATTCGGCGTGTCTTATGTCACTTAGGATTGTTTCCGAACGAGGTTGTTAATATGGTCGTGGTTATTTAAAACAAGTAAAAGCGGCGTTAAGGTCGGCTGGGCCAACATTTTTATGCTCTTCACCTCGAAGGGAATACCTAAAATCGGTATTATGTCAGTATCATCTGATATACCAAATTACAGACAGGTAAATGGAATATAGAACATTTTCTATGATACAACAAATCGGGGACCTATGTATCAAATTTTTAATACCATATGAGTAGCTCATGTTTAAATGTCAATTTTTAAGAACCCTATTGTGATTTCAGTAGACTGACGAAAAAAAAAACGATTTAGAAAACGAAAATGTTTTATGTATTTTATTTATATAGTTAGGACCTTATCGTGATAGTCAATTGTTTTTGAAAAGATGTCACAACTATATTTGCTAATCTAAATTTTACTAATTTTCTATAGGACGTTCTGAATAATTAATAACACCTTTAATAATTGTGGTATTTTTTTGGGCATAAAGTTCTAGAATCAATATCTTAGAAATCAATTTCCCAACTCTGTCATAATCATGACCATGTTTATGTACAAATAAAAACAGAACCAAAATCTAAACCCCTCCTCCTCCCCGAAAAAAAAACACAAAGAATGCAAGCCACCTTTTATTCAATTAAAAACGAAAACTAATATTCGTTGGCGTTTGTTGATACAAAACTGAATAAAACTTGTTTTCTTTTTTTATTATAACTATTATTGGCCCATCGAGTTAGAGACAAGTGTAATCTGTTGCGTCGATGATTCGTCCAATGGTACTGGTTGGTCAGTACCATTTTAAACACGTTTTCCCCCAAAAGTAACTCAGTTCCAAAACAAACAAATAAACGAACACAAGAAACTGTGAAAAGAAACACAAAGCGAAAAATCAAAACGAATTCGCGTCTTTTCTAGAATTTCATAGTTTCAAGTTTCAAAACTATCTTAGCGACGAACGATTTCTTTAATAATCATTAATTTTTTATATACTATATTTTTTTTTGGTTTGTAATTTTCAGCATTCTCGTGTGTTTCTTGGTAGTCGGTTTTCATCTACTTTATCTCCGAACATTCTTTTTGCATCCAACTGACTGCGAGACTGACCAACCGAGCGACCGACACAGTTAAGTAAGTGTTTCTACATCTGTTTCTTCGAGAAACAAATCGATTTTTCTGTGGAACCACAAACGTCGGAACGATCGGTCGGCCTGTCGGTCATACGTTTGTGTAAATTTTTGCCAAGACTGCAAAAATTAAGCCACAACTAACTGCTGCGGCGACATAATTGCAAATTTAGTTGACCACAACATTTGTAAAATGGCTTGCTGGCTGGCTAATGTGTAATTTTTTGGGGGGTCTAGGTGTTAACTATTATTCTCCTTTCAGCTGTTCACCAAAACAAAAAAAAAAAAGGTTTTTGGTTTCGTTTTTTTTGTGAAATCTCCCTCTTTGTCACTAGTCAATCAAACAAAAAACTGAAAAGTCATAATTTTACAGAACACTCAGACAAAAGTCTTTGATTACTCAAAGTACAAAAAAAAAAAACATGTTCGCAGCGAGATTTTGTAATAGGTTTATGGGCAGCCAAAATTGCAAAGCCAAGAAGCTGTAAAATTTTGTTACTTCAAACATTAATTGCACATTTGCTGGGAATTGAAAATTTTATGATAATATCATCATCATCGTCGTCGTTGGCTTAATGGGATTTGGAAAGGAACAATTTATTGGTCCAACCAGAAAAAAATGTACTAAAAATAAAAGTTGGCAAATAGTAGGGGGTCTAAGAAACTTAAATATGTTAACTAATTGGAGGATAGCTTAGGGATGGATAATGTAGCCAGATTAAATTATTGAAAAGTTGTGGATTTGAGAGGCATCAAATTAGTATGCAATTATTGAAAAGTTGTTTTTGCAGAAGCTCTCAAAGTATGAGAGTTTCTTAAATCTTACGTGCCATGCTAAGTACATTTTTGCTTATAACTTTGGTTTGGATTGACCGATGATTACCAAAATTTCAGAGAATTTGAATTGGTGTATTCTAAAAACGTAAAGAACTTTAAAACATGCTAAGTCGACTTAGCATACTATGGTTCGGAGGCGTTGATATGGAGAATTTAAAAATTCTTGGTGACAATTTTAACCATTGTTGTTAAAATTTTATAGATTTATATAGATTTTCACACTTAAATTATGCTTTTTTATTTTATAAATTCTCTTAAAAGGCTACTCATATTTAATTGCGACTTTTTAATCATTTGATTCTTTTCACTTTCATTTTTCCATATCCAACATATACGAGGGTGCTAGCATAATTTGTATGTAATATCCATTTCCTGGTCTAAGATTAATTTTTAATTCAAATATTTGAAATATTTTCATTAAAATACAAAACTCGAGACGAATCGTTCTATTTGATATGACATTGTGTCAAAGTGATAAGATAATTATTAGCATTATTTGCAAATAATTATGTATATTAGGGTGTTATGAAAGATCAACACTTTAAATATATATTTATATTTCTTTATATTTAACTATTTACAAATTCAAATGTCTGATTGAAAGACTCATAACGAGTGCAGTTCGGAAAGTTCTTAGCCTAGCACAAAAAGCGCGACATAAACAGAAAAAAATTACGTGTTTTGGAAACATGTTAAATTTCGATCTGGCAACTCCTTCATATAGAAACAGGTGTTCAAAAAAAACGCATCCACAATTTTTCACAATGGAAAAATTAGAAATGAGTGCTTTCAATGTAAAAAAATTGCGGATGCGTGTTTTTCAATCAAAACAATTCTACTACAGCTCAGACAATCTGACGGCAGTGACCAACCCGATCACTTACTAATTGTATATTTTCCATGATATCTGTATGATCGGACATTAACGAAAATTTCCTTTCGGTGCAAATTTGATAAGGAAAATTTTTATTGGTTTATTTATTTTCAAAAACCACATTTATCCAAGGGCCACAAGTAAATTGTAATATTCATAACATATCACATGGCCCCTCAAAGGCTTTACTTTTATGTGTAAATTCCTCAAGCTACCTCACCGTAAGAAAATTAAAATCTAATCAAATCTAATTTTTTCATTCTATAAATAAAACAAATTCATTATCTTTAATAGGAAACTATAAAATTTTTAAAAATTGCTAACAACATTGTTTGAGGAACTTGTCTGATGCTAATTGGACTTCATACGAATGAATTCCTGTGGCGATATAATTTAAACATACACTTATATGATAGACAAATTTTTTAATTACTCTTTGACAGGCGTAGTGATAAAATTAAAATATTCATTACTCCGCCGCCCATGGACCCTATTCTAAGGCCACAGGAAATTTGCATATTAAAACAATAGCCGGGGATTAAATGTAGTAAAAATAACTGGAAGTATTCGAATTAAGCATCATAAAATACAATTTTGTTGTTCTATAAAAAAAACACCTATACAACTTTACATGGTAATTAATCTGTTGTAAATTTTACTAATTAAAATAGTCGCATCTGATTGATGAGTTATTGATTTTTGAACAACAACAAAGAAAAAAAGACAATAAAAGTTTCTCAATACAACTTTGTTTGATGTTTCGTTTTATTGCAAAAATAAACTATACAACCTAATGTTGATTGGTTTGAATACAAATGTGTGTGTGTACATGACAAATATGACATGATTTAAGCGTATGCAGAGAGAGACGGCGACGGACGACGATTGCAATTCTTTTTTTAATTACTTGTTTTAGAAGAAGAAAAACACGATTAAGTCACGTTTTCGGAACGCAAGTCTTGGCACAGTAGGCGGCGTCATACCAAATGCGATTAAAATTAAACCTGTGTCTTAGCCATTAAACCGAAGTCGTCTAATCAGAGAGTCAGAGAAGAAAAAAAGCAATAAACTATTGTATTTTGCATTTAGTATATCCCAGTTAATAACAACAACAATGCGCCATAAAATATGCGTATTTATTAAGCTTAGCACTTTTAATTATTATTACCTATTTAATATTTATACAATGCAAATCTAACAAAGGAGTATTTAATTAAACATAACGTCAAATAGAAATAGAAAAGTGAATAAAGTTAACATTCAAATATATTTATCAGATTAAATTGAAATCAAAATTAAAAAAAAAAAAAAAAAAAAAAAAAAACAAAATATTCCATTCAAAATAGACATCATAACAATTAAATCTGGATAGAAGATAGGTTTTGTTTTAAAATAAGACATATAGCTGAAATGCTTTATGAATTTTCTATATTTTTCAATATTAATTG
This sequence comes from Musca vetustissima, assembly GCF_032173495.1. Classification (NCBI taxonomy): domain Eukaryota; kingdom Metazoa; phylum Arthropoda; class Insecta; order Diptera; family Muscidae; genus Musca; species Musca vetustissima. Next base: position 522,279 of record NW_026875384.1, read on the forward strand.
CTGTGAAATGAAATGCAATATAAAATGATTAGTTATTAACTTGTTTAATACTTTAACGTTGTTAGAAGCTGATTTAAATTCCCTAGACCAGAGTTTAGGTGGTTGGAAAGAAAAATGGATTATTTGTTTATCGTTGGATTATGGACTCAGAACCCAGATTAAAATAACAGCTACCATTTCTGTTTGAATTTATATGTCAAATCATTGATTGGGTAAGGTGGGACTTTAGCCAACGCACTAAGAAAAAGAAGGAAACTAAATTAAAAAGTAGAAAAAATACATTCCGAAATTACCAATTTTTTTCATTTTGAAAAATAAAATATCAATTCAACAATTCAGTGTCACAAATCCACAAATAAAATTAATACCATTTAACAATACAAGGGCAGTTCGGAAAGTTCGTAGCCTAGAACAAAGAGCGTGGTGTAAACAGAAAAAAATTAAGTGTTTTGGAAACTGTCATCTATGTTATGAACATATGTTAAATTTTGTTTTGATCTGGCAACGACGCATCCTCATCCTTTTTACATTGAAAGCACGCATTTCTAATTTTTCCATTGTTTGTTTTATTAAATTATTTTCAAAATAACCTCTATTTCTTCTCAAATTGCTATAAATTAATTAATATAAGTAACCTTATTCCACAAATTAAAATAAAAAAAATATATATATTATTTGCAAAATGTCTCAAATCGGTAAAGACCCTTATATGGATCTACGTAGGACAACAATTATTTATAATTAGTTAAAAAAAAAGAAATACCAAATTGCACGTTGCAAAATACGCTTAGAACCTTCAAAAAATGGTGTGGGAGCTTTATACAAGGACATTTTCAAAACAGAGGTATATTTTTTGTGGGATAAAGAAATACCCCCAAAAAACCTATTTGTTGAAAAATTGCGACTAAAATATTAAAAATACGGAAAATGAAATTGTACCGTAATATGAGCGAAGAACCTGGATTGCCAAATTACAGCCACTTTGGTTGAAAAATGCATATAGGGCCAATAAAATGCCGAAAAATGTCCGGAATTCTTACATGGAGGCTATGTAAAAACATAGATCTAAATTGTAAAAAGTTTACCAGAGAATTTCTATCTCCTACAAAAAGAATTACATACTTATATACACTTAAATAGGATATTTCCGTTAAGATCAACAAAATAGGTCGGGACCTTTATATAGAAACTATGTAAAAAACGTCGGTCAATATTGGCAATTTTTTCGAAGTTCTTATTTACCCACCGAGAACCCACAATGCTAAATAAACCCCACTTGATTTTGAAGCGCCTAAAAAGATAATTTTGTACCTTTATATGGAGGGCTACCAAAACGTAGATCCATATCACCCACCTTCTATACGAAACATTTTAGGAAGTAAAGTATAACCAAAAGTTCCATCTTAAATATTTTAAATATATACATTAATGTTGTATTTTTCGAATATTAAAACCCCATCTATTTGATTCTTTTATAGGGTGGTTTTTAAATAGCAAAACAAGAATCTTCATCAATCAATATTTTCATTGTCTTCTCGTGTTCGAATTAATGGGAGGATATAAACATTTTTTCTGATATATATTGTTCCTTGTTTATTCTCAGCCTAAATTGGACTACCTAATAAAGAAGTAATAAAAATGTTTAGAAACAAAGGTATAAACTGTAATAAAACAAGAAATAAAGTGTTCAATAAAATTCCACGATTAAAAAACATTTGCAAATTTTTGTTCCATTACTAAAATACAAAATAAAATTTGTTATTAACGTCACAAAAAAATCTTAAATATAAATTTTGTATTTTAACGATGACAATAAGAAATTTTGAAATATTACATGGTTAGCAATAGAGAGAGAGAGAGAAAAATAGATTATTTCAGTGAGCCAGAAAACAAGAGAGAGGGAGAGCCAATTAATTTATTAAAAAAATAACAATTAGTTTTTTAACCTTAAAGGCTTTTAAATATTCATAATAAAAAACCCCTTTGGAAACAGTAAAAAATCTCCCTTACACTCTAATAAATGTATTATTTCTTTTTTGTTGTTTTCATCTAATGAATATTTAATGGCGTTACAAATGAATTAATAGAGGCACACCATTGATCTGGTGCGGGCAGCAACATAGACACCAGAGCAAAACACTTGACTCCTAGTCGTGTAATAACAGAGACCGTGAGACTAAGAGAGAGAAAAGGGCAAACAAAAGACTTAAGACACAAACCAATGACAACAAATCAACTTGGAATTTTTCGCAATTTTTTTTTTCTCACTCATTTCAATTTCAAGATTTATCAATGAAAATGAAAAAAAAAAGCAAAATGTTAAATGACATGAGTATGAATGTCTAAGCAGCAGTAATAAAATAACTGTTAAGCTGTGACTAATCAAGATGAGAGCTGATTTTGTTATCAACTCTTAAATCTTTTTTCCAACGTCATAATTCTCTTTTAATGCTCATAAATCCTGGTTGTATGAAATTTAAGTATTTTTTGTGGTATTGCTCTTAGGAATATTTTTGTATGCGTGTGAAGAAGATTCTATTTTTCTTTTTGTTTGCATTACATTGCAATTTTTGCCTTTGCTTCCTATTTGTTATGAGCCACAATTGTTTTATATCTTCTACAAACGTTGCATATAAATCGGCTGTTAATGCATTAACATGAAACGCAGTGATTCAGTTGAACACACACAGAAAGAATGGATTTGAAAATGTTGCATTTTTATTATTAGAGAATTTAGTTTTCTGTGGAACTTGGACCGGGAGTGATGATTAAACAAATTTAACCAAATAGTTTTTTTTTATTAATTTTTCAAAGAAAAGTTTTTGTGTTAGAATTTGTGCTGGAAGGAAAAGAAAAAAAATAGAAAACTAAATCCCATTCAATATGACAATACGCCGCCGATTCAGAAGAAATTCCTTGAAGAATTTCATGGAAACGGTTTATCATGGCACTCGGCGTTTTTCCAAGGACTTGAAAATACTGGAACAATTCAAAACATTGGATAATGCGGAAGAAAGTAAGAAAAAAATATATGCCGTTGAAATATAACTACAAATCTAATTAGACATATTTTTTTGCTGCAAAGTTATTTATGTATTATTGTTTACATGTTAGCAGGTGTGTGTGCGTCAATTGTTGATATCAATCTGTTTAGTTTTCTTATTTCTATTTGAAATTTAAATGTTAATTGAAAGCAGCTACTACTGCTACTACTTCTAATATGAATGATTTGCGGAATTGTTATTAAATTTCAATGTCATCTAAAGTATCGTAGAAGTGTCTGAGTGTCTGAGAATTTGTGGTAATACCGTCACTATTAAATTACTCAGCTAGTTATTAAATGTCATAGGCAACAAGAATTGAAAATGAGCGTAACAAAAATATTTTCAAGTGGTCTGGAAAATAAAATTAGTTTGAAAATCATTTACATCTACGCCCATGTTTTATGTAAAATAGTGCATTAGCTGCAACTTGTTTCTAGTTGTTTTTCTTTTTTATTAATATTTTATTTAATTGTATTAAAAAAACAAAATGCACAAAAAATGCAAATTTTAATTTAAATATTTATTTAATTGCAAAAATAACCAAACTAAATTTAGTAAAAACAAGTTGCTTGTTGTTGTATTAGTAGTATTTTTTTCAAAAAGAAATGTTAAATGTCGTTTAATGATGTGGGATTGAGGAAAGATAATAAATGCCTTATTTTTCATCAAAAGCGACAAAAAATCAATCTAATTAAAACAAAAAATACCCTACAACAATTTTGATTGGACCAAGATTTTTCATGGAAAACAATTATAGGTTCATAATAACAACTAGAATAAAAACATTAAACCCCTTACCCTTACATAATAGGGATGTTTACAATTTATTAAATTCTTCTTCTAGGAAGTATATCCTCGAATACAAATTATCGTTTAAGAATTCCATCCTTATATAAAAACCACTGAGCGGAGCAGTATAGTCGGATGGGGCCGACCATACGATAACCTACCCAACTACCACGGAACTCTGGAAAATTTTAAAGCGATCAGCGCTATATTTCCGCCCACTAGTGTGGTAATGGGTTACTAAATAATATCTGAATACATAAGCACCTATAAATTTTTAAGTTTAACTCCCACATCCGAGTACATATCACAATATAATTAGTATCAATTTAAAAGTCAACCACTCCTCTTGGATATGCAATCAACTTGTTGGCTCTATGTCCTTTTGGGGTAAATATACACGCTATGGAATACAAATTTTGACATTTTTCAAACAAAAGTCAGGGTCCATTTGACCCTCTAAATAATGACCAATATTTCTTTCTTTGGCCCGATCACCTTCTCCATGTAAAATATGTTCGGGCCTTAATTGCGGTCTCTGGAGCGTCCAGAAAAAGCAAAAAAATTAAGTATTTGATCTATTTCATTTCCTAAATATTAACCGATCTTTACCAAAAGAAATAGCGGCCTTCTTTAGCCAGAACCCATCCGACATGAACAATTTCGTGAAGATTGGTCCATAACTGTGACCTGTATCGTGTTTACAAATTATAATGGACAGACGGACGGATGGACGGACGGACACATGTCTAGATCGACTCAGCTAATCGAGATATGACGATCGGTGTACTAAAAGGTGGGTCTAGGTCAAATATTTCTCTGCTTACAAACTCTTGGGGCTACACAAAGCTATAATACCCTGACAACATAGATGTGTAGGGTATAAATATTATCTTTAAATTCAATATATCATTGGGTTTTAAAAAGAATTAAACTCCTTTAGGGATTCCTAAAAGGCTTTGCATTCAAATTGCTTTAACATTCTCTTTTCATTATTTTTATTTTTCCTTTATTATCTCTACTATTAGACAAATGGTATTTTTTGTCTAAAGTTCATGACACCGCCCTTTTCCATTTTTATTTTTTATAATTTAATAAACACTTGGGTGGTGTTTCATCAAACAATTTTAGCTATCTATTTGATCTGCAATGTGTTAACTTTAATTGCTGTCCGATACCATTAATTAAAAAATTAATAAATTCTAGCAAAATCTAATTGTTGTCACACAGAGATATCGATATCGAAAACCCATCGTTTACAGTACTTTAAAAAATTATATAATGATAAATGAATATTCATAACAATTTTTTAAGAAGAAAAAAAAAAAGAAATAACGTAATAAAAAAAAGTAAACACAAACAATTAAGTCTCTCGAAATTTTAACTTTTAATACAAGTTAAATAATATCCTGTTGTTGTGGTCAATCAAATTCTAGAATATTTTTCTCTAAGAAAATAAAAACACAACAAACAAACAAGAAACCACAACAATATATTTTTAATTGGGCAAAGGCATATTCATTCATTCATTTGTTCCCCTATTAATTTTTTGTTCTTTTTTTTTTTGCTACCTGCAACACTACAATTTGCATTTGAAATATCTAATTATTGATAATTTGAGATACAAAAACAACAACAAAGAATTTCAATCCAATTTGAAATCAATCTAACAAATCAAGTGTTAGTAATTTCATAATTATGAACATCAATCAAAAGCACGCGCATGATGCTTATCATTGTCAAGAAAACATTTCCAATAATGAGGATATGTTTTGAAAATTAAATAATATGTCAGATGGCGGAAGAGACAGAAAGAGAGGGAGAGAGAGATTGAAATTTACATAATATTGCATTCTCACTTTCGTTAACGGTATTAATTACTCAACAAATGTTGTTGTTGTTATTCTGTAACTGTTCTAAATGAAATAAAAATAAAAACAAAACATTCTGATTGCTTTTTGCATTTCTGTTGTCTGACACACTCATGTCTTTTGTCATTAAGAAAAAAGGAAGAAGCAAAATAAAATAAATAAAAAAATAAAAAGTGTCTATGGAAATTTTCCACTCACAGTGGGAATTTTCCAAAGAGCCTCTCTATGATCAGATATGACAATTCTCCATTCTTTTTTTGTGTGTAAACGTTCAAACTGGTTCTATGCCTTACTAAGATCATTAAAAAGTTCCTTTGTATTCTTGACAGCATGGCCAGCCGGACAGGCCTGCTCAATATTTGTTCAACATTTTATTTAGGGCCGTCAAGTTCAATTCCTTTTTTTGTGTGTTGGTTTCTGGATGTTGTCTCTGTATTGATTGTACGTGCCTAGAATTAAACTAGTTTTTTGTCTTTTGTAAAAAAAATTCTAAAAAAAATATTCGGGTTTGCAACATGTATTGGTTCGTTACACCATGCAACAGAAAAAAAACGCTAAAAATGGAGGCACTTTAATATTAAAAATAAATTAAAAAAAAACATACAAATTCGGACTCCCCTAACAATGAATCACCTAAAGACTTAATTTGAATTTAAATCAATAGAGCTTTAAGTTTCAAATTTTTAATAGTTTAAAAAATTTCAAATTGTTTAAAAATTCACCCCTTGGGGCCTACCAAGAGGCTATAAAAATTGTTTAAAAAATCCACGCCTTAGGGCCTACCAAGAGGCTATAAAAATTGTTTAAAAGATGCACTTCTTAGGGCCTAACAAGAGGCTATCAAATATAGGGCTATTTTAAAACATGGAACATTTTCTGTGGAAAAGTTCTTTTTTCACCAGGAACTCGGAAATCCTTCTATATATAATACCTAAAATGAGGCTGGACCTCTTTCAGGGGCCTATATCAAATCATGGGCATATATTACAAAGATTTTAGTCAATTTTCAAAACCCGAAAATGCCAAATTAAGAATCCATCAGTTGCAGAAATGCGGCTACAATCATCAAAATACCTATTAATGGACCGAAGCGTTATATGGGACCTATACCAAAATAAGGATCGATATATCCCATTTATCATACCACACATCCTAGGAATAATAGCAATCTATATGTGAAATTTTAAAGTACTGAATTTTATTCTGATCAAGGTTATGGTGTCTCCAACGCATATATCGAGGTATAGACTTTTCGATGACAAAAATGTCCTTTAAAGTCCTCCGAAAATATTACAAAGTAGTCATTAATTAAAAAAAAGTAATAATAATAATAAAGGAATGATTTGTTCCCCAGTGTAATCCAAAGTCCCATCATGTTACACCCGAAGAATGCATGTAGATGTATGTGTAACCGGCATTGTGGTTTTGCCAAGACCTTGACTTGGAAATTTACAAAATCCTTTCTCTTTGCCAGTAGAACAATAATGAGCCAGCGCACACATAAGGAATGAAACTAGTTTGTGGCGGTGTTATTGTTTAGGCAAGTTACGACAAGGTGGCACAAAAAAGCAAGAACAAGAATATTGGTTTTGCACACAAAATGATGACGATAATTAAATTCAAAAATTATGGTTAATAAAAAAGCCCTTAAAAATAATGATTTATTTTTCTAATTAATTGTGTTGAAAACTCCCATTGCTCCTTAGGGGTTTCAATTTTTTTTTTTTTTTTTGCAAAAAATAACAAAGTTACCATTTAAGGGAACCCCCCATTCTCGATTTTCAATGGGGGTAAATCAATAACAATGCTTGTTAAGGTTTGTAACTTTGCACATATATATTTGAAGATTTAAAAGAGAAGAAAAATAATTTACCAAAAAATTTTGTAATTGTTTTGTTGTTGTTTTTTGTAATTAATGAGAAATCCTTATTTTTGATGGGGGCATGATAACTCCACACTGGAACATCGGAGTACATGTCTGGCTCTCGTGTGAACTAAGATTATTGACTTCGCTCTAAAATTAACAAAATGGCGGACCTATGAAAAAATATTTTTCGAAAATCGCCGATTTTTGACAAAAACCAAGTTAAAAAATTAGGAAGATATTCACCGATTGGCTTTATCCTAGTTCATACGATAGCTATACACTCACAGAGAAACGTGTAAAAATTTGGAATCGATTGGGTTATTAGTTTTTGAGTTATCGTGCCCGCCATTCGCAAAAGAGAAAAACGCGTTTAAAGTTTGAGAAGCCCTTTAGCCGTCACTTGATGCTGACACAATAAATCGGCTATATTCAAATCGAATTAAATCAAAAAAAAAAAATTGATCCCGAGAATGGGGGGGTCCCCTTAAATGATGTCTATCAGCACTTGTAGTTTCCCCTTGAAGATTGGGTGTGAGCATGTGTCTTAAGTCTTTCTGTTTGCCTTGGTAATTGACAGCAACAAAGCATGTTTCTTAAGTCTTTTGATGGATATTTGTTAATTTTGTTGGTTATTAGTTTGTAAATAAAATAAGATAAATAAAATAGACAACTTTTTATAAATCAGTCCGATGGTATGTTTTTGCCATAATTAGGTCATATTAGTTCTAGCATGAAATTCTTTCTAATATAGCAAACAATTATTTATGTATACAAATATGTGATCAATTTTTTAATTTGTTTCTTTTTTTATTTTGCAGGTGCCTTTCTATTATTGTCCCTTGGCATATTGGCCATATGTGGAGCAGTATTAGTAAAAATATTTCATCCATATGACTTGATATTCAAATGGGTAAGTTTAATAAAAATTTGGAATTTTTTCTCAATGAATTATTTTTTATATCATTTTGTCTTTTATAGTTTTAAATCATAAATTTCATCCTTCAAAAGCAGACAAATAAAACTGAAAATTCCCATATTCTCACAATCTCATTTATATTAATTGCCATTTTCATTTATAATCTCCATCCCTCCATATAACCAAAATGAAAAAAATAAGTTTTATCCCTTTTTAGGGCGAAATATCATTCATGTAATTTTTTTTTTTATTTATTTCTCTTTCGAGGTGTGCCACTTCGATCATGTAGCTTATCTCGAGATAAGCTCTCTTTCGAGATGAGCAACTTCGATCATGTAGCTCATCTCGAAAGAAAAATAAATAAGAAAAAATTGAATTTAATTTCCCTCCATTCTTTTTCCAGAAACTCACAATGTCAGAAGGCGGCGAAATCTTCAATTTGTGGGCTAAACCTCCAGTGGATTTATATTTAAAAGTCTATTTATTTAATATAACAAATGCGGCCGCCTTTATGGAGGGACGAGAAAAAATGCATGTCGAACAAGTTGGACCCTATGTTTACAAGTAAGTTTCGATAAAGTAGTTTAATACAGAGATTGAGAACGAACATGAAATATGATTTACTTACTCAGCGCATTGTCAGCTACCTCGATTTTTTATTCTGAAAACAAACAATAAATATTTATGTAAAAATTAATTTCCGGTATATAATTAACATATTTTGTAAACAAATAAAAAGAAAGTGATACTGAACAGAATGCAAACTGTAATGTAAAATTCAGAACGCAAAATGTTTAGAGAGAAGAGAGAATGATTTAATATAGAGAGACATATAGAGAATCATTTATACTGAATTATTATTTATGGTCTGAGTTGGATTGTTTACAAATCAAAACTAACATTTTTAAAAATAATACCAAGATTTTAAAAATACACCCTTTCACACGCTTTTAATTTTGCATGTTTGTGCCTTAGGTCTTTTGTTTTTATAAAGAATAATTTTGTGTGTCGAACATAAGGTGTAATTTTGTAGCTTAGAAAATAATGGTCAATTTCCATATTAATTGCATTTAATTTTCTCGTCCCTTCCAGAGAAATAATGACCCACGAGAATATAACATTCAACGAAAACAATACCATGTCGACAAATCCCAGTCATCCTTTGGTCTGGCAGGAACATTTATCCGAAGGACGTTCCGAAGATGATGAAGTCGTAATGTTAAATATTGCCATGCTGGTAAGTTCTAATTATAAAAAACTTCCATTACCAAAAAAATAAATAAAATTTCCCCAACGTCATCACCAACATCTGGTACAGCGAAAACGATTTATTTCACATTAAAACTAAGTCGCGTGCTTTTCACATGTCATTTCACGGCTATTGTTTTGTGTGTGTTTTTATATTTCAGTTTCAGTTAAGTTAAAAACAAAATTTTATTTTTGTTGTTTTTTTATTATAAATTGCATAGGAGGTGATAAGCTAAATAGACAAACAAACACACACTCGCTGAGGTACTCACTTAGCATATGAACAAATTAATATAAACGGCAACAAGTTCCATGCTGCTGTTTTGATTTGTTGTTGTTGTTAAAAGTTAAACTTGGGTCAATAAACGCGATACGTTTTTGTTGTCTAGAGTTAGACACTAACAAAATAGTATTCATGCACACATAAAGTAGGAATTTAGGTATGTATGTGAGATTGTGTGTTACCAGATGTGAATGGTAACAGTGGCAAACAAAATTCATAGAACATGAATTAATATTAATATATGCTAAGTAGAAGAATGGAACTGAATCAGCAACTTAATTGGGAAAATATGTATTATTTGTTCACTAGACGAAATAAATGAGAAAAGAAAGAATGGCCTTTAAGAGGAACAGAGAAATGGGCCTTTAAGGGGACCCCCTCCATTCTCGATTAAAAAAATAATTTTTATTTTCTATTTAATTCGAAAATACAATAATTCAAGAATGTCCTATTTAAATTTTTAAATCTCAACAACTCTTGAAGATATAGCCGAGTCAGCATCAAGCGATGGCAAGAGAACCTCTCAAACTTTAGACGCGCAACGTTTTAAGTATTCTATATAATGTACGTTCATTAGTTAATCGTTTGAAAACCGTAGAAACTTCAAATCGAGAATGGGTTTGAGAATATAAATATAGAACATGTTCTTATCAAAAACACTGTGACTCATTTTTCAACTTGAAAATCTTGAACCAATCGGGAACGCCAAAAACTGAAAGAAAAGAAACATTTTTCGAACTGTGTTTAGAACTTGCTATTATTTCGACCAACACTATTTGCCCGGAAGATAGTCAAAGGATCAAAACAAACAACCCTTCTCAAAACCCCGTTATAAAGTCTCCTTTATAGAATGTTTAAAAATAAGAAAAAAATGTCTGCCTCTTTTTCACCACCACTGTTAACATCTCACAAAAAATAGTGGTGAAGACAAATCTGAGAACAAGCCCTCGTCACGACTTTTTTGTTGTTATTATTTTGTTTTCCTATTGTCATACATTTAATTTACATACCGTTGACATGCTCTATGACAGACATAACAAAATATTTACGTCGACATGCCGATCAACCTTAAGTACCAGCCTCCGTTAAATCTTTGGCTTAACGCCAGCTGGAAATATGTAATTATTAGGGTGGAAAACTGTCATGATGAGAAAAAATTTAATGAGAGTAAATTAAAAAGTCGTTAAGTTAACCTAGGCCGAATATCATATAATCTCCACCATAAATTGGGTTTTCAAACTATCTAAAATCGAGGGGCTTAGATAATGTGAATAGTCTTGCAGAACATTTTTTATCTGGTGAGAAAATAGGTCTATACCATAACGTGGATGCCGTTACCGTTCAATACTAAACATAAAGAAGTAATGGTGAACATCGATAAAACGACATAGAATATACCTACATCAGGGAAATACGCAGGTGGTGTGACCGGACTCACCCGAAATATATTTTTCTAAACAAAAATTTTATTTTTGCAATGAAAAATTTAGTATTTGTTTTGTGATCTATTTTTGATGGTTTGTTTCCCTTGCCATAAAATCGGTTTGTTTACTTTATATGTATTGTAATGTCGCTTGGCGAATGCATAATCTATAATACCTTCACAATTAATTCCTTTACAATTAACCATAAAATGTTGATAACATTTCTTCAACGTTTTAATTTAAAATTTATAAAAATTCCCAAATTATTTAAAAAATTCAAAAAAAAAAAATGAAAAACAAATTTATGGCATAGTAAAACAAAATATATGTATAACATGATTTTATTGCATGGATCATGATTTATGGAAAAGTTTTACCCTGATGATTAGTGAGTCATTAAATCCAATGACAAAACTACATGCATTGAATTTTCAATTGCTACCACTTCCAACTGCACACCTCCAAAAAATTAATCGCTTGTTTTGTTCCCAAACAGAAATGATCATATGGATGAATAAAAATCGACATTTTGTATGGAAATTTTTCCAAAATTATTTTATATTTTTCTATAGGTATTAACATAATTTATTAGATATCAATAGAGAAGGAAAAACAACAACAAGGAATAATTATTTATTAGAATATAATTTTATATTTTTATTTTCCATTCAATTCAAAAAAAGTGGTGGTTAATTCTATGGCTATGCCACGCAATGTTGCCGGTGGAAAGTTTTCTAATAAAAAAAAAACTTGTTTTAGCAAAAATACATATTGTAATGAATATACATACATATCGACATAAAATCATGTGTTTCATAGAAATTCGAATACAAAACAAATCATTGTTAGGATAGGTCTCCATGATATTAGTTCTCATAGCTAATTGCTTTGTTCATGAATTGAATTGTCAGTTTTGCAACAACAACAACTACAACAGCAAGATATTAAATATTGTAATTTACAATTAATTTGTCATATAAGCCGCAACGACAACAACTCCACATTGTTTATGTTAATAAAGCCTGCAATGACGTTCGAGTTGTTTGTTATAAATGCCAATGTTTATTATTTTTTCTGACTAGTCGCAGTTCCATTGATGACGTTTTTGTCTTAAGTCTTTTGTTTAAGCAAACATGGGAACAATGTTCCGATACACGTTCATTAAACTTGTTAAGGTTTATTTGTTTCAAAATTAGTTATTAATATCGTAAGATATTTCTATTCACTTTTTTGCATAAATAGTTCTAACCACAGTGTTAATTAAAAAAATAATTTATTTATTTAAATGAATTGCAAAAAAAGCAATCTGACCTCAAATGTTGTTTGAGTGAGAATTCAACTATTCATAAATACACACCCACTCCCTGTGATTTTGTTTAAACTAAAAAAAGTTAAATGAATCACTTGATGGGGTTTTACCGTAACTTAGATCCCCTGGCTCTTTGGACTTTGTTCAAAGTGTGCGTTTTTTTGCATTCTGACTCAGGTATAGTTATCTTCATGATTTATTAATACTACAGAGACATTAATAGAAAACATGGAATTTCAACACTATATTTTTATACTCTTCTCATTCCCTTTACAACACCTCGAAATATTCTTCAGAGTTCTATGGGGATTCAGCCATGTTTGTCTATTGTATTCAAGATGAAAATATAAATTTTAAGACTACAAGAATGTTTGATATTAAAAATTCACGTTTTGCGATAGCCCACCATATTTTCGGTAGTCTTTATTCTCATTTTGCAACCAAAGTGGTTGTAATTTGGCATTCCGGGTTCTTGGAGGGTCAAAAACAAATTTTTCTATATAGGTTCTCCATATAAGGGTATTATCATGCTCTGTATTTTTCGGTATTTTAAAGGTTTTGGCTGCATTATTTTTACGAAATAAACAAATTCTCCCCAGAAATTGGTCATGGTCATAGGTCCATGTTTTTAAATAACGCCTAATTTTCAGCAGAAATGAAGTCCCTAGTCGAATTATCCAATCTGAGTATCTGAAATGTAGCATTTCGTTTTCTCAGCAATCTTGAAGACTATTAAACTTTCATAGACCCAATTTAAATGCCCCAACCGATTTAGCGTGGGCAATATGTCATGGTGTGCCTTACTTAAGGAATTTTTATACTTTTTATATATTTGTAACAAGCAAAAGGAACGAGATAGGCACATGGTTCCTTTTGTGTATAGAATCACTACCTGTGTCGATTTATGCATGTTCGTCCGTCCGTCTGTCCATGTTAAATTGTAATGAAAGTACAGGTCGCATTTCTAATCCTATTTGGATGAAATTTGGAACAAGTCACTTATTTGGACGAACCCCATTGAAATTAGTGAAGATGGGGCCAGATTTAGATATAGCTCCCGTATATAGTTTCGTCCGATTTTACGTAAATGGTACATCCAAGTCCCTACATATCTTTCGATTGGCACAAAATTTGGCATAGGGTACTGAATTAGGTCCAGAATGATGTGTGCTGAGTTTCGTGAAAATGGGTTCAGATTTAGATTTATTTACACGGATTTTGTGTAAATAGTGTACCAAAGACCCTACATTTCTTTCCACTCGCTCGAAATTTGGCACAGCGTAGTGAAATAGGTCTAGAATGTTGTGTGCTAAGTTTAGTGAAAATCGGTTCAGATTTAAATATAGCTCCCATATACATTTCGTCCGATTTTAGATTAATGGAGGACAAAAGCCCCCGTATTTCTTTTGATTTGCACGAAACTTGGCATAGCGTACTGAATTGAGTCTAGTGTGCTAAGTGAAAATCGGTTCAGATTTAGATATAGCTCCCATACATATATTTGTCCGATTTTTCGTGTTAGTGTGTAATATTTACCCATAGTGGTGAAGGGTATCATATAGTCGGCCACGCCCGACTTGACTACTTTCCTTACTGGCTTTATTTCAAATTGCAATTAACATTTTCTCTCTCTCTCTTAACATTATACCTCAATTATTGTTTGAAACTAATTGCAGCCTAAGGCAAATGTAAACACATTAGCCAGATTTGGGTGTGTAAGGAAGATTAAAATGAAATTAATATTAAATTCTTATTATTAAAGTGTGTTTAATTTTGAAAGAATGTCGTGATAAATTTGATTTCTTCATTTGTTGGCTATTGAACTGATGCCATGCATTTTTTTACAAATAATTTAAAACACATGCAGAACATATATAAAAATAGCAAAGGAAATTTAATTATATAAAACAAAACTAAAACACAACTTCAAGATTTTGTATTATTAAGACATATTAATTGAATATTAATAATTTTATCCGGAGCTTGTAAGTTTTTTTCTTTCATTTTAATTGCCCTGCAACGACAATCAAGAAATCACAAACCCTTTTCCAGGGAAATAATTATGGAAATTCTTAGAAGCAATATTTATTGCATAATAAACAATAAAGTTTATTGCGTTTTTTTCCAACGTATATGATCTATATTCATTTAATACAATTACTACAACAAAATAAAGGGGTACAACTCGAACACAAGAAGAAAAAATAAAACAATAATTATTATATATGAATATTATCGACACGACAGCTAGTTAAACAATTAGCCATAACTATCGATTATTAAGAGTGTTATAAATTTCAATTACCCTGCAATTTCCATTTTTAATTCCCTAACTGATTGTTTGCTTTTATTTTTTGCAGGCCATATCCCATTTGACGGCAGACAAACCATTTTTCATACGCATGGCTTTGAATAGCCTATTTGCATCGCAGGATTCCAAGCCCATTGTCCGTATGACAGCCAAGGAATTTATGTTTGGTTATGCCACCACACTGACATCATTGGGTAACACATTTTTACCCGGATGGATATATTTCGATAAAGTTGGTTTGGTTGATAGGGTAAGTTCCGCATGGCATTTCACAGGCTCAAAAATATTTCATTAATCAAAATTTCTTCCTTTTCTTGCAGATGATGGATTTTAACAAAGATTTTGAAACATTCCATACCGGTGTTCCGGATCCCAGAATTTCTGGTCTCTATGCCACCTATCGTGGTTCACCAAATCTCCGCCAGTGGGATGGTGAACATTGCAGCAACATTGAAAATGCTTCAGATGGTGTTAAGTTCCCCAGTTTTATAAAGCCCAATGACACGTTGAAATTCTTTAGAAAAAGTATGTGCCGCCCGGTGACATTACATCGTGCCGATGATGAACTAATCCGTAAAGGCAGTTTGTCGGGCTATAAATATATCTTTGAAGATAATCTGTTGGATAATGGTCGTGTCAATGAGAAAAATAAATGCTTTTGTCGTAAAGGTAATTCTTGATATATTCTATAAATCATTATGGGGTATTTATGGTCATTAAGAAAAGAATATTGAGTTTGAAAGGAGAAGAAATGTTTCACTTTATAAATTTAAAATGTTTTACCTGATATCTGATTTCAAAACATATCTAATTTCAACACCCTATTCATTTTTGTTGTTTTATTTTCGAGCATATCAAATTGAACGGCTCAATTCTTGACTGGGATTCAGTTTCCAAACCAGATTAACACGATTGCATAGCCTTCGAATCGACAATACAATAATATCGCATGATATTCTTGCCTATCATATGTTTTTCCAGTTTACTGCATTTCCGGTAGCAACATTCTCTTCTGTCCAAGGGGGAGTTATTTAATAATAAAAACAAAAACTTAAAAAATAGTTTGACAAATTAAGTTGACATAAATATGTCTCAAAAGGGGCATAACTTAGAAAAGCTTTTAAGTCCCATTTTCATGATAAAAAAAAACAACAACAAAAAAAAACCATAACAAATTTGTTGTTGTGCTTTCGTTTTTTGTTAATGCTTTGTTTTTATTTTCCTCTAAATTTCATTGCACTACAATGTCATTGTCATGTTCATGATCAACAAAAACAAATGTTCCGATTGCAATTGTAGCACTCACTCTCTCTCACACACACATAACAGAAAATGGTAGTAATGATGTTACCGCATTTGACGTCAAATATCAACAGCATTGTTGGAATTTTTGTAACAAATTAATCGAAACACTTCATTGCCAGATAATTTCGGAATATTTTTCCTAACAACAACGACAACAGCTAAATATCAACAACAGAAAGTCCCTAGCAATAAAATTGTTAATGAAATCATCTTGTGACGGGGTTAATAATTGTCAAGTCATTGTAGAAAATCTGTCTGTAAAATATAGCCATAATTTGTAATTAATAACAACAACAATGGCAACACCAACAAATGCACAAATCCACCAAAATAAAAAACCTGGAAAATTCAATAATCAAACATTGTCTGATAACCAACTTGGAGGGGGTAATAGTTGCCAACCTTCCAGTTAATTTATCATAGTTTCAATTATTACCGCCGATCATTAGAAGAGCCGAAGATTAATATGACAATTAAAACAACAAAACGCTGATTAAAATTACATATAATAGAGCTGTTAAGATTATGATATACAATCAAGTGGCTGACACATTTCAGTTGGATATTCATAGTTTTTGTCCCTTGCTGGATATTCCTCTCTATCTGTCTACCTCCCTCTTTACCTCTATATTGCAGTTTGACTGCATTGCATTGTTGTATTGTTGCCGTGGTGCAACCAATCTGCATATCATCATTTGTAGTCATTAAAGTTACATTAAATAAAAATGTAATCATATTTTTAGATATGAAGGAATTTAAGTCTAGGCTTTATTCATAGCCTTGATTGACAGTTCTTAGCTTTACACTAGCCTACCGGTTTATATTTTTATGAAAATGTACCGGATTTATTTACAGTATAAAAAATAATTGCAGCAAAATTCAGTTTGGAGATTTTATTAACAAACATTAATGCAAAAACTAATACATCGATCTGAACGAACTTTTATGTCAACATTTGTAAATTATTTGCGAGGAGAGTTTTTGTTCTCTAAGAAAATAAAAAAAAACAAATTGCAGACACTAAGTTTGGAAAATTTGGCAGGGACCTTCAATATATTTAAAACCAGTGAGCGCAGCAGTGTAATCGGACCCTGCGTCCCTCTAAATATAGACCGATCTTTATCAAAGCAGTCATGCTTATTCTACGGCCAGACCCTTTTCTCTGTGCAAAATTTCGTATGGCTCGGGTCATAATTGTGGCATCTAGAGCGAGCAGAAAAACAGACACAAATAAAGTTTTTGGTCCATTTCATCCGTTAAATATAAACCGATCATTATTGAGATTTTTTTGCGAAGAAGTTTTGTCAAGAATGCAGAATGTCAATTTGCAATTACTTCGGTTAGAAAATATACCTAGGAGCATACAAATATCAAAAAAGGGGCTACACTAAAAAAAGTATGTGACTACTATGAAAAGCTTTTTATCCATATAAAGATATGCGCCGAGGGCCATCAAAATACTGATAACGGGATCTATACCAAAACATGGACCTATTTTAAAATTTTTCTGTAAAGATATTTTTCACACTACAAGAACCCGGGATTCCAAATGACGGAATATTTACCCTCTGCTTATAGTAGAGGGTATAAACATTGGTTAATATAAAGGCACTATGCTCAATTGTCCTTATAATGGGCATTCTGGAACTATTTCCGAGCTGTTTTATGTCCTGACGACCACTTAAAGCTTAAAAAAGATTTCCAGGTGCGTCGGTCGTGGGCAGCTCTTTAAATTTAAAAGACCATGTTTCGAGATGTTTCTTCCACTGGATCTATTCATCGAATTCGTGGCCTTTCCTTTCTACGTGGTCCATGAGTTGGCTCCCTCTTGTATGCCTTTTGAGCTAGAGCATCCTTATCCATACTCACAACATGACCTAGCCAACGTAGTCGCTGCAGCTCGATCCGTCTGACTATGTCGATGTTCGAGAATAGATGGTACAACTGATGGTTCATTCGACGGCGATATTCACCGTCGAAACAGATCGGCCCATAGATTTTTTTGAAGTTTTTACATTTACATACATACATTTACATCCCGGATGACCTTTTCCAGCAGGATGTTAAACAGGTCACACGACAAACTGTCACCTTGTCTGAATCCTCGTTGGGTATTGAAGGGCTCCGAGAGGTCCTTTCCGACTTTAACTGCTGATCTTGTGCCAGTTAAATACTTTTTGTACATTTTATAGAAAATTTACCTAGTCGGCTATAGAATTAACTTCTTAATTAAATACATTTTGTTTTCGAATATTTATCCCTAAATGATAGGCGATCCTGTTCGTCATAAATCCTTCATATTTTTCGATAACAAAATTAAGTTGTTAACATCGATGTTTTAATACTCTTCATGTGCAAAATAAGTCATAAAATAACGCCCCATTTACAAAAATAACTCCCGTAAAAACATCAATAATACATCGCGAATACAACAACAACAGCAACAACAATATGTTGTTAACATTTATGTCTTAACATTGTTTACTTATTTCATTTTTTTTTTATTTTTTCCTACAATTTCAGGTTACTGCCAGCCTGTGGGTTTAGTTGACGTCACCGATTGTTATTACGGTTTTCCAATTTCACTATCATTTCCCCACTTCATGGATGGCGATCCTCGTCTACAAACCGACATAACTGGTTTGGAGCCCAACAAGGAAAAACATTCATCAGAATTTATCATCGAGCCGGTAAGTTAAACTTCAAGCTATGTTTTCGTCACAATTACCGATTTTCGGTCGGTTAGTCAATAAGTCATTTAGTCAGTCAGCAAAAGTAACTGTTTGAGGCCATAGTGTCTGCTCGAAACAGCCAGTCAGCCAAACAAGTTTGTTCATCGCCTTTGCGATTCCGTACAAAATGTTGTTAAATATTTCAGACAGCGAGCATAGCAATCGATGATTACTGTTAAGCGTTTGCGTGCCGCATATTTTGTTCTTGATGTTGTTTCCCTGCCGTCAATTAACATTTCCATGTTGTTATTGAAATTCATCGAAAAGGCAGGGGGGCCAACGAAAAAACAGATACCGATGAATCATAGTTTCCTAGTTCCTTTCAAAAGGGGGGCCGCAATCATTATGACTTGGTATGCCCAAAGCACTTTGCGAATGGAAGATTTTTTTGTTTTGGCCAGAACATTCCGTCCCATTAAAATTACAAAATCGTCCATATCTCCAACACAGTCAAACAAAAAAAAAACAGTTAACAATAATAACATCATTAAAGGGTTTCAGAAAAGTGAAAGGATCCTCCTTGTTCTACTGTTGTCAAAAAACAAAAATACCGACATTTCCGACATACATTGCTAGTTTAAGGTTAATATCACAAAAACATACACGTGTTTGTGTATGTATTTATTTAGTTTTATATTTAATTACCATTTTTTCTACTTGATTGAGTTTTTTTACTTTTCATAGAAAATATTTCCACTAAATAATCATCAATCAATAAAAACAACTTGACTTTAATGGAAACCAATTATAAGTTGTAAAAATGCCAATTAATTTATCAAACGCAAAAACAAACAAAAAAAAACAATCTACTAAAGTCTCTTAATCAATCTTGAGGTAATCTATCTAATAAAAAATTTGTAAATAATTTTGTTGCAAACAACAACAAAAAACAACAGCATCCATAAAAACAATGTTTAATTACAATACAAACTCTATTATTATAGTTAATTCAGATGCCAGGTCGGAATCAAAATACATTTTGTTAGACATCATAATCTGATATTCATGGCAGATGTTTTCTATTCGGTCATTGGTGGGTGTTCAGATTTCAAAGGAAAATTTTTTTCGTGGATTGAATTATCCATTTTCATACAAGGATTAAAAAATATATATGTATTATTTTTTTGGAAACCAACGAATAAGTTTTCTTTCACCTATGGATCGAATTTCTATATAAGATTTGGTACCCATAAAATATGTAATTTGGAAAAACCTATAGAACATTTTTTATTTATTTTAAAATAAGTAGATATTAGAAACGAATCGAACTTTTCAACCCTCCGTAATTCTGGCATAGCTAGCTTGTGACAGAACATTTGATCCATAAGATGAGCTTAAAAATTTGAAATTTGAAAGAAATGTTATCTTTCCATCGGATTCGTGGTCTTCCCATTCTGCACGTCGATCTTGTGCACAGTTCTTCCAATTTGAAAGAAATGTTATCTTCCACTTGTTCTTTCTTCAAGACTATTCTTCTCCGGATTTCAAAGCTGATTTTATTAGTTTTATAAATAAATATATCCAAATTTGGTCCGAGTCTGCTGGACGTCTTGGGCATTGATTCCATCAGCTTGGTCTTCTCGACATTTACTGTCAGTCTCCTTCTCAATTCGTTCAAAGGTGGCTGTTACGTAGAGGTGTGCAAAAAGAGAGGAGAGTAAAGGAGAAACCGCCATATGAAATGTCTTACAAAAAGAGAACGAGCTTATTGATACATGCAAAACACGGGCACCAGTTCCCATGGTTGCCCAGCATTACTGTTACGGCTAGCAATTTTCGACCCATTATGTCGATGTCGTCGGCATATGCTGTTTGGTGTACAGGGTGCCATTTCTGTTCACATTAGCATCTCATATGACCTTTTCCAGCTGAATGTTAAACAGATCACACGACAAATTGTTATCTTGTCTGAATTCGCATTCGGTATTAAAGGGCTTTGAGAGGTCCTTTCCGACATTAACTGCTGACCTTGTGCCAGTAAAAGTTAACCGTATTAATTTTGCAAGAATGCCAAACGCAGACATGGCTTTAAATACCTCTGAGCGGATTGTACTTTTCATGGATCTTTTCCAGGATTTGGCGCAGAGTGAAAATCTGGTCAATGGTGGATTTGCCAGGTCTGAAGCCGCATTGGTATGGTCCAATAATATCATTGA
Organism: Musca vetustissima; assembly: GCF_032173495.1. Classification (NCBI taxonomy): domain Eukaryota; kingdom Metazoa; phylum Arthropoda; class Insecta; order Diptera; family Muscidae; genus Musca; species Musca vetustissima. Next base: position 543,531 of record NW_026875384.1, read on the forward strand.
CCATTGATTTCGGTCGTTAACACAGCACGCTTGATAGCACTTTATATGCAATGGAATGGAGACTAATTCATATATAGTTGGCACATATCGCCTTGTCTCTTTTTTTGTCCACGAGACACAGGATGCTAAGGTTCCGATCATTGGGCATGCCAAATTCCTCTAGCCAATTTGTACTAATCATTTGATGCATGCTCCGGTCTTTAATAGATCGGCTGGTAATCCATCTTTATTATTCTTCAGCCGATTAATTGCTATTCAGACCTCATCTCGGCTAGGTGGTATAAAATCTATATCGTATTCTCTAATTGGTTCTGGGGTATCTTCTTCATCGTTATTAATTGATACCAGAAGCATTGCAAATGCTTCTTCCATATCCGGACTTCATTCTGACTCCTGCACATCTCGATTCGCTCACGATATTCTTGTTCTTTCTTCTCTCTTTTGAAAATGCATTTCTCCTCTCTCATTTTCTTCCGATAATTCCTCTCGCATTGTGTGTTGCTGATGTTTTAAGGGCTGAGTGCACCCTCTTCTAGTTTAGTTTTTAATTTGTCTACTCTCAGAGTATTAATGTATTAATTAATGTTTTTAATCTAAAAAGTTCTAGAACCCATATTTTTAAATCAAATTTATTTTCTAAAATTAAAAATAAATTGTCAAAATGTAAACAACAATTAATTTTATATGTTAATTATTTATTAATAAATGCAACAGATAATAACAATTATCTGCTAATTTAGAAATTTTATTGAATCTATTCGATTTAATATTAGCACAAACAATTTTTTTGGCGTAAAGGAATAATCTCTGAACCATTTATAGAAATTATAAATAAAAAATAAATCTAAACAAAAGAAACCGGTTTCTTTTGTTTAGATTATTTGTCTTTAAAATACATAATTATTTATGGACATTAATTAATATTATTGTGGTCTGGGTGTTCGCGAACAAATTGCCTTAAAAATATATGTATATAATAAGAAAACACAATACATTTATTTAAATTTAAAAAAAGAAGACATTTTTGAATATTTTTTTTTCTTATTCAAGAAAACTCCTATATCCCATAATTCACTATGATGATATGAAAACTACGAGGGGAACTGAAACTATCACGCAATGATTGATCTACGAGGGCATATCAGTCGGTTCGTGATATTTATCAGTCGGTTCGTGATATTTTTAATTATTAAGTCCCTGCTCTAAATCCGTTTTTTTAGAAAACATTGTGGGTTGTGTGGCCTAATTATACGTTAACCGCCTACCCACCACCCCAACGTCATTTCATCTATTCGTTGAATTTCCTAACTACCGATCAGTAATCAATCTGAATTCAATAAAATAGAATGTCGATTCTAGACATGTTGTCTAAATTAGCGATTAATTTTAATTATATAATAATGCGTTAAAGCTGTTGTTACAACCTTTGATTAAGATTTTTTTATAGAAACAAAATAACTTCAAAGAACAACAGCATTAAAATTGTAACAATGATAGCCATATCGTGCTATTACTATTAGAGACTAGAGTAGATCAGATCAGTAACACCAATAGCTAAACTGCGTGTTCGATAAACTTGGTTGTTTGCAATTTAATTAAATTTCCGCGATTAAATGGGAAGTTCGTTGTTGTTGCACATTGTTTATGACTATAATTTTAACTGCCATTACAGTTTAACCCCAGGGTTGGCGGATAACATTTTTGAAAATGTTTGAAATTTCTAGGAAAAATTAGATGAGATCCTTAAAATTATTTTCATAAACATTTAAAAATAGGCAAAATTTCTTAAAAAAAATCATGATAATGTTGATAAAGTTAGGAAATTTGATCTGCATTTTATGAACACAATTCATAAAACATTAAAACCTGGTTTTTGTTTGGAAGGAATTACAGAAGAGTTTGTCAAAAAAGAGGCAAAAGATGAGCACAATATTGATCAAGTTGGAAAAAATAAGACAATAGTTTTCAAATTCATGAAATGTGTACATATTTGGAAAAATTGTTTCTTAATTATAAGAATTTTTACATATACTCAAAGTGAGGTACATGACGAAAATAAACTACAAATGAAGTTATGAACAAAATCGTAAAAAATAATCTCTCAGTTGTCTAATCATGACTAGAATAATGTACGGAGTAGCTCGCCAGCAATGATCTGTGCAAATGATTTTGTACTTCACATTTTTGCGTGAAAAATGTCCTTGAATTTATAAGGTTCTATGCAAGGTACATTTACGTTACATTTGATTAAAATTAAACGTCTCGTTGATCCGCCATTGCTGCTTGTCAATGGGTTAACTTTTAAAATTATTCTATTGACGTAAAGCCTGGCTTGTTTTTTTCTCTTATTGTCAAATAATTATTTGTATATTTATAATTTGTCGTATTAATTAATTGTTTTTGTTCTATATTAATTGTTGTTATTGTTTTTTTAATCTTTCATTTTAGGAATCTGGTTTACCGCTTTCATTATCTGTGAAGGTACAAATCAATATGCACTTCCATGATTTGTCTGCTTATAGTCGGGTCAAACGTTTTAGCCATTTGACTGTGCCCATGTTGTGGTTTGAAATTGTTAGAATTTATTTTAAAATTTTTCCATTTTTCTAATTTTATTAAAAAAATATTTTCCTTTCTATTTCCTCCCTCTTAGACATTACCCGAATTACCAGATTCATTGGATTCCCGCTTCAATTTCTATTTGAATATTTTACCCTACATTGAACCCGTTGGTTTTTGGGCTGGTTTAGTATTTGGTTTAGCCCTGCTACTATACGCCGTCACCCGGGCAACAATGCGTTTAACCACCCTCAGTAAAAATGGCCAAACCCTGGAGGTGAATTATGCACGAGCAAACCTCCTACAAGTGGCCACAAATGGTGTCTATAATCCATGTGAAATGAAATTGTTACATTCGAATGAAAATAATAATATGATTGTGCGTAATGATGGCCACGAATCGGATGAATTATATACCGAGCTGCAGACTTCGATAAATGAAAAACAACAAGGGAACACCACTAAACATCGTGGTTCGTTTGCCTTGGAATTGGAACCGGCAATCTCCAACACCGATACCGATGAGGGCAATGAAAGTGATACAGCAACCTTAACGCTGAGTCGTAATTCAACACCATCCTGTTCGGATGATGGTGAAACGAATAATGATAGTTTAATATCAAAATCATATGCATCCGATGATGATGACGATGAGGAGGGACAAAATGTAAGTAAATAATAAATTAAGGATGCTTAATTTCTTTTTCGAAAACTCAAGATATCAAAGAGAGGGTCAGGATCTTCAAAAAAGTAAATAAAAAGTGCAAAAAAAGTTTTCGCAGATATGTCCGCCCTATTTTTAATATTTTTTTTTCGGATTTAAACGCATTATCCACGAAATTACTGTTTTATAACTTTCGGAATTTCGGGATGCCTAAAAAACTTCTTCGCACACAATTACTAATATAGACCAATGTTTACACATAGTCCATTCTCCATTTGATACACTTTCATGGTCCTAGGCGCAACTGAAGTGAGTTTAAGAGAGCCGTTCGGAAAGTTCTTAGACTAGCACAAAAAGCGCAGTATAAACAGAAAAAAGTTAAGTGTTTTGGAAACTTCCATCGCTGTTATGAACACATGTTAAATTTTGTTTCGATCTGGCAACTCCTACATATAGAAACATGTGTTCAAAAAAGACGCATGCGCATTTTTTTACAATGAAAGCACGCATTTCTTATTTTTCCATTTTTTGAACACCTGTTGCTATATGAAGTTGTTGCCAGATCGAAACAATATTTAACATGTGTTCACAACAGTGATGGACTTTTCCAAGACACATAACTTTTTTCTGTTCTTTTTTTTTGTGATAGGCTAAAAACTTTTCGAACTACCCTCTTAAAATCAATTCAGTTGTAGAATGCGGCTTTCAGCGTTTTTACATGTCTTTTTTATGTTAACCCAATATTTTAGCCGAATAATCACCACGTGCATACAATTTCACACTGTAGAATAGAAAAAAAGGTTTAATGTGTTTACTTCTTCGTCGTTAACAAGTTCATTTGATTTTTTTGATTGATAAACCCAAATAATTATTTGCAATATTAAAGAAATCGCTTAGTGGCGTGTGGGTATATCAAACATTAAAAAATAAATAAATAAAAATAAACAAAGTTCAATGAAACTTATCAATAATTTATTAACATTTTTGTTTGTTTTTTATTCTTTCAGACTGGCATCAGCTTAAGCAGATGTCGAAGTTCTATGACAGATACACATGGGAGTGTTCCTGGTCAACATTAAACCATCTAAGCTAAGAAAAGGCGCTCATCATCATCATCATCGCACGCACAACTTCATTCACAAATCCCATAAAGAAGACACACACAAAAGTATTCAAATTTAATGGAACTGGTTTTATAGTAGAAACAACAATAACAACAACACCATACACCACACTACGTAGTTATTAGCTATGTGTAAATTTACTGAGATTAATTAAGCCTAATTATCATTTAAATATGTATTGTATTTTTATATATAATTTATAGCGCACATTTTGTCAACCACACATGACATCAGGTGAGGCGAATTGAATGGTCAATGTGGGCTATCAAAACTATTTCCAAACAAGGCGGTGGTAAATAGCTTTGGTGTTGTCATTAGTATTTTTAAATGGATTCTTTTCAAGATTCTGTGAGAAAAAAATAACCGCAACACCTGGTCGCCTCATTGGCCTTCAATCCCGAATCAAGTTATAGGCTTCATGGGGGAAATTCCAAATGCCCAATAAATCGAAAACGATCAACTGTGATAGAGAGATAAAAAAGTCGATGTATAAGAGAGAAGTCCGTCAGCCAGTCATTCAGTCTTATTGAATTACAAAAACAACAAATAAATTTTATTTGGGTTTGGTTTGTTTGTATTTTTTATCATAACGATTTGCATATAACCATAGGTCTTTAGATTTTGAAAACAAACACAATTGTTTTAACATCGATATTGCTGTGGCTCATCTCATTTTTTTCCACAAACACACATGCATAAATATCCATAAAATTAGTTTTAAATATATAGTCTAGTTTTTAAGATTTTCTTAAATATTTTTTTTACCTAAATAAGTTAGTATTTTTATAGTCCCAATTCCGCCTCTGTGAGGATAAAACCAAATGTTTTCTTTTTTGTCCTAAACTAAAATAAAATTCTTAACAAGAAAATCATAATAGATTGTTTGAAAAAAAGAAGAAATCCAAATCGAACAATAATTCTATGATTTTGTGTTATGTAAGAATTATGAATCTATAAAAGAAAACAATGTCACTTTGTTTTTAAAGAATTCTCTCCCTCTCGAAAAGAAAGAATTGTTAAAAATATTTTAACCCTTCCTATCATTAATTAATATTTATTTAGAAGACTTTTCTAGACAAGGGGATAATATTATTGGGCAGACGAAAGTCAATTAATAAAAAATAAATCCTAATATTAATTCCCAGTGTTCGATTTTGCCTTTTACCTTAACGAATTTTACTCTAAATTCTCTTGTCTAAATTGGTCTTAAAATGCAATTATTTTATATAACTATTTTAACATTTTGTACATATTTCAGTGGATGGTAAAATAGTAGTTTTAAGTATATAAGTTTAAAATATAAAAAAAATATTTTAAATAAATAAAAAAAACTACAAAATTAACGGCATGTTGTTTTATTTTAAATGCTTACATAAATAAAAATCCTGACAATTTACAATGAAGATACATGTTTTACATAGCCCCCATATAAAGCAACCGCTCCTTTTAATGTTTTTTGATTATCGTAGGCCAATTTCAACCCAATGACAAATCTCACATATAAGGGACCGGACTAATTTAAGGTAAAAAGTTCGTCCGGCCTGAATTTACCAACATTTTACATGTTTTCAAGTAATAAAGTTAGGTTACATTTTGAAGAGTTATTTACTTTGAACAAAAATTAACAAAATGTTTCACCTTTGTTTTTTTTAATTTCTGAACGCTTCAAAAAAATTTTAGGCGACAAAATCGTTGATCACACATTTTTCTTGATATGCGGGAATAAAAGGAAGTCAACTGGTTCAGTTGGAACAGTCGCCCCAGACCTTACTTAGCTGGCTTGTTACAGAACGGTTGTTCCATAAACCGAGCATAAAAATTCCAAGGTCGCCGGTCTTGTGCGCATCTCCTCCAATTTGAAAGACCATGCCCCAAGATGGTGTCTTCTACTTGGTCTTTCCATCCAATTCGATGTTCGACCCATTATATCGATGTCATCGGCGTAGGCTGTTTGGTGTACAAAGTGTCATTTCTGTTCACATTTGCATCTCCTATGACCTTTTTCAGCAGTTTGTTAAAAAGGTCACACGACAAACTGTCACCTTGTCTGAATCCTTTCCGACTTTAACTGCTGACCTTGTGCCACTTAAAGTTATCCTGCATAGTCTTATTAATTTTGCAGGAATGCCGAACGCAGACATGGCTGTAAACACCTCTGAACGGATAGGGCTGTCAAATGTGGCTTTATAGTCGACGAATAGGCCAAGGCAGCGGTCGAAAGATGTTTCTAGGCGCTCGTAAAATATGTCATTGGTCTGCTCATCTTTGTCTTCGGTCAGAGCATGGACGCTAATAAGACTGATGTAGAAGAACTTCGCTTTTTTTCGTTGCTTTTTCGTATAGTAACTCGCGACACATATCAGCTCACTATTTCAATGGATGATGAAAATAGTTACCTCAGGCGACACCGCGGGGAGGTCAGTGTCCCCAATTGAGATGAAAGAGGAATACATGAACCTCAGGTAAAAAGATAACAGTTTTTCTAACTTATTCTAACCCTCGTGTCATTATATTCAACATTTAAAGATCCGTTAAATGATTTACAAGCAAGCGAAGTTTCACAACACAAAGCTTTCATATGTAAATATTCAATACTGTGATTTTCTTTCCTTTTTTAAGCTTAATTTGCTAAAATGTATCCATTTCGATCATTTCAAATTTTAGATATTTCCTTAAGATCCGTTAAATGATCAACAAACATTATTTCACAACTCACAGCTTTCTTATACATGATAAAATCGACAGAGAATAATACAAAATAATACTCTCATCTACTTTGGAAAATATGGCAACATTCATACATATAAACAAAAAAGAAACAAAAATAACAATTGTCAATTGAAGCTAATAGAAAAATATCGGTGTCAATTGTAGAAAAAATATAATAAAAAAAATCATATTTATTTTTAATCGAATTTGTTGAAAATCAATTCACTGGAAACGAAATAAATAAAAAAGAAACAACAAGGTAAATTAAAATAAAACCGGTGCAATTTATTAAGTAATTCAATGAGAATAACAAAGAAGAAAAAAATACTCTCTTCTTGGGGTCATAGTATTGCAAAAGATGTACATAGCCGATTTACTCTCTGTTGTTTTGGGGATCGCTCTCTCTCTCTCTCTTTTGCTTTTGTCCCCAACACGAGAATTATTCCTATTAATTTTTTATGTTTATAAAATCTCTTTAATCAACAATGAAATTAAACCAAATAAATAGACCTTTGCCCTATATTATTAAAAATCAAATTAATGATGTATTTTGAACCGATTGACTGGAAGGGGTATGGTTGATTTTAGCTTCCCTTTAGCCTCCCTGAACGCCATCCTAACGATCGAAATCATATTCATAAATCCAGTGTATATTTTAAATCGGATAAAAATGAAATCATACAAAATAGAAAAATACTGTCAAATAAAAAATGTTACAAATAGACTTTATTTGAACGAAAATAGGAATGTTCTGCCCTTAATCGATATTGCTTATAACGACTACCGCTTAAAACGAATAATGTCAGGAAAAATATTTACCAAGGTTACTTATTATTGTTATTTTAGAAACGATCCGAACTAAAATAACAGCAAATCAAAATAATTTACAACATGAAAATCATAGATCGCGCTGTATCAAAATATGTGGTATGTAATTGGAATTCCTTGCATTATATTTTCCATATAATAATTTCCGTTATTCCATAGTTTCATATAATATCAAATGCAATTCTTATTAAATCATGGCCCATAAAAATTTCCCTGCGAACCTATTCCTCACCATGTTGTCGATCGAAAAAGCAAAATCTTCTAAAATATCCTGCACTAAAATTGGATGAGACAATGCCGAAATTTTTAAAAAGCATACAACCACTACTTAGCGATAAGGAATATGAACAGACTGAACAAATGGCAGAAGAGTTTACGTGTGGTGAAGGGGCTCAATTGCAGGAATTACTAGAAAAAACCGCACAATGTGAAGAAAATTGGTTGGCTCTTAGATGGCTTAAATATGCCTACTTAGCTAATCGATTGCCAGTTACAATATACTCAAGTCCTGGTATGACATTTCCAATTATTAAATTCAAGAATCTCGATGAATACTATAACTATACGTCTAAACTTATAATGGGTTTGATTAAATTCAAGAAACAAGTTGATGATGGTCTTATACCAATAGTTAAAATGGGTAAATTGGAATTGGATAATTCACAATTTGGTGCTGTGTATGGCACCTGTCGCATACCTCTCTCAAAGGAGGATGATATTGAATATAATCCCAAATCTCCGCATGTGGTGGTTATTTATAAGAATCATGTAAATATGGGGATTCTAATACAAAGTATAAACCCTATTGTTCTACCATCTTCTGTTTCTTTAAAGTTTTACAAACTACCAGTCTACAATAAACATGGTCGCATTGTAAATGCCAAAATATTGGCGGAAGAGCTTAAGCGTATAGCTAATACCGAAAAAACTTATGGTATACCTTTGGGCATTTTATCCACGGATCAGCGTGATAATTGGGCTGAATCGTATTTGGAATTAAGTAAATGTGGCAATAATTGCAAAAGTCTGAAGTGTATACATTCGGCATTGTTTACCGTTTCACTGGATCAGTGTGTTGACTTTAAGGATGCGGATAAATATAATGTTTTGTCACATCAGCTAATACATGGCGGTGGATCTAAGCAAAATTCTGCCAATCGTTGGATGGATAAAACTATACAAGTACGTTTTATTGAAGATAAAACAAAACAGGGGGAAGCCAATGAAAATGAACGCAAAAACACAAAAACATTCTATTATTTGGTCGCCGTATTGTCTTTCAGTTAAATGTATAATTTTTATTATCTATTAATGTTTGACCTTTGATCAATCCAGGTTATTGTCAATCCGAATGGCATGAGCGGCTTTTGTTATGAACATTCTCCTGCAGAAGGCCAACCTATAGCTTTGATGACCGAATATTTGACAAAAATTTTGTAAGATATTTAAAAAGTTTACTCCTATAATTTATTTATTTTAGTACACTTCTTAAAGGCCTAAAAATTCAGAATTTGAAGATGGCTGTAGTGAAAATTATGAATGTGCTTCAAAATTAGAATTTGCCGAACCAACGGATTGCCTAAAGGCACAAATGAACAAAGCCACCGAGAATGTTGACAAATTAATTGCAAATTTCCATGTGCAAGTCTCGCACTATCAATGCTATGGCAAAGAATTTCTTAAGCAACAAAAATTAAGTCCAGATAGTTTTATACAAATGGCTTTACAATATGCTTTCTATAAGTATGGGAATTTGTTCATGGTTTGTAAAAATGAAATCGGTTTTTAAATTTTCACATTTTAGACATCACAAATGTGCTGCTGCCCAATATGAATCTGCCCATTTGCGTATATTTTATGGTGGACGCACCGAAACCATACGTTCATGTTCCAATGAATCGCTGGCATTTGCACGGGCCATGTTGAATCCCGCTGCCAATGATCAGACCCGTGTGGAACTACTCAAAGAGGCAGTTAATGGTCATCGTCAATATACCAATATGGCACTGCAGGGTCGTGGTGTTGATCGTCATTTATTGGGTCTAAAGCTAATGGCATTGGAAAATAATTTACCAATACCCAAGTTCTATACCTCACCTGGGTATCTTAAGAGTTCACATTTTCGTATTTCCACATCACAAGTTGCCACAAAGAATTTGGCTTTTATGAGTTATGGACCCTCTACAGATGATGGTTATGCCTGTTGTTATAATCCACGTGATAATGATATGTTTTTGGCGGTAACTTCATGGCGTTCGAATAAGGAGACATGCTCGGAAAAATTTGCCACATCGATTGAGGAAGCGTTAAGCAAAATGCATGAAATTTTAATGAAAACACAAAGCGACAAAAAGGATAAAAAGGAAACTAAATGCAAAAAATAAGAATTCAATATAAATGTTTTATAATGGACATTTTAATTGCTTGTTAATTCAGATATTTTAAATATATTCATGATATCTACTGTAATCGTATCGAAAACCTAAAATAGCAAATCTAGAGTCTTCTTTGATTATTATTTCTGTGGAATTTCATTAATCTCATTATACGAGCTTCCGAAGTCGGTTAATACTGACTAATTTATTATTTGCTGATCTATGAACCATAAGGGCTACGAATTCACTATTCTCTCTATGATGGCAATGTTAAAGAGAAGAATTTTTATTTTTCTATATTCGCTCTTTTTATTAATTCTTACCACCACCTCTTTGTTTTCTTTTAAAAGTAAGAGTGTATTTTCACCGCAAACCTGTTGTTTCTCTGCTGGCCTCCGCCGCCACATCATTACCCCAACCCCCACCACATAGCCACACACCCATTGCATTAGCATTGCTGCGTGCATTACTTAAATGAAATAATAGGTGGTAATACTAGGCTTGTTGCTGCTCCATAACGATACCAGTTTCCAACTTGTTTAAAGTTTTTGATTACGTGGTTGACTTTTTGTTTCTTTCTTGTTGAGTTGATGTCGTTTTCATTTTGATAAGCGGTATTGAAGCAGCGAGCTAGATTGCTGCATCAATTCAATAACATTTAAACATTTTTAGTCAGTCGTCCCTAGTCGGAGGTATTGAGCGAAGTACTACAAACGTAAGCGAAAGTACTAGAGTAGGTTAATATTTCAGTAGTAGTTCGAAACGAAACAGGTCGTTGATCTTATCAAAGAAGAGCAAAAAATAAAACACCAAGCGATAATCACTTTGCATTGTTGCTAATTATTTCTTTTTGGGGGATTATGTACAAGTATCAAAGGTGAAAACAACTACTTTCAATATTTATTTTTTAACCTTCAAGTATAACAATTCGTTTATTTTTGTAGAACTTCGTTGTCTGAGGAAACAACAATGGACAAAATGCCTGTTTTAACACGTAGAGTTCTGAGCAATTTGGTAAGCGGAAACAACAAAACACTTTTTTGTTCCAAATGAAGTTAATGCAACTTAATTTTACAGACCAAAAATAGTTTGTATGTTCCCAGCAAAATATCTGCCGCTTTGTGTTCAGCTCAGTTGCCTCAAAATGCCAATTACAGCACTGCTGGAAAAAGGCAAAATCTTTTAAAATTCCCTGCCTTAAAATTGGAAGAAACAATCCCGAAATTTTTAAAAACAGCTGAACCTGTTCTAACCAAAGAAGAATTGGAGGAGACTAAACGTATGGCTGCTGAATTCCAAGCGAAAGATGGTGCTGAATTACAAAAGATACTCGAAAAAGTAGCTGAGAGCCAAGAAAATTGGTTGGCTCCACGTTGGCTGAAAGCCGCCTACTTAACATATCGTGATCCAGTTACAGTTTTCTCCAGTCCCGGCATGACCTTCCCCCTGCAACAATTTAAATCGTCTGCCGATTACTATATGTACACAGCCAAGCTCATTCAAGGTTTGGTTAAATACAAACAGGTTGTAGATGATGGCAAGGTACCTGTGGTGAAAATGGGCAAAAACGAATTGGATAATTCACAGTTCAGTGCTGTGTATGGTACCTGTAGAATACCTCGTCCACAGGAAGATGCTCTGGAATATCATCCCACATCTAAGCACATTGCTGTGGTCTACAAGAATCATGTAAGCAATGACGATCAATACCAATCCAATATAAACTAAATTGTCAATCCCCTTTTTCAGTTCTTCAAGTTGCCGGTATATAATAAAAATGGTGTAATTATCAATGCCAAGGTTTTGGCTGAGCAACTACAACAAATTGCCAACTCCGAGAATAAATCGGGCATTCCCATTGGTTTGCTAACCACCGATAGTCGTGACAATTGGGCCTCGGCTTATGCTGAATTAATGAAATCCCCAACCAATGCCCGTAGTGTTAAGGTCATACAAGAGTCCTTGTTCACTGTTTCGTTGGATGAAGTGGTGCCATTCGCCCAAGACGAGGTTTACAATGTTTTAGGTTTGCAATTGATTCATGGTGGTGGTACCGATAAAAACAGTGCCAATCGTTGGATGGATAAAACCATACAGGTATAAATATATTTTTAATAAAATATGATTTAAAAAGGTTTGTCTGGATACTTTTCCAGTCACCATTTATTAAGAGTTAACTTTAATTATTAAAACAATTGGGTATGAAGATTAAATATTGAATATTTTTTGTGACCCAGAATTTTGTTACAGATAATTGCACAAATGGATGTTGAATACCATTCATGTCAACTACAAGAACAATCAATAATTTATATATTTCTTCCATTTACAGGTCGTTGTTAATCCCAACGGCATGAGTGGCTTCTGTTATGAACATTCTCCAGCTGAGGGTCAACCTATTGCCATGATGACTGATTATATAAACAAGATTTTGTAAGTAGACAAATTATTTTTGTTTAAAATATATTTAATTTCAATTACTTTTTTAGCCCCAATCCTCAGGAGTTTGAAAATGGTGCTAATGACAATTACGAAGCCTTTTCCAAGCTGCCATTTGATCAACCAACACCTGTTCTTGAGCAAAAACTCAACGAAGCTGCCAAAAATGTTAACAAACTAGCGGACGACTTGGAATTGCGTGTGCTACAATACAAAGGATTTGGCAAGGACTTTTTGAAGAAGCAAAAATTATCTCCTGATAGTTTTGTACAAATGGCTTTGCAATATGCTTTCTATAGGTAAGAAAATTTCATTTCCTAATCTCTTAAATAGGTATTGATCTAAAGTATCTTGAATTATTTGCAAATAGTTTACTATTCGCAAAAATATGTTATTTATTTGTTTTTCCTTTTCCAAAAATGTGTAAATGGAAACGGCATTCGGTGAATTTTTCAATGCTTAATTTTTAAGTTATGTCGTCAACCGCAACCGAAAATTATACAGATAAGTTTTCCTATTGAAAAATAAGTTTTCATTTTTAAAATAAAACTTTCGAATCATGTGCTAGAGTTTAAAAACTCAAATATTTTCCCATACATAAGGAGATTCCTATAGGTTTAGTTCATGTTCAGTTAAAACAAACAATTATAGAAAACCTTTTATTTAATCCAAATATTTATTGAATTTCTATATTTTTCAGACTACATAAATGTGCTGGTGCCCAATATGAAACTGCCCATTTACGTATCTATTATGGTGGACGTACTGAAACAATTCGTTCCTGTTCCAATGAATCATTGGCTTTTGCCAAAGCCATGATGGATCCAAAGTGCTCCGATGAAACCCGTGTTGAACTCTTGAAAAAGGCCGTCAATGGTCATCGTGAATATACCACAATGGCATTGCAAGGACGTGGTGTTGATCGCCACTTGTTGGGTCTTAAACTCATGGCCCTGGAAAATAACAAACCCATACCGAAATTCTATCAATCGCCTGGTGTGGTAAAGAGTGCCCACTTCCGTGTTTCTACTTCACAAGTTGCTTCGCCTAATGCTGCCTTCATGTGCTATGGTCCCCTGACTCATGACGGTTATGGTTGCTGTTATAATCCTCGAGATTCGGATATCTTTTTGGCCTGTTCCGCCTGGAAATCAAATGAAGAAACATCGGCTAAATTGTTTGCCAAATCCATTGATGAGGCCTTGACCAGTATGCGCGAATTGTTGGAACGTGCTGGCGAAAAGCCCAAGGCCAAATTGTAAATTTACAACTTCGATATTGTGTACATATTAAAGATAAGTTTAACGTTTTTGGTTTTAAATTAAATAAAAGAGACAAGAGATTATTTTACCCAGCGTAATTTTTGTGATTTATTGAATAGCACTTGTAAGCGGTTGCTATTTTTTGTAGTAGTTCTTTTTTTTGTAATTTTTGTAATTTAAATGGCTCATCTAACATTATATTTTATTATACAATTATTTACATCACGCTGCCGTATTCTATTTCCTCAGCAATTTAATCCTTTTTGCAATGATAACAACTACAAGAAAGAGCCGACTGAAAGGTAACATTACGCCAACCATCCATGCAAAGAACTCGTTTTTGCACCTAAAAATATTTAAAGAAATATCCAAAATATTATCACCTCTTGGTTGTGTCTGCGCCAAAATTCGAACACTAACCTCCCTTGATTCCATCATATTGCAACACTGGCCCACCGAGACCACGGGCTTTGGTGGTCTAAATGAACCGCCAGCATTACCCCAAGGCATTGAGGGCACGGAATACGATTCACAAAATCCACGACAAGCATTGGTGGTGATCAAAAACTCAACACAATCTGGTATAGAGATTTTACGGGTATTTCCCACCTTGTGACAACCAGGACGAAGCCATGTTTCTTTGGCATAACACAACAAGCTGAAGAATACAACCAAGGAGACAACTCGCAAAACCAACATTGTTAGATCGTTAAAATTCGAAGTCGTAATTGACACGTTAACCGAACCGTTAAAATGTTCGAAAGACAGCAAATCGTAATATCTGTATTTGTGCAGGAAGATGTTAACACATACTCGGTTCAATTAACACTACTTGCTATTCGGCAAGTTGCAGTCCTTTTTATGTTTGCCAAAGGACTTTCATCATTGGTGAAATAAGGATTCTGCGCAGTGTAGACAGAGCTTTTTTTGGTAATATTATTTTACTTAAAATAGCCGTTGAACTATTTTAAATAATTATTCGATTTTTATGCAAAATATATAAATGGAAAATATTGAAATTTCTTAGGAAAAGAAATCCTGTTTTTAATTATCCTTTCTGACGTAAGCCAATGACCCAAATATCCGAAACATGTAGCATTTTGCTGTAAATGATTGAGAATATATTTTTTTCAGAAATATTGTATACAAACATTTATCTTTGAACTTATAAAATCAATATCCGAAATGCGCCATACTAAAATCTTCAATTAGGTCTTAAAATTAATTTCCGAAATGGAAGTATAGAAACAATATTAGTTCTAGCGTTCTTTTTGACTTTTCTTCTCGGAGGAAGCAAAGACTAGTTCTCAAAAGAATCGCCTGTTATACATGAATCGAACATAACCGATTCAATCGAATCTAGCCGATGCATTGCGAAACCGTATTAAGTGCAAAAAATTGGATATAAATAGGTCATTATCATTAATTCATTCTTTACCGGTTAGAGGTTATAAATTTCCCATGATTTGAACCATTATAAATAAATACTTCTGTACTAAGAAGACGCATTCTTTTACATGGAATATAAAAGTTTCGTTGCTGTTCTTTTGGTCATTCAAAACTCGATATCCTCCGCAGGTTGAATGATTAGAATGCGTCCAAGAACCCCAAAATACCGAAAACAGGGGGTTACCCTTATATGGGGGCTACCCAAAAAAATTTACATATATTTATAATTTTTAGTGGAGAGATTTGCTACCCAATAACAACTCGAAGTACTAAATTACAGCCAATAATGTCGAATTGTACGATCATAACCCCGACAATTTGGGGGTACCGTTGTGTGGAGGCTATCCGAAAAAATTGGCCTATATTTATAATTTTAGTAGGGAGATTTGCTACCCAAAAAGAACTTAAAGTACAAAATTTCAGCGAATTCAGTTATAAAACACGCCCAAGAACCCCAAAATACCGAAAGTGGGGGGTACCCTTAAAGGGGGCTACCCGAAAAAATTGACCCGAAAAATGCGAGAACCCCCAAAATACCGAAAAGTGGGGTACCGTTATATGGGGGCTATCCGAAAAAATTGACCTATATTTATAAAAAAATTGCTACCCAAAAAAAATCAAAGTACCAAGTTGCAGAGAATTCAGTTGAAAAGCGCTCAAGAATCTTAAAATACCGAAAATTGAGTGTTACCCTTATATGAGAGCTATGCCTAAACGTAGGCCGATGTAGTCCATCTTCGAACTTGACCTGCCTGCAGACAAAAGACGACTCTATACAAAATTTTGGCGATCTATATTAATTCGTTTAGACGATAGAGTGCTCACAACAGACAGACGGACTTTAAGCTTGTCCGGTGGAGGGTTGTCTATGGTGGAGGGTATAAAAAATCGTAAATAATTCTGATATATAAGGCCCCCTCTGTCGATACATCAATGTTTCAATTGCTGATAATTTCGATAATTAGCGACAATGTTCGGTAATTTAACGATCAAAATGAAGTAGTTGACAAGTACCGACAGATGTGAAGTTAACAACATTTTTAATATTTACATTTTAAAATATGTGTTTTAATTTCAACGATATTTGTCGGTAATACCGAATAAAGTTACAGAATTTCACTACAGATCTATAAAAAACCTCTTTACATGTATTAGAATTTTTGGTTTTACTACTTTTTTTGTGCAACTTTGCATTAAAAATTATTTCTATTTTGGGACATATTTTTTCTATGTTATTTTTATAAGTCAATCAATTGTGAATATTTTCCTTTCTTTGGGGGGAAAATAATTTAAAATATTTAATATTTTAATAATTAATTTAAGTTAAAAAAACGCATTTTTTCAAGATTTCCAGTAAATCAAATCTTTGCGTGTTCCCAAAAAATCTAATAAAGACGTAACATTTGAAATCAGCTAAGCGAGAGGGAAATCCAAAGAAGGGGAAGACTTTAAAAAAAATCATAATTTTACAAAATTCTCAGTTTTTTTATTCAAAATTAATTGTGCAAATTTTACGTGTTCGGGTAAATAAATCCAAAAAAATTGAAATGAATCGTGAAAGGGTAACGGCTGTTCTTCAAAATAATAATGCAAGTGTTAGCAATGATGAAGGTGTTCTATCTGATGTTGATATGGATGAAGATATGGAAGTGGAAGTTGGTAGAGAAGCGACGAAGCTGGCAGGCTCAGTGAGTGAACAAGCCTTGCAGACCCTAAATGAATTGCGTTGTAGCAATTTACTTTGTGATGCGGTAATAAGTGTGGCCGATGGAACTTTCAATGTCCACCGGGCAATAATGAGCGCCTGTAGTCCATATTTCCGGTGAGTTGTTTTCCTAAATCTGATTTCAGAAATTTTAAATTGCACAAAATACGAAAGAAAAGGTTACTATCGGGAGGCAGATATAAACCGATGTTGAAAATCTATTTATAGCATTTTATTAATAATTAAATAATTGAAATGTTCTTTCCCCCAACAGAGCTCAGTTTACCACAACAGGAGCAGCAACAAATACCGCCAACAACCCAGTGACAAATAATCACAATGTTCACATACCAGGTGTTAGCTTCAGCATCATGGAGGAAATCATCAACTATGCATATTTACGAAAATGCTCCATCAACGACGATAATGTTCATCAACTATTAATATCAGCCGATTATGTCGGTATCTCGGGATTGGTGAAAATGTGCAAACAATATTTAGCACAAATGCTAACAGCGGAAAATTGTGTCAGCATAATGGGGTTTGCAAGGTAAGTACTCAAGTACATGTGCGAACACACATCCCTACCAGAGGTGCACAACTACTTTATACATACCTTAATCCCTAACTAATTGATGTATTTCCTATTTCCACTTTGTTCGTTCGTTAAGCAGATTTCGTTTTTTCAACGATTTATATGCCAAGGCTAGAAATTATCTGTTGCGGCATTTCATTGAGGTGGCATCTAAAAATAGGGATTTATTGCAAATGAATTTAAAGGACTTTTATGATGTCATCAATGACGATGAACTGAATACCAGAGAGGAAGATAACGTATGGAAATTGTGTATTAAATGGATTGATCATGATCCAGAAAACCGCAAACAGCATGTGGCCCAATTAATGCAGGGTGTTCGATTGGGTTTAATGACTCCCAAGGTATGAATGAATTTTGACATTCCAAAATATTAAATGGATTATGTATGAGTCTGTGTGGGTGTGTGTGTTTCAGTGTTTTATGGAGGAGGTCAAGGAACATCCATACGTCCTGCAATGTGAAGAAGCAAAGCCTTTGATTGTGGAAACATTTAAATTCATGTATGATTTGGATATAATAAATCCCACATCAGGAGAGGTATGTTAACTGATCGGATGCTGTGTTTTTTTAGCTCATCATTGTATTGTCCTTTTCTTATGCCCTTCTCACGCATAAAGTTGACCACACCACCCTTGGCCATGCCACGTTTACCACACGAGGTTATATTTGCCATAGGTGGCTGGAGTGGTGGCACATCCAAGGCCTGCATAGAAACATATGACACACGGGCCGACAGATGGGTCAATATACCGGCCGAAGATCCAGCTGGTCCTAGGGCATATCATGGCACAGCTGTTATAGGTTATAAAATATATGCCATTGGAGGTTATGATGGTTTGGAATATTTTAATACTTGTCGGGTATTTGATGCCATCAAGAAGACATGGAAAGAGGTAGACAAATAAACATTAATTGTCATTTGAATTTCATCGTGGCATCTTCTTTGTCTTAGGTGGCTCCCATGCATTGTCGCCGTTGCTACGTCAGTGTGGCCGAGTTGAATGGTTTAATTTATGCCATTGGCGGCTATGATGGTCATAATCGTCTTAATACAGTGGAACGCTATAATCCCAAGACAAATCAATGGTCCGTTATAACGCCCATGAATATGCAAAGATCTGACGCAAGCGCCTGTACACTGAATGGCAAAATATATGCCACGGGTAAGAAAGGAGGGGAGGAAATAAAATTAACAGCTTATAATGTTTACGAAGGGAAAAAGATAAAAGTGGATCCTTATATGCGCTTAAGGAGATCTTTAATACAATATAATACCTGCATATCTCCCAAATAATAGTTCCTTATAAAAGCTTGTTTAGAATTTTACAAATGTTCCCATAACCTCTGTCAGAAACCTATTAAGAAACGTTACAATTTGATTTTTATTTCCTTCCCCTTCAGGTGGTTTTAATGGTCAAGAGTGTTTGGACAGTGCTGAATATTACGATCCCAACACTAACACTTGGACACGTATACCAAATATGAATCAACGTCGTTCCGGTGTATCATGTGTTGCATTTCGTGGTCAAATATATGTTGTTGGTGGATTTAATGGTACATCACGTCTCGCTACGGGAGAACGTTATAATCCCGAAACACAAACCTGGACGTTTATACGTGAAATGAATCATTCCCGTAGTAATTTTGGTTTGGAAATTATTGACGATATGATATTTGCCATAGCGGGATTTAATGGTGTATCCACAATATCACACACCGAGTGTTATGTACCCGAAACAGATGAATGGATGGAGGCCACCGATATGAATATAATACGTTCAGCATTAACGGCCAATAACGTCGCAGGTTTACCGAATATACGAGATTATATACACAAGGAACGTGATCGTCTAATGGAGGAGAGACGACAACGTTTGCTAGCCAATGCCATGACCAGAGATGAACGTATGACATCCTCAAATGCTTCGGTGGAAACAATACAAGATTCCATTATGGAGGATTATGAATCGCCGAATGAGAATGAAAATGAATTGTCCGACGAGGAGGAACATGTAATTGAGCCACTACCGGACAATCGTCGCTTTCGCAATCAAATCAGAACCCAGAGATTGGGTTCCCATCATGAAATAAGACGTAGAACATAACCCACAAGAAAATATCATAAATAATCAAAGGAAAAGGCCACAAGTATTTGGTACCAATACAAATATTTCAGAAATAAGATGAATATCTTTACTCATAATCAAGTATAATTATTGGACTGTAAAGAAGTTATCCAAAGAAGATGTTTAAATTCAATTCATTCCAATTATAAAAATTATACGAGTACAAATCATTTAACCCGGAGAAAGGAAAACGTGTTATATTTTTTTATTTTACATTTTGGAATATTATAAAAATTAGACATAAACTTACCTTGAATAACAATTTCTTTTTAAATGTTATTTTTAGGCTAAAAAATAAGAAGAAAAAACAAAATTAAATAAAGAAAGTTAAAGCAATATTTAAAAATTAATGATAAAAATTGTAAGAACACAACCCAAAATACTGCAATTAAATAATAAAAATTGAAAGTTATTACAAACAAAAGTTATTTCCATCTTTTACTTCCCTATAACAAAATATTAAGGAAAAAAATAGAAATGTTGAAATATTGTGACGCAATTCTCCCCCTCTTTGCAATTGTTTAATTTCATTGAATATTCAGTTTAGATTTCTTCATATTATTTTCTTCACGGAAAAATAACACATAAAAGTTTTTTATAACCAAAAGAAAAATTTTAAATATTAATTTCAAATCAGGATGCATAAA
The DNA here is from genome assembly GCF_032173495.1 of Musca vetustissima. NCBI lineage: Eukaryota > Metazoa > Arthropoda > Insecta > Diptera > Muscidae > Musca > Musca vetustissima. The sequence continues at coordinate 564,016 of NW_026875384.1, forward strand.
CACTCGTACAAAAAGTCAAACATAACGTCAGAGATCCATTCATCCGTGTACATGTGAAATTATCCTTTTGCAACATAAACACACACTCACACGCATCAATGCAATCAACCCCCCTAATACTCAATACTTGCTTGGCGGCGATTTGGGTATAAATATAGACGTTAACTGAAAGCAACAAGTCACTTTCAGTTTGTTTTCGAAGTTTGTAAGGACGGCCACGGATACAATGCGTTGTCTAAATCTGTAATAGAATTAATATTTCCTTCGCTTTGAATTATTGTAATAATTGTACAACTTTTCAGAATATTCTTCATTACGCTGTGGTCGGTGGGAACATTGGCTCAGATTTTGGATGTATTACCGCCCCAGCCAATTAACAGTGGCGGTTCTCCACCAAATGGTCATTTGGGTTGTCATCGTAAGCAGCTAACGTATCGTGTCACCCAGACTGATTCCAAGGGAAGGGAATGTTGGGACTATGTCAGTGTATCAGCATGCTGGGGTCATTGTGATTCTAGTGAAATATCTGATTGGAAATTTCCCTACAAACGTTCCTTCCATCCAGTTTGTGTCCATGCCACCCGTCAACCGGCTGTTGTCATTTTAGGTAATTGCCATCCGGAGGCTGATGAAGAAGCCCGTCGCTATGAATATTTGGAGGCTGTTTCTTGCCATTGTCATACTTGCTCGACCATGGATACAAGCTGTGAAGCTCCTGCCAATAATATTTTGGATGTAAAATCAGGTGTAAAAGTATTGGCTCTAACCGGTATGGATTCAGATGGTTTGGATTACTAAATTCGTTTTTTGTTTTGTGATAATATAATGCCAATGCGAAAATGGGATATAGTTTTTATTTGAAAAAAATCAGTGCTAAATAATTGTGCCAATTAAAAGTTATATATTTAAGCATATTTTAGTTGAATTTAAATGTACACAGCGTAATTTTTGTGGTTTTAATTGAAAATAAACTTGTACCAAATGAAATTGCTTCGAATGGAACATATTTTATTTCGCAAGGACATAACCATACATTTTTTTGTACGGGTCTGTTTAGCTTACCGATTGTTCTTTGATTAAAAGCCAGTGTCTGGAATCCGTTTCACACTTCATTACTTTTACAACATTTGTTGTTTATAAATTCACTTTTTAAATCTATTAATCTTATATTGGAAATAATTTCAAATTTTCACACAGTCGATAAGTATGTAATAAAAGAAACAGCTGAGCAAGGCATATTCAATACGATAGTCGCATTAACCGTTTGTTGGTCAATGAACTGTCAAGAAGATGTTAAATTTAATACAAACATATTAAATTGAATCTAAACAAACCAAACCATGCAGATTCTGGAAAATATCAATTATTGTTAAAATATTTCATTAAATACATTAAATTCTTAAATTTAAATTGTTCTATATACTGGTATATTTGAAAAAAGTAAATTTTTTGGAAATTATTAACGTTGCCAATTGTATGTTATCGACAAAAACGAATTACGCATTCCTATTCTGTGACAATTTATCGATTTACATATCCCTATTATATTTTATTTGTTTACATCCAAATCGCCGTTCAATGTTTTGTATTGTTCAAATAATTGAAATTCCAAATACAATTATTTAAAAATAATATTACTAAAAAATGGCTTCCTCTGGTAATCCGATATGGAATTATTTTCGTCGCAACGAGGGCACAGCAACATGTATCGTTTGTATGAAAGAGTTGAGCCTTGGCAGTTCATTGCCGAAAAATCAAACAGTGTCCAGCATTAAAAAACACTTGGAAAAGGTACATCCAAGTGAATATTCCGCTTTTCACGCTCTTGAACAGGAATACGTACAGAACAAAACTCAAAATGTAAATTTGAAAAGACGTGCTAAACGGAAAAGACTGAAAGAGCGTAAGGAGGCAATAGAGGGTCCTAGAGAGAAAAAGAAACCGGGTCGAAAACCAAAAATGGATAAATACTCTGAGACGGAAGATGTGGAACAACATAATACCATTGAAATAATTGTACAGGACCCTTTAGAAGAGATCGAAGAACATCCAGCCAATATTATTGTTGCAAAATCCGATCAGAGTTTTTCGTTATCGGTTGAAGAAAACAAAACGCCCATAACGCGGCCTGGTGACATTGCTCTAAGCAAGCGTATAGATAAATCCATATTAGATCTACTTGTGGTAGATATGTTACCGTTTAGCACAGTAGAAGGAGAAGCTTTTAAACGTTTAAATATAGGAGATCCTAGTCGACCCACCAAATACGTTCCCAAATCACAGGACTATTACAGGAGTACCTTGATGCCCGAAACATATGCAGCTGTAAAGAAAAAAGTAATATCTTCATTGGAACAAGCCGAGTGGGTAACTCTTACAACAACCGACTGGTTAGATGCAACAAAAACATGCCGCATTGAAGTTATATCCGCACACTTTTTACACGACAACCAAAAACATATGGTGGTATTGCACATGAGTCCACAAACAACTACATCATCCAAATCAAATCTTTTGGATTTGAGCCGTAAATTTAATATTGTGGAGAAAGTCCATGTCAATGTATCATCGACCGAAAATGATGACCAATCATCTGCTGAATGGTTTAGCGCATTACAGTGCTCTGCCTTTCTGCTGGAGAAAGTCATAAAGGAATATATTTTATTTGGAGACAGTGTGGAGATTCTTAAGAGGAAATGTTTTAGCATAGCAGATCATTTCGATAGTAATATCCAGTCGATGGTTAACTTGCACGAATGTCAAGAAATTTGTGGTTTGGCGCAACAAAAACTCTTACTGGACACCCATGACAGTTGGACATCAACATTTCTAATGTGGCAGAGAATATACGAACAAAAGCCAGCCTTGGAATTGTATACACAGCAGTATGGTGATCTCAAGATTCCATCCGACTATGAGTGGCAACAAATAGAAAATCTATTAACGATTTTGAAAATACTGTATCAAGCCTGGTTAGATATTAATTCGGAGGCTGCGTGTGCATCTTTGGTAATACCTCTGTTGACGATGCTAAATTCCAAGTTTGAGCCAAAGTCAGGCGATCTACCGGAAATGTCGTTTATGAAACAGAAATTAAAACAACATTTAAATGTGAATTTCGCCTTTGTCCATCAGACGTCATTTTTAATAATTGCCACACTATTAGATCCGCGTTTTAAAATGCGTTACTTAACCGAGAATCAATTGGCATCCTGTCACTCGGAAATGAAACACAATCTACGAATATCCCTCAACATAGAAGATGAGGAAAGCGTCATGAATCCTTCGTTTAATTCCCTGCCTCCCACCAACAATTATAAATTCTACAATACTTCCGATCTATGGGAAGCCCACGACAGTTCCACAATTATTGCAAGTAACAATAGCAGCGAACACATTTTTCTGGCATTCGAACAACAGCTAAGTTTTTATCTCAAAGAACCGTTGATAGCAAGAAATGGAAACATTTATCAATATTGGAATCGTACACCCTACGAATATCTACGCAAATTGGCATATAAATATTTAACAGCGCCGCCCACCAGCCTTTGTGCACATGAGACGATTTGTAATGTGGCTACATTATATGTGGAACGCCGACTGGCGGCATTACAAAATGACGATGAAGATGAAAAGTTGTTATTTATGTCTTGTAATATAAAATTATTCAATTTTGAATATTAAAAAGATGAGTTGGTATTTAAGGAAAATTAAATCGTTTCTGTTTGCCATAAAACGAACGTCATCTTAAATGTGGTGTTCTATTCAACTCAACAATGAATTTCAAAAATATTTAATTTTTTATATTTACATGGAAATGTGTTTCCTTTTTATGGCAAATCGAATCAATTTGGTTTTCACCACATAAGCAATCAACTTTTGATCTCAATAACTTTATAAATAAATAAAATTTAATACATAGTCATCTTTTTTATATTTTTATAAACTAGTTATCATATTGTTTTCTCTTTGTCAATAGTTTTTTTTTCATAATAAGACCATTTTTGATATAAATTGGCTACGTCCGTAATTTTCCCAATTCAAACATACATAATTTGTTCATTATTTTTTTTAGATTATTGTATTTGTGAAATCTATTATTTCTAACAAAAAAAAAACTTATTACAAGTTTCAATAAAATGTTTACATGTTAGAGGTAACTTATATTAAAAATGTCTCATATTAACATAAAATGTACAAAAAAAATACATGAGAATTTCGTGGTTCGAAATTTCGTAGCAAATTGTACAACACTGAAATCTTTTTCTGTTTTGATCTTGTTATGCGTATGTCTATTTTCCCATTGGTTTTGCTTTGGAGTCAACTCAACATAACTTAAATTTAAGGCTATTCTAAAACAGTTGCTACTAATGAGAAGCAAAACATTTGCAATGTGTAGATCATATCTCAGATAAAGAAAATCGCTTATTTGCTATTTTGTAATGAAGACTTATTCAAAGCCCTAGAAGAAAATAAGGACCAGATATTGTATAAAAAGAAAAGCTTAATTATGGCATATTTGCTTAGAGGAATTTCATGCCGGAATTACCATTCGAAGCGGCATTCGCTCTAGCCAACTGAGCTAGACAATAGAGGCCAGAGATTCCCAGGCCTACGGCACCGCCAATGGCGCACTTCCTTAAACCGGCTAAAAAGAAAATTCGTTAAAAAGTTTCACCTTTACTGGGTAGAAATCAAAATATCCCACCTGTAGATTTGTATAGTAAACCTGTGGCGGTACCAGCCACCACTGTATTGATATCGTCATCTTCACCGCGTACAGCTTGTAACAGTACACCAAAACCTGAATACATTACAGCTAATGTGCCCAATGTGTTGGCTGTGCCTGAGCCTTGTTTCATAACATGATTGAGCATCCTAATGAAAACCACATACAGTCACACAAATCACAAAATCATAGTCACTAAGCACAGGATATTATAACTTACTGTGTCCGCCACAGTTTTCCAGTCTGTTGCAAAGCCTTTGTTGTTCTCAGACCATTGTAGAAACCAGCCACTCCGCCAATGCCAGCTCCAACCATGACAGAACTGCCAATTTGTGAAAAGGCCAATTCGAAGCGACCTCTTTGTTTGGTAGCACCCTCAGGAAAGATGAATTCCGGCTGGGCTTGTTGCAAAAATCGCGGGTCATAGTTTAGATATGGTGAAATTGGTGCACCGAACGTAGTCGACGCCGAAGTAACATTTGAGAAACGCGATGATGTTTTGGGCTCGTCACCTTCAAAAACATTTCAGAATGTATAAATATTTGATTCATCAATTCGATAATCCACCAAACAATCAATTGCATGATGTAACATGAAACGGCGCAGATAGCTATGCGAACTCTTTCTTCATAGCAAGAATACTTACTTCCCGTGGTTGGTGCCAATGACAAGGGTTTACTCAAATAATCATCACTCATTTTAAAAAGGCAGGCGTAAAATCAAATGTTTTTAGACCAAAATTTGTGGCAAGTCTGTTTTATAATATATTTTTAGTTTTTTTTTCTACAGAAATCTAATTGAACCCTACACGTGAAATGTCTTCTAGCAAATTTTTTTCTCTGCTTCTATTATCACATATGTTTTGCAGTGTTGCCAATGCAAATAAAAAAATCAATTGCCATCAATGAAAATTATATTAAGTTATATGGCCATAGTTCAGGTTTGTCATATTTTCAATATTAGGCATGACTGCGTAAATTTACTGTAAAAATTACTCATTAAGTTATTTTGTGGTAGATAGAAATATCCTTCTTCTTCAAACAATAAAAATGTTACGTTAATTGTTACAAAATACTTATTAGAAAGAAAAATTTGATATCGTAGTAAAAAGTAGTAGATTCTTGTAGTACGGGAATAGACCAAATATTTATGTTACAGGATGAGAATGTGCAAATTTTTAGTACGACTTTTTAACACTTTTTCTTTAATTACATCGAAAAAATAATAAAAAAAAATAGCAGGTTCTTATAGTTTTGGAACAGACCATGTAAGAAAAATCGTATGTTGTTTTGAAAACACACATGTAGTTCTTTCTTTTAATGCAAAACTTGCTTGAATAAAAAATAAGAGTATTCTGGGTCCTTTTATGTACTCATTTGCGATGTTCATCTTTATGAATGTATTTCCTGAAGGATTCACTTAATATTTTTTCACTTTTGTCAAAAAAGAGAAATACACCTCTACCTTGTGGACTATATTGTCAGAACAAATACAAACAAATGCAACAATATGTTCTGTTCTTAGGGTGGCTTGCTCTATAAAATCAAAATGTGCGTGTGTTGTTTTGAACACCATTGATCTGTACCCGTTATGTAAGAATCTATTAATTTTTACTACTTTTGTCCTTATAATCAAAAATTTGTTATCGTAGTAAAAATTAGTACATTCTTGCAGTACGGAAATGTCCTATTACATAAATTTTCCAAGCTATGTATGTATCTCGCATAGTATAATTAGCTGTGTAAAAGAGAGAGAAAAGAGAAAGCTAGTATGACAGTTATACGCTGAGAACTTATGAATGTTACTGGATAAATTTCCTCTAGTAAGATTTATCCATCACAAATTGATGTATTTCAATCAGTCGTTAATTTTAAATTATGACCGACGTTATAAAACATTTTTTTATTTTACGAATAATATTCCTTTATAAGTCTAAATTATAAATTTCAAGTATTTTAACAGAAGTTACGTGATATTTTGCAAAATCTTGATGGATGTTGTCTGCTTACTATTCTCAGTATTATTGAAAAGGAGAATAAAAACGGCCTACTCTCTGAAATAAAGCTTACTGAGGAAATGCTACAGGAAAAGTAACCAGACACAGCTATTATTACAAGGTATAGCTGTCATCTGAGTACAATTTTTCTCATGGTGGCTTGAGGTGATTTTTTTTTTTTTTTTAATTTCCGAATGATCACACCATTGCAAAAACATTTCCCTTGTTGTAATTTTTCTTTTCATTTCCAATTATTTTTGGCGCAAATTAATAATTTTGTATGTATACTAACAATGTCAGCTATTTCAATCAGCTGATATTTATTAGTATTAGAAAATAATTAAGGGTATATGTAAACAATTAGGGTGTATTTCTGGATTTCGCTAATCGAGTCGATTTAAAATCGTATATGTAAATCTAATAATAAGGTTATGTATCAAAACAAAAACCTTGTTTTTGTCTCGACTATCTGTTAAATTTTTACATATAATATTTCACATGGTGGGCAACACTGCGCATTGAATTCAAGACAGTTAATCAAGACATCAGCTGCGCTAAATGGACTACCTATTCATTGAGCCATGTATTGTACCATGGTACTATATTTTTTCTATGATTTGTCTAAACCACAAGTGAAATGATTGGTATATTTTGTCAATAAAAAAACAAGTCGATTAATCGTTGTTCTTCCAAATCGATTTCTCACATCAAATCAATCGACAATAGTCGATTTACATGTCACTGGGTCTGTTGTGTGTAGTGTTGGTTGTATTTTCAGAAGAGAATGAAGAAGTAGTTAATATTAAATATTAGATAAAAAATATAAAATATATATATAAATGACAAAATTCGATAAGAATTGCTATTAGAAAAAAAGATACAAAGAACAACATCAAATTGCCAGACAGGGGAAAAGAAAACAACAACAAAACGTATACATTCGGGAAAGAAAACGCACAAAAACAAGCCAGCAGCAAAAGAGATTTCTTCATAGACGTCGTCGATTTACGTTACGAAGGAAAAAACATATTTATCAAAACGTTAACAATGTCGTCGGCCGTAGATGCAAATGTTAAACTATCACGTCTACTCTTATTGGCCCACAAATTTAATAATTTCTATTTGAATGGTAAGTGAGTGGTGTTATCCGAACCATAGGGGGTGGGGTGGGTGTTGTTTAATTGCATACACAAAGGATAAGAGATTATTATCCTTGACCGGTATAACAATAGTTTTAATACCATAAATCTTAAGGACTTTATTGATTTTAGCTCTTTGGTCTATATGGCAAATGGGTGTGTGCTGTTGGCTGTTATATAGTGGTGCCCAAAGGGGTTTCGAATGCCTACCTCTAAAGTTTTCATTTATGGAGTTATGAGAAAAGTTAAATGGAATATCAGTTATGAAAAATTGATAAAAGGAATCTTAATTAAAGCGATTTGCAATACACAAAATATTTTCTTTGAGGTATCGTGATGCAGTATATAAATCGCGAAATGTCTGCCCTTTAATAAAAGCTTATGTCAATAACAGTATTATCCTTAACAGAACTGTAAACAAACAACGATTCTGTTAAAGGTATATAAAGGATGATAAATTAATGTTTATTTCGAATTGTACCAAGTATGTTTTTAGTTTGATTCAGATTTGTTGCTGTGTGTGTGTTTGTGATTACTACTATTGGTGGTCAATGTCCATTAGTACAGCTTTCTTTATCACAACAATTGATTATGAATTGCAATTTCAATTTATTCAATATTTATTTATAGTTCGGTACACTTTATAGCCATACAAAAACGTTTTAAATGATTTTCTACTCTACTATCTTTAGTCAGACGATGTCTAGACGCGCGCTCTACATACATTCAGATGTAAATTTTTTAATCAGTAATCGTTACTTCATACTTGAATTAAATTCCAAAGACAAATGAAGTAAATATTTTATACATATCTAAAAGGTATGCAAATTTTCCGATTAATTCAGAGAATTTTTATTTTGAGTGATCGAGATTATTTGAAAAATTTCCATGTCTTGAGGAGTCCTAAACATTGCGTTTGGATACTTTATCGGTGCCTCTTTGTTTTTGCATACATTTAGATGTAAATTTTTTAATCAGTAATCGTTACTTCATACTTGAATTAAATTCCAAAGTCAAATGAAGTACTTATTTTATACATATCTAAAAGGTATGCAAATTTTCCGATTAATTCAGAGAATTTTTATTTTGTGTGATCGAGATTATTTGAAAAAAATTCCATGTCTTGAGGAGTCCTAAACATTGCGTTTGGATACTTTATCGGTGCCTCTTTGTTTTTGCCAAAATTCCGTTGATTACTAAGACATAATGTCTTCATTGTTCTTAGAATTTTGTTGTGTGCTATAACATTTATTGAAAAGATAACAGAGCAGATAATAGAAATACACCAATTAGCCAAAGTGTATAATTGATTATTTGGTAAACCACTGAGCATTCACCCGACGTGTGGCAAGTTTTTCCAACTTTTATAGATTTCATTTTAACTATCGAAAATTTAGTGGCAATAAAATTAATACAATTATTCTAGTTATAACTAGTTATAAAAATTTAAAAATGTATTTGGTTTACATCTGTTGAACTCATATAAATTTTAAATCCTAAGGACAAAACCAGTTTGAATCGTATTCATTTTTAGACGTGTATCCAAAAAATGCGTCTAACACCTCTAACATAGATTAAATTATTTAAATTGATTCTTCGAATAGATAAGTATATATATATATATGAAAAACCGGCAAATCAGATGTTTATCTACAAACTGACTACCTTTTCAAAACAATAACAAATGCCTATTTTTCTAATAAACAATGATACGTATATATATTTTTTTTCGAATAACGCTCATATATATTCTTATCTCTCTATCGTTTGGACGTACAAAATAGTGTCTGTTTGAATCAGTATACAAATAGCAACAACAGTTCCGTTTGCTTTGGAAATTTTCTAAAAACTATGAATGACGCCAAGAAGAAAGCATTGGTTAAGAGATCGTAAATAAATGTCGTAAATGTGATTCAACAGCAATTACAATTAGTAAATAAAAAATAAAATTCAAATTATAGCCACCAAGAAACAATTCAACACAAATTATTTTAATAGAATTTGAGCGCCAGCAGCAAGGTTAAAAATGCATCAAGCTACCAGAACCAAAAAAGAACACAAATAATCTCATGTACACCTGTATTCATGCAATAAATGGACTAAATAAAAATGTCTTAATCATCATCACCATGATCATCATATTTAACTTCACTCTACCATAGACCAAATATGAGAGCAAATATAAAGAATCAAAACAATATAAACCAGAAAGACGGCTGGCGGGCTGGCAGGCAGACATTCTTCAATGACCTTCAGAATGTTGTACGGCTATATAATGTTCAAATTATATACAGGCAAAAACAAACAAACGAACGATAATATACATATTAGCTGCATACATATAAATGTGTTGTGGATTTGTTGTTGATCTATAAAGTGTACATGTGGTCGTCGGTCAGTTTTATCGGTTTGCTTTTATGTATGCATATAGCGGCTAAGTAGACTCGTTGTATTGGCGTTATTATTTAAATTTTGTAGATTTTTGTACGGCACACAACAAGTCGTTGTCAAACTACATTCCTACATAGCCAACAAATTGATGCTATTTGTTGTTGCATTTGATTATTTTTATTTATTTGTTTTTAGGTTCGATTTTAATCATGTAAAACACACAAGACACATTTGGCAAATACATTTTTTGTGTTTATATTTATCATAAACATTCATATACGTAACAACGTACATACATATATACAAGTTCATTGTATGCCAAGTGGGAGAAGGAAGAGACATTCATATTTGTTTTTATTTACAACCATACCAAAAAAATATCAAATGAAAGAAAATGTGTTACAGCCAATCTTGCCAATATTTTAAGGCATGAAGGTAATCAAGCTGCGATTTTGTTGGTTCCTACACACTGAATTTCCTTCTTATGGACCGAGACATATGCTAGACATTTGTCTTATACCACACTGGACGACTTTTTCAGGAAACAATGAATTATGGTTGTATATAGTCGTTTGGATGGACTTCGATTAGTTTTGTCAAGGAAGAAGATTCTCACCCGAAGTAGTCATAAATCATTTGTTAGAAAAGTTCTGAAACACCACGAAATATTGGTCCAAGAATCGAAATATTAATTTTAGAACCCATGATTCTTTGGACCAAATCCGTTTCAGAAAATTTGGAGCCAATTTACAAATGTCCATCTATCTTGCCGGCTTGTGTGCACGATAACTCTCAAACGGAGTAACCGATTTCATCAAAACTTTGCACATCGTAATATTTCTTTCAAATGAAGTTCAAGTTCGAAGTTCTGGAACCTCCCACACAAAATGGGCAAAATTGTGCAAAATATTAATGTTATGGTATCAACGAACGGACTATCCGATTTGAACCAAACATTGTAAAACTTATTATCTTTATCAAGCCTAGATGAAGTTCGAAGATGGGACCCATTGGTCCACCCCTTCTGGTACCTCCCCCAGAAGGGGTCAAAATTTTCAATATTTATAAATCCAATATCAAGCGAATGGAATGTCCGATTTGAACCAAACTATGCACAACCTATTATCTGTAATATGCCTATATCAAGTCCGAAGATGGGACCCATGGGTCCCCTACCCCAGGAGGAGTCAAAATTTTCAATATTTATAAATCCAGCCTAATGAAAGGTCCGATTTGAACCAAATTTTGAACAAACTATTATCTTTACCATCAAGTCCAAAGGTGGGACCCGTTGCATATGGAAGACATATTTCAGGAAAATGCACAGTTTATCCAAGAGGAGTGGATGACCTGATATTGGTTATATAGTTGTATGAGAATTAAATCAAAATATTTACCTTCGTCTACATATACTGATATTGTTTAGCAATATATTTATAATGTGGTTGTACAATTAGACCCGCAGAATGCTAAACTTCAATGGTAGTTGTTGAAGGTTTCACATGGTTGGCCTCATCCCACATGTTTATATATATATATATTATTTTTTATTACTGGGATTTTAATCAGATTAAAAACAAATTTCGTTAAAAAAAAAACAATAAAAATTTATTTTTGTTTCATAAATATCGAAATCAACAAATAATATAGTCCGCTTTATAACGAACAATCAATCGACAGGTGATAAATACCTTCAAGCAAAATTATTGAATTGAATTTATGAAGAATATAAGCTTCTAAAAATTGTTATCTGTGCAAAACAGAAATACATATTTAAAATTATCGGCGAGCCCCCCTCCTACGAAAATTTTTTTTTTTTTCATAAAACAGAGAATACATTCTAACATGTTCTAAAATTGTGATACCACATCATAATAAAAATCCGGATACAACAGTATTTTTTTATAAATTATTAAAGAGCCATCCTAATTTATATAAGCATCACATATACATATAACTATTTGTATATGTGACGTTTATTGTTTGCGAGAGTTTTTTTTTTTTGCCAACGAAAACAAAAGCTAAGATTTTTTAATTGTTTGTTTTTGTTGTGCTTCGTCAATAACACATTCTCATTTGATTGTGATGCAATATCAGGCGTAAAATAAGTAATATAAACAAAAGGCAAATAAGTAAGAATAAAAAAATAAAAATAAATATACTATGCTAAAAGATCGAAAACTATTCGTTGCCACACGCGACTATTGATTTGTTTTCTTCTACCACATAATAGAAATTCATATTTATTTCTTTTTTGTTATAGGATTCCAAAAAGGAGATATACGTCCTTTTCTAGTCGAAGGTCAACAAGTTGGTCTAATTAAATCCGATGTGATTAAACAATTAAACAAATACCCAGAGGTGTTTTGCATACGAGATTGTGAATACACAAAACAGGTTAGTTGCCGCTGTATAACTCAAGTAATCCATGAATATTTAATATATATATTTTTTATATATATATTTTTGTTATAGGGTATTGTGGAATTAAATCCCGCATTTCGTGACTATTCTGAACGCACCGAAAAACTAGATAAAGTCTTAAGAGAACTTCGGTCAAAGGGCATATTTTCCGCATTACAAGGATGGAGAGAAGAGGTAATGTAAATATAAAAAAATATCATAAACTAAGGAGGATACAGAAAAGGAATGCTGAATAGTTGTTATTTACTCATATCAAAATATTTGCCAAATGTTTGCTTAAATTTTATCTGTAAATGTACTCTGTAAGAGTATTCCATTGTCCTTATAAAATATTAGTCAATGATATTATGGGCAGCGTGTCCACTCTTGCCTTTTATTATATTTCTTACCACTTAAATTCTAATAATTATCCCCTTTTTACAGTATTATGAAGTTAAGGCCGAGCACAATAGCCTTTTAAAAATGGATCGCTCAGCTACACCCTTATTCGGTGTACGAAAATATGGTGTCGATATTAATGGCTATGTCAAACATCCTACTCAAGGTCTTTGCATTTGGTTGCAACAGCGCTCCAATACCAAAGAAACCTGGCCGGGTAAATGGGATAATATGGTGGGTGGCGGTCTCTCGGTTGGCTATGGCATAAAAGAAACCGCCATTAAGGAGGCGGCCGAAGAAGCCTCTATACCAAGCGATCTTGTCAAAAATCTCGTATCGGCTGGTTGTGTTTCGTTTTTCTTCGAAAGCGAACAGGGTCTGTTTCCCAACACCGAGTATGTATTCGATTTAGAGCTGCCATTAGATTTTGTACCACACAATGCTGACGGCGAAGTGCAAGCTTTTGAGCTGTTACCCGCCAAGGAGTGCATCGAAAGAGTCTTTACCCCCGAATTTAAAACAACTAGCTGTCCAGTGGTAATAGATTTCCTTATACGGCACGGTATTATAACGCCAGAAAATGGTGAGTAAAAATAATGTGAAATTAAAATGTTATTCTTTATCAATGATTTTAGAGAAAAACTACAAATAAAACCTCTTTAGAATTAAAAAAAAAAATAATTTATTTTACCAGATAAAGATCAACATTTTAATTTGCAACAAAATTCCCCTTGTTATTTTAATTCCAAAGAGGCAATTTTATTTCATAAATAATAATCCTTTTACTTTTATTATTATTTTAGAATTTTGGTTTACGCAGATCATCGAGCTATTACACGTACCCTTGCAGTCATTATACACATATAAACAACGGCTAGATGAATGTAAAAAGCATCTACAACTACAATCTCAACCGGATCAATCACCATCAATAGATAAATTAGTAACAAATAATAAAATAATTGAAAATGGACACAACAAACCACCAGCAACTGAGGCCAATTAAATAATAGTCGGAAAGCTGACAAAGACCACAACGATTACTACATTTGATTGCATATTGCAGATTCTCTTGAAATTAACTTTTTTGAAAGACTGCATTAAAAATTAAAATAAAAAACGTAATAGTTTAGAAAAAGCGAGCTAATTCATTCTAATGTTCCCGTAACCCCAATATACTACCCATCTAGACAATGTTCGTTCTACATAGATAACAAGAAATTCTACTGCAAGATAAGTTATTAAATGTGGCATGGGCAGTGACACCAGTAGCAAACAAAAGCTAATAGATTCTATATATATACGCATTACACTCCATACATAATCTAAACAAATGTTTATAGAAGAGAGGGCAATTATTTCTGTACTTTATTTTGCTGTGTATAGTTTTTAAAATGTATCACAAAAACAAAAAAAGATTAATATTTCAATAGACATGTATACCTATATATATATATAAATATATAATGCTTATATCTCCATTTAATATTACATATGCATATATTTGACTTTAAACTTTTTTGGCTTAACTGAAACCAAACAAAATAAATATGTAGTGCCTGTTATTGTTTTTCATTCAACAAAAAAACCTTTCCAAAGAAGAAAAAAAAACAAATTACACTTTGAATATATTACTATGCGTTATGTATTTTTTGTAATTGTCAATATTAATCGTGTTTGTATATAGTTTCGTCTCCCACTTTTTTTATTATAATAAACTTAAAACTTCTGAAGTTTCTAACATAATCATTGGCTTTTATAAAAAATAAAACAAACAAATGTTGACAAAAAACATTAACAAGTTTATTTCATTTATCTTTAAAATATCTAAAAAAATACAACGATAAATAATAGAAATTAAAACTAAATTAACCGTATTTGTCTATAATATTCAATACGAAATATAAAAGACATGTAGCATATCTTCTATCAATATATAAATTCATTGGTCCACGTTACATTTATTTATAGTTTAATTTTGTTTTTCCTCTTTTTCATTCTATCCCTTCTTTGTATTCAAACAAACCAAAGTGCTCAAATTGTTTTTGTACTTTTTGTTGTTTTTTATAATTACTTATATACTACTATAGAAAATAGATAAATATGAGGCGATGTTTTTTTGCAATATATTACAATTATATAAAAAATTACATACATATATTTAACAAGAGAAAAATAAAAGACACAATCGTGTTCGAGTATACCAATATATTTGTTTGAAATTAATGATAATTTTAAATTGCATTTCATGGTAACAAAGAAAATGGAAATGATGAAATGATAAACTATGTTTAGTATTATATTTAAGATTAAGATCATTTACAAAATTCAATAAGATTGAAGCAGTATGTATGAGTTTGCATCCTATGCCGCAGTGTTTCTGTTCAGCGAATAAGATTGGTTTTAATAGTTTTCTACGTTTTCTTGTTCTCGAAGCCTTCTGCACGTTTTCAATCTGATTTTCCCAAGATTTCTCGGAGTTTAAAAAGAGAATTCTAATTTGAAATCTTCCAGATTTTTCTATATGAATTAAGATATTTGCCATACCATTTGGATATTTCACGATTTAAAAAATTACTATATACATACAGTCAAAATCGTTTATAACGACGATCATTGAATGTGATGACATTTGGCCTCTTGCGGCTGTTGATTTGGATCTCATTGGCTAGGTGGTTAGAAGAAATAATATACGCTGTGCAGTCAACACTTTCAAATCATCTGGATCAGATGGTATAATACCGACGATGCTTCAATTTGCCTCACCACGTATATATCGGATCCTAGATAAGATCTATACGGCGTGTCAGACTCTCTCGTGTGTGCCGGGTCTAAGGAACGAGGTAAAGGTTACTTACATTCCCATAGCCGGAAAACCAAGTCACTCGTCACCATAGGAGTATAGACCCATTAGTCTATCATCCTTTCTCCTCAAGACTCTCGAAAGACTGATCGACCTGGAGATTATGAGTTATGTAGACTCCACCTCTCTAAGCAATTCGCAGCACGCCTATATTAAAGCCAAATCTGTGAAATCTGCCTGCATGAGGTGCTAGGTTGCCTATGCGGACGACATAGTGCTTTTGATTTCCGGTAAATTTCCGTCAACTGTTTCGGAGTTTATGCAAATAGCCTTATCGGCGCTGTCACAAGGCCGTCAAGTTAATCTAACAAAGACAGAACTGGTAATGTTCACTAGGAAACGTAAGCTCAGCATATTTGTTCTCGCCCTAAACTAAATAAATTGGCACTCAGCATATTTGTCCATTGTGAAAAGTTGGGATCTAAAACCATCGACTATACATTGGATGTATACTCATATCTCTTGTTTGGTTGTCTACGCTATAAGTCTCTCTTTGCCTATATTAAAGCCCTAAACTAAATAAATTGGCACGATCTTGGACTGTCGATTACAATGGGACAGGAATGCTGAGGAGAGGTCAGATTGCAAGAATTCCATTGTGAAAAGTTGGGATCTAAAACCATCGACTATACATTGGATGTATAATACCGTGGTAAGGTCCATCCTATCATATGGATCTCTTGTTTGGTGGCACTGTCTACGCTATAAGTCGACGTCCAGCAAACTAGACAAGGTACAAAGAGCAGCCACGATTCTTATAACAGGATTCGCGAGGAGCACTCCCCAAGCAGCTCTGAACACAATGCTGAACTTAAGGCCTCTGGGTCTCAGCATTAAATGTCAGGCAGCACGTAGTGCCCTCCCTAAGGCTGCATGAACATAATCTTTGGCGAAATTGTGCTCATGGGCATGAATCCTGTACCAATGTGGAAAACTAAGCGAATATATATCAACAGTCCTGCGTTTCGACGATGTAGATGTCGTTATCCCCAGTTGCGATGAATAGGAATCGTAGTAACCCTCTGGCTATTTATTCAGACGGACCCAAGATGGATGAAGGTACAGCATGAAGGGAACTGAATTGATTAAAAGTCTGGATACATAGATCGTTGAAACGATGACTATCTTTGTGGATAGTCAGGCGGCTCTTAAAACCATCAAATCCTGTAAAATGTAGTCTGAGATCGTTCTCGAGTGTAGAGCAATTTTTAAAACAGAGATCGTTGAACCCATCAACTCCTGTAACATGAAGTCTGAGACAATTTAATTTGTCTTTATTGACTTTGTAATTGAAACCAAATTACAATTTAATGGCCAATTTGTAAATAATTACAAAGAATCCACCTTACATCATAGCTACTCTAAAAAAAAATTCTTATAAATATAATATAATAAATATTTTAAACATGTTTAAATCTGCATTACATCATGACTACTCAAATATATCCACTTTTTTAACAAGTTATTAAACATAAATTATGTTAACACTTATAAAACATTTTGAATGTAATTATGCAGATGCATTTTAAAAAATTCGTGACATCACGCCAACTCAATTTGGCCGACCCTGTCCGTCAAAACAAAAAAATCACAGTTGAACCTGAGCAAAGCTGAAATTAGAGTAATGGCAGGAGTTATTACTGGTCATTGTAATATCAGGGCCTTTACAAGTAAGTGGGACGATGATGTTACTGACTACTGCAGACTCTGTGCTGACGAGAAGGAGACGGAGACAATTGAGCATCTCCTGTGTCTCTGTCCAGTTGTGGTCTGCAAACGGCTTAGATTAGTGGGTGTTTACTTTCCACCGTATCTAAGCTTCTATTCAATTATGAAACCGGCTTTAATCTACATCATCAGAAACCTGAAGTGGTTGGGACAGTGCAATCTGAGCACGTAATACATCGTGAACAAATTTATACAACCATCGACACTATATATTACCAACTTCATTTTTACTACTTTTTTAGCTTCTATCCCCATTTTCCCTACAGATCTCTCCATCTCTCTTCTTGAATGATCACAATGGACAGGTCGGCTCCGAGTGTTGCAGTTTGCACATTCCCAAACCTTACCTAACCTAATTGGTCGCTATAAGTGATTTCGACTGTACTCAATTTCTTAGGTATGGTAAGATCCACATAGAGGGGTATTAAAATACGTACATCAATGTCGGTTATTTAGTTTAAATTCTGAATTTCTCTTTGAAGCGAAATATAAGAACAGTGCCTTCTTTCATCTCTTCTTCGTCGTACTAATTCGTCTTCCTCTACCTTTCAACACACAAACATCCCCCTAAAACACAAATAGACGGCAGTGGCAATTTGAACATCTGCACAAATGAAAATTCCTATGCACGAATGGTTTCTTCTCACGGTCTGATGATCTTGCGACATCGCACAAAGGTATGTGGAAGAAGTCACATTTGTTCTTACAATTCACCCTTAACTTTGCGTCACCTCAAGCATTTCACATATTTTAAACAACAATTACGGAGGAAAGAGAACATCGGAATCCCTGTGTAATTGTAGTTGGTGGTATGGCCGCTTTAAGATGTTGCAATGCATCAATCATTTTGTTTTTTTCTTTGATGATACACAAAACCGGAAATCCTATTCTTCCCTTTTCTTTTTTTCCTATTGTACTTTGAAAATAATAAAAAAAAAAACATTTGAAATCTCATACCGACAAGAAATTAAAGTCTAAAGTGTCTTTTTGATTAATTGTTTTGAATGATCGTGGGAATTTTTTAGCTCAACATCCTAACACCCTTGCTAGAATTCACCACCCATAAACGACACTATTATTTATTTTTAAACATATATTTATTATTTATGTATTTGTTTTCAAATCTCACTCACAATGGAATGCTTATAGAACATAAAATACAAAAAAAAACATTTTTGCTTGGGAATGCTTACGAAGTAGGGATTTCGTTGGTGCTTCAATTAACATATATATATTTATTTATTTTCTAAAGGTGGTTAGGCGAGTTTAGTTTCTAATAAAAGAACTTAATCTAGGATTTAGTCTAAAAACTTGAATATAAATACACAGAAAACAGAGTGGCTACCGCTACCGCACTTCCAGCCTTTACACATTTCTCGCCTTGAGCACCTGTTTCTGGGGACTGGGGATGTTTTCTTTGCCGGGGAACAGGACAGTCTTTTTGGGTGTGGTGCGTGGCGTGTGGGATGAGGCGGTTTTTGGTGTGCGCGGTGTACGTGGCGTATTGACGGTGGCTACCTTGCCTCCCGACGAGCGAACAGGTGTTGTGCAGGTGGTTCGTGATGCCTTATTGTTGGGCGTCGTTGGTTTCAACAGTTCGCTGATTTCACTCGAGCTGTCGTTGCGCACATTCTTGTCATTCGAATTGAGGAACCAGGATGCAATTTTGTCACACTCGGCTCGCAATTCGGAATCGTTCAGCAAAACTTCGATCTTCTCTAAGTCGGTACTGTTCTTTTTGACGGGCGTTGCCACCTTTGAGGAATTCTCCTCCATTTTCGATTTCAACGTAATATTTTCCAATTTCAATTGTTCACATTCTTCACGTACCTTGACCAGGGTGGTGTCTTTGTTGTCCAACTCTAGCTGAGCGAATTGCAATACTGTGGCAAATTCGTCGAGAGCCTTTTTCATATCCTGCATGTAAACTTCACGTGTCTCGTCCTTGTTCTTGAGCTCATTGTACATGTCCAGGTATTTGGCAGCATCGCCGTCGATGCGCTCCTGGAATGAAGAAGCAATTTTAGTGAATTTAGCCAAGGTTTCTTCTTCGGAAGTTAGTATTTCATTGAACATGGATTCTTTAAGGGATACCTCTTTTTGTAGCGTTTCCGATGAGGCCCTCAGAGCAGCAAGAGCCGACTCCGATTCTTGCAACTGGGCCTTTAATGACTCCAGCTCAGCTTGCAACGACAGATAGCTCTGTTCCAGAGCACCCTTGGCCAATTGAAGCGATTCAAGTTCAGCCTTTAGTTGTTCAACATCAGCATCGGACTTCTTGAGGCGTTCCATAAGAATATTCACCGTCGAACGTGTATTATTCAGTGTCAGTTGATAGTTGTACTTCTCGGTTATGGTCTTGGCAACATCGTTCTTTAGATCGACCACCTGTTTTTGCAGGTTGTCGGTCAATTGGACATAGTAATCGATGCCGTTGCGCAGTTGGTCCTCGTATTTTTGGATCTTTTCGTCGCGTTCGCGCAACATATCATTGGTGCTCTCCAATAGGACCATAACATCTTGTTTTTCTAATTCGATTTTGATTATTTCGTTCTCAGCCAGCTTTTGACGTTTCTCCAATTCACTGCGCCAGTAGGCCTTCTCTCGTTCGAGAGCATTCTCCAGGTCTGATTCTAGTTTTTGGACCTTTTGCTCGGCCTGGGCTTCGGCATTGCGGACTTTCTCCTCGGCCGTATTCATGAGACGTTCCTTCTCAACATATTGGGCCTTCTCGCGACACAATTGGCGAATAGTGTCACAATGGGCATCAATCTCACAATTCTTGTCGAGTAATTCATCTTGCAGAGATTTGATGAGGTCACATTTGCTGGCCAAGTCGTTCTTTAGGGTATTGCGTTCGTTTTTCAAGCATTCCATTTCGTTTTGGATGACTTTATTCTCTTGAGCATAGGAGAGAGCGTCCTGCTCGATTTGTTTCTTGAGTTTGGTGACATCCGACATTAGTGAACCATTGATGTTCTTTAGGTTCTCGATTAGTTCAAAGTTCTCCTTGGCCTTTTCGGCGTCGGCCGCCAAACGAGTTTGGGCTTCTTGGATTTCTTGTTCCAATTTGGAAATCTGGGCTTGCATTGTGGATTGAGACTCCAGCTGCTTTTTGGCCTCGGCTTCTAGCAGATCGTTCTTTTCCTTTAGGCCATCGCTAAGTTTGGCCAATTCAGCCACTTGGGTAGCATGCTGTTCATTGAGTTCACGAATCTCAGATTCCAGTTTGGCGATGGTTTCAAGTTGTTTGGCGTTATCGAGTGTCAACTGATCGTTCAGTTCCTTGAGAGACTTGTTCTCATTGGTCATATCATGGATCATGTTCTCAGTTTTTAGTTGGGCCGCTGCATGTTCTTCGCGCATTTTCGCTTCAGTGTCTTTCAGTTGGTCAACATGACGCTTCAGTACATCAATTTGGCTCATGTAATTCTCAATGAGTTCGTTTTTGTGGCGGATCTCTTGGTGCAAAGCTTCCTTGCCCTTCAAGCGGCTACCCGACTTGGGCATCTCCTTAACGGGGGTGGTAGCTGCCGATGGCAGTGGTGTTGAACTGGCAGTTGACGAACCACCACCATTAATGTGACTGACGGCAGCTGCTGTTACATCGGAATTTTGACGGAAACGTAAACGGTGTGGCAACGATGGAGTGCGAAACAGTCGTAGACCTTTCGATTTCTTATCCTCCTTGAGGCCACCTTCCTTTGGAATGGCAAATTCCTTGGCATCCTTGGAATTGGAAGCGAAACGTACGGCATCCTTGAAGAATTTCTCGATTTGCTCCTTACGTTCTGGATGGGCAGCAGTAGTGGTGGTGGTACTGGCAGCAGCTGCTGCTGTGGGAGTGCCACAACTTTCGGCATTGGTGGCATGGCGAGCTGGTGATCCGCAAGCAACGGTATCAACATCATTGAAACGCTTTAGTTTAGCTTTGGAGAAAGACATTTTTAAAAGTTGATTTTCAATTTTTTCGAATTCGAATATAAATTTGGTAGATTCTCTTCTTTTTTTGGTTTTTGTTAGGTTTGTTTTGAGCTTTTCCTTTGATTTGTTTTCTCTTTTTAATAATACGCTGGTTTATAACGTTTTTAACACTTCTTTGGATAGTTCGGTAATATATATATTTAATAACAATTTTTAATAAACAAACAAAACAATTAACGTTTTTTTTTTGAAATTTAACAAACTTTTTATTGGCGTAACAAACTACAACGATTCTACGATATCTACTTTAAAGGATACTTTCTTCTTTACACGGAAAAGTTCCTCAACGTTTGACGGACAAAACCTAACTGATCAAATGTCTCATTTCGCCAGAGGTAACTCACAACTTTGCTACGCCACATGCCATGCTCAAAGTCACCCCTAAACCTGGCAGGACTAATGGGAAATACCACGGCGACGAGCAACATAGTGCAGCTGTAGTAGTGGTAGTAGTTGTACTTAATCATCATGGTTTGTTGGTCGGTGGTGGAAATACACAGTAGAACCGACCAAGGTAGTAAGTCGTCGCTACAGGAATATACAAGACACACAGTCAATTACTTTAAGACATACCCATACTTGTACATTTCGACAGGACACACAAACACAAACGTACGAAGAAACACACACGGTCGAATGCCTTCAGACATTGGGCGCGCAAACTTATGTTTAAATGGAACGTGCTGGCATTCGCTGGGAACATGTAGTGATCCGCACGGTAAATCCAAATGCACACCTGGCCCAAAAATACAAAAGATATTCTTAGACCGTCGCAATCGTCATAGTGAAACTAATTCATTAAAGAAAGAGAAAGAATCATTTTTTGTTTTATTGCGCTACAACAATAATTACTAGGGGGACGACACAACAAAATCTTACAAAGCCGTAACGGAGATTGTGTCTCTTTTTTACATGATTTATAATAAATAATAAAAAATACGGTATAGGGTATAGGACAATTACTTATGTATATGTAAGACTCTAGTACATACATATTGGGTATATACGTAATTATATGCATGCATTGACGATAAAACATAAAACGTCACCCTATATCAGAGGTATGTAAGTTTTTTTTTTTATCAAAAATGAAAAATTTACGTAAAGAAACATTTTTTAAGAAATGGTCTGATGTTCTGAAACTGCCTATATGCTCTCTGGATACGACTGTATTTTACATCTTAAAAAATAGGGCCAATGAAGAATGGATCTTTGAACTTAGTATTTAGACAGTAATATACTAAGTTCAAAGATCCATTCTTCATTGGCCCTATTTTTTAAGATTTTATAATCTTCAAATCTATTAGTTGTGTCTGGTTACTTTTCCAGTAACATTTAATCTCAAAGTTCTATTTCAGAAAGTAAGCCAATTTTATTCTATTTTGCAAAAATACTGAGAAAAGTAAGCAGATAACGTCCAGTAAGATTTTGCGTAATTTCACTTAAAATGCATTTACTTTTTTAAATTATTAAGGTATAAAATTCAAAATTTTGGTCAAAATTTCAAATTAAATGCTGTTTGAAATACATCGAATTGTGCTGGATAAAACTTACTAGAAGAAATTTGCCCAGTAACATTCAGTAAGTTCTCAGCGTATGACTGTGAAACCAATTCTCTCTTTTCGCTCCCTTTTACTGGACGTTGAAGTAAACAGACAACATGTTAGACGTCGTAACATCGCCCAGGAGCTAAAAATCGACCATAAAACTGTTTTAAACCATTTACAGAAAGCTGGATTCAAAAAGAATCTCGATGGGTGCCACACAAATTAACAGAAAAAATCGAATTTTCATAAGCGAAGCCTTGGTCAAACGGAATGAGATAGATCCATTTATTAAACGGATGGTGATTGGAGATGAGAAATGGATCACATACGATAACCCTGTTGCGAAAATTATCGTGGTCAAAGAGCGGTGAAACACCTCAAACGGTGGCCAATCCAGGACTAACGGCCAGGAAGGTTCTGCTATGCTTTTGGTGCGACTAGAAAGGGGATTATTTATTATGAGTTGCTTTCATATGGACGGCCATACAGTCTGGAATTGGCACCAAGCGATTATCATCGTTTTCTTGCATTGCAATTTTTTTAATGATAAAAAATTGGTATCTAGGGAGTATTGTGATAATCGACTATTAGATGATTTTTTTTGTAAATAGAGAGCAGGACTTCTATGAGAGAGGCATTATAAAGTTACATTTAAAATTGCAACAAATCGAACATTCCGAAGTATGTTGAATAAAGTCCTATAGTTCATATAAAAATAATGGATTTCTTTTTCCCAACCTAATATTTGGAGGTCTTTTGCAATCAGAAAAATATTATATATGTTTTCCACACATATAACATAACTACAAGCCTCTATAGTTATAATATCTACAATAGCTTTTATAGTTTTTCACGTATCTCACATTATCCATAGTTCTAAAAATACATACAAAATAATGCAGGATAAAGATTTATTACGTCGTTGAGCATTCGTAGCAAACAACTGGTTCGTCCACCAAATAAAACAACTATTTCTCAACAGAATAAAATGAATAATGTCCTGACAGTGCTACCAGACGTGTAGCGATAATAATTTTCAGAATAACAAAATCAATCCAAATGAAAAGAATTTGGACAAAATCCAAATGGACTCCAGTACAAAAATACGTGATCGAATCTGTAAGTGTATTTTCAGAAAGGACATTTGAGATTTAGTTATTACAAATTCTCTCATAATCGGTATTTTGGTGTAAATCTAATTGACAAAGCGGGGAAGGAAGGGAACCTACTTCATTTCCTTCAGGAAATTTCACTGATACCCCTTAACTACATAAAATATTTCGGACTTGGTGTAGAGGGACTAGAAATTTCCCATGAAAATTTCTATTTTCGTAAAACTTGAATTGATCAATATAAATCAGTATCTGCGCGATTTATGAACAGAGGGAATTACCAATTATATCTTCTATATAAATAGAGGTAGGTACAGTCTTTTATATCAAAAGAATATACATTATGTTCTGCCACAAATTACACTGTGACCATATCGAAAAATTCCTTATCGGGTTCCATCAGATCCAAAAGGGAAGCCTCGGCGACTATATTAAGAATCCAAATGAACAAATTCGTCATAGGTCGATTTAAATCTAATATGAAGAAAACCTTTTATATCTTTATATGCTGCTATTAATTGTTATTTTGAAAATGGAAATATAATGGACATCTCAAATGATCGAGTCCAATTTATTTTGCATGAAGAACTACAGATGAAAAAGCGTTCTGCAAGATGGGTGCCGCATTTGTAAACTGTCGATCAAAAACGCATTAGAATGAACATTTTCAAGCTTGTTGGGATCCTTTTAAGCGAAATAAAATAGATTTTAAGCGTCGTTTCATAACTTTTGATGAGAAAGGGTGGCAATATACTCCAGAGACAAAAGAACAATCCAAACAATGGACAGAAGCTGATTGGCTATCTGCAAAAGGGTAAAACAATAAATTCAGAGTACTATTGCAACCTTTTGGAACAATTAAATGTACAAATTCGAGAAAAACGTACTTGCTTACATCAACACAATGCACCAGCTCACAAGAGTGTTTTAACAATGGCTAAAATCAACAAATTAAAGTACGAGTTGATTGGCCACCCACCTTATACTCCTGATTTAGCTCCCAGTGACTTTTACTTGTTCCCAAATCTAAAAAAATGAAAATGCAATTACCGTTGTAAATGAAGAAGCAATTACAGTTGTAAACCACTTTTTTGAAACCTTGAGGAAACTCATTTTAATCAAGGGATAAAATTGCTAGAAAATCGTTGAACTAAGTGTATTGAAGTTTCAGGAGATTATATTTAAAAATAAAAATATTTTTGAAAAACTAACTTTTCTCTTTCATTAATAGGCTAAGTAGCACCCGAACCGCCTCGTATGTACTTATGTAAGCAAATAATACAAAACTGTAACAAAAGCTACTCACCAGAAATTATATCCAAATTCGTGTTAGGATTCTGACAAAATTTTCTGGAAAAAAATTATATATTAGCGATTTTAGTATGGATTGAAAAGGCCGATTATGTTATACCCTGCACTAACTTTCATAGTACTAAGCTTCCTTCATAATATTACAGACGAAAATCATGACTCATTTGATCTAATAACAAGTAAAAAATTGTCAGTCGGTGTCGACTATGGTTTGCGATGTCTACGGAATTACACACAGAATTTATTATTCGCTTTTTATAAGTTATATGTTTTAATTAGAGAGGTTTAGGATTTAGTGTTGATCAAAGTGGTTATTCAATTTGCTTCAAATTAAATGGAAGAAGGGGGCCGATGTTGAACATTTATTATATGTTATTATGGACAGATAGACTTACCATCGGTATATTAAAGATGGAACTAGGACGGTATTAATGTTATCGTGCCCCAAATGTTTAAGCCTTTGGGGCTAATTTTTAATACCCTCAACATAAATACTATCTTTCTGAGACAATTTGTGAATGTCTGACAAAATCGAGTGTGAAATGGTGTTTATCATAACTATCCGATTAAGAACCCTCTGAACGAATTAAGATATCATTTATTTCATGCCTCGAACTTACTTCCGTTCATTACTGATTTTAATATTTTAAAATATGTCTGAAATCTAAACAATCTGTTTCCAACGGAACTAAATGTTTCGGCCCACTTTCAGACAGACAAATTTTTGCCATCTAAAGATGCGCATAAATAAATATGCAAATCATTCGGAAAAACACTCCCCTTATATAATTATGTTCTAATATTCCATAATTCAAAGCCTTTTTTCAAATAAGGCGGATGTAATTGATTATTTACTCCAATTTCAATTCCAACCATTTTTAGTTGAGTTCTGCTCTCTGTTACAGCACATTTCGTTTTCGTTTGATTAGGGAATTTCCTTGGAAAGGATACACGGATTTAATGTTATAAAGGAAATACCGGCATTTGTACGATCATAATAATGTGAGTGTGTGTGTGTCTGGGAAAAACCGTCAAGGTGTGCAAAATAGTTAAATGTAATGGAAGGGAGAAAATATTGCTCAGCTGCGCGCACACCGGTGCAGTAAATCTCCTCAAGTTAGAACGCAATTGTCTTCAATCTTTTTATTATTTTTCTGTTTTGTTTTCACAAATCAGAAGCAGCCGCACTCCAACAATGTGGTGCTGAAGACAAACGACGTAATTCCTTATTATCTTAAGAAGTTCGATAATAAAGAAGAAAACCCACCCTTGGAGATTGTGATTTAATCGCCGTATGACTACATTGTGCGACACACAACAGACAACATGACTGACTGTTGGGCCCGATGGCTGGCCGAATGGTTGCTTCCAGAGTTGTTGCTTACAATTACTCTCGGGCTTTATGTGACAGGATTGAACGGACGGACAGACAGACATCGAATGTCATTACCGTTTGTGTGTAAATAAATACTTGAAACGTAGTAAGAGTATGTGTGTTGGTTGTATAGAGGTATGGGTGCATGTTACCTTTCGCCTTCTGCCCAAATACACACATTTCAATCCCTGTATGTGCATTTCTTGTAATTGAATGGTGATTTTGGCTAGGTTTTAAAATTATTGTTGGTGTATCATAAAAATGATTGTCACCTTTTATTTGCGCATGTGCACCGTTGCCCCTATAGAAACTCAACTATAAACTGCGTACGCTATTCCACAAACGTATTCATTGGGTGCGTAAACACAGTTGCGCCTTTCGGTGTTGAAAAAATGCGGGTAACAGACATATTTTTGGTGGCTACGAACGTTCATAAATATATGTAGATTCATGCCCACCTAAATGCCATTAACCTCTTCATACACCGGTTCTTCTCGTTAAATTGGTGAACATTTTTAATCAAGTTTTTGTAGCAAAAAGGATACGGGCATGGCTATAAATGTGTGATACAACATGCTACTTATCATATTCTAAGGTTCTGAGTTAAAGTTGAATTTAAAATCTTGCTCTAGAGAATTTTATACTTACAAATAAAAGACGGATTTACTTATTATAAGTTAGATATTGAAGATTCGACATATAAACGAATTTATTAGTTTAACCCCAATAGAACGGCTTAACTACATTTTCCAAAATAATTGGTTTCGAGGGTTTACTATTAAGGTCCTAGACACCTTTGTTAACCAAAATTGTATTGCCTTTCGCAAATGCGTTTAGTTACAGAGCTGAGCATATTTGAATACCATCTTCATGGTGTAGGGGAAAAATCAATATTATCAACATTGCTGTTTAATTTGAAGACAAAGATTAATTCAACTGTGTTCAATATTTATTGTATTTCCCATTAATAAACTTCCGCCCAAGGTATATTTAATAAGGTAGCCGCATCGGCCCAGCTGTTGGACAAATAAATGTCAAAAATGTTGTTGTAATGTTGAACCAAAAAATTAAAAAGCAAAATTATAAATTAAAATCTCCGAATTTCGAATAGATTTTTTGGCAATACTTTTATTAACATTTTCTACAAGAATTTGTGTAAAAAAATCTTGTCAATCTGTTTTGGCAAAATATTTTTCACATATCAAAATACAACAACCGATGTTTGTTGTAGAAATTCGCCGATGCGGCTACCTTGTATATCTACCTTGCTTCCGCCTATCGAACTGTAGCAAATATCCAAACCGTTCTTATTTGTTCGTGATTGTCATGGCTGCAGTTAGAGCGAAATTAGAATTAATTCCGAAAGATTCGTCGAATTAGATAAACTGTGTACAATAGAGTTATTCTAGGCACACACATTATCATAATTGGTTATTCCATAATAGCTAATGTCCAAACCTATCTTACAGAACATCTTTTACGAGGGCAGTTCGGAAAGTTTTTAGCCTAGCACAAAAAGCGCGATATAAACAGTAAAAAATTAAGTGTTTTGAAAACTTCCATCTCTGTTATGAACACATGTTAAATTTTGTTTCTATCTTGCAACTCCTTCATAAAAAACAGGTGTTCAAAAAGACGCATCCGTCTTTTTTACAATGGAGTTGCCAGATCGAAACAAAATTTAACATTTGTTTATATTCTTAGAAGAATATGTGCGGAATTACCTTAAAATGGTATAGCCAAGCAGCATGTAGCATTTCTTGGTTTGGGCACCATGGAAATACATCTGTCCATACACTAAAGTGGGCCACACACGTAAAACATGTGCGTTCGATCGGTGTGAATCGAAGCAATGTTTGACGTGTGTGGTACGGTGTTCACACCGATTTGCCGGTGCGCACACCGATCGAAAGAAATTAAAAATTTTTAATTTTTCGTTGTGCGAGGCGCACATGATTGACGTCTGTGGTCTGGTGTGTGGATATTTTCTCATTTGTTGCAAAATTTCGTGGAGTGCGGATCAGCGGATAATGTCAAACATATGCAAAAAAAAAACGTTTTGG
Source organism: Musca vetustissima (assembly GCF_032173495.1). Taxonomy (NCBI): domain Eukaryota; kingdom Metazoa; phylum Arthropoda; class Insecta; order Diptera; family Muscidae; genus Musca; species Musca vetustissima. The sequence continues at coordinate 593,056 of NW_026875384.1, forward strand.
AAGATTTTTTTGATGTTTTTTACACATATTCTAGAGTGTGGCAAATAAAAATATTTATCCCGGAATAAAATAAAAGTATTTAATAAATGTATATTAAATAAAAATATTTGGTATTTTTTCCGTCACCACTATCGCTGTCCATCTTAACGCTTTAAAAATAAATACGAAATGAAGTTTTGTGGATCCGTTTGACGTGTGTGAGCTAGGAGCTTCACACCGATCGAACGCACATGTTTGACGTGTGTGGCCCACTTAAAGGGAGAAACACAACACACAGAGGACTTTGAAGCAGTTGGCTTTCTTTAATGTAAAGTAATAAATAAGAACGGCGTCCAAAATCAAGATTGACTGAGACTTCCCTTTATAAATTGACATTTTATACAATGTCAACTTAACATGCCCTGCTTGAATCCTCGTATGTGTTTCCCTCTTAACAGTAATGAATATAATACAAGGTAAATAATTCTAAATTTCATATGGAATTACTGATCATTATGCCTCATACATTATTTGTACAGAATGTACAATGGCCAAATCTCCCAACGCGAAGATAACCGATTTTATTGCTGTTACCAAAAAGTGGTTCCGATATGAAAAGGACCCGCAGCGGTAACTCGCAGTCACAATAAATTGTCAATCTGTTAATTATAGTTTAGTGCTAATTAGATTTTATCATACTGAAGTATAATCCTGCCAGTTTAGTTTCACATATGATAATTATATACAATATGTTACAATATATGTATGTTACAACATAAATTTAAATTTAATTTCTTAAGGGCCCCATAATGCCGTACATCATTTATTATAGTATGTGTTATTTTTTGAAAGTTTATTTATGTATGTGTGACACACACAATGCATGAAGAAAATCAAAATAGTTTTAATTTTGAAAGTGAAACCATTTCAATCTGGTGAATAATATTCATTTTCAAAGTTGTCAGTAAATAATTTTGTGTACAAAAATAATAGAATTGTGATGGAATAAAAAAACAACTGAATTTACGACTCAAAATGCAATTTTTGGGACAAAAATTTTGGAATAATGATTGAAGAGTTTGCCATACACTAGTCAATCTCACATATACACAAAGGGGTTCATCGGCATGATGGCATGATTTATAGTGTATGGGGCCCTTTAGAAGGATGATATATTTTTTTTTATATTCCATTACAAACGGATTAAATGCACACTTGTCACACCACCATTTTTCCACTAGAGTGTAACGGCCAATCTTTCGTTTGTTTGTTTGTTTTTTTTTTTGACATGAGGGACGGTTTTTTATTTGAAAACACCCCGAGTTTGTTTACATTTTCCCATTTGGCTCGTTATCATCAGAGAAAAAAGTACAAATTATTGAGTAAACTAACGAACCTATTATATGTTATCTAAAAGTTGTCTAACAGCTGCCAATGTTAATGTTGTACTTGGGTATCCCTATTTGTTTTGATTCAGTTGATTCCGTCCGAATTTCGACCTGGGTATCCCTAACTCATTAGTTTTGTTTTGATTATATTTTTCCAGTTACGCTTTGAGACCTATTTCTTAAAATTTTGCAACACCGACCAATATTAGAAGAGAACGCCGACGATTTTTGAGAATGCCGAGAATGACAATCAACAACAATGACATTGAAAAGCGCGTCATTTCTTTCTTAAATTTCGCTCTTTTTTCAATTTCATGATGTCCATGCACCTTATTCGTGGGAAACATCAAGTAATGTTTCGTTTAGGCAAATTTGATTGATTCCGATGCAGCCATGTCCGTTTGTCCCATTTGTCATTTTGCGAACCTTGGACATGTACAACCAATCAAATTAGCTTTATACCTTGAATTCTCATTGAGTATATAACTTGACACATGTTTCCAAATGGCAATCCCTATTTTGTTTGGCCGTTTAACATGACATGTTACCTAACAGAGCCACCTAACAGCTGGCAATATGTAAACATTTCCGTCAGTCTGATAAGAGTGTTATAGCGAAATAGTAAATAAAAAACTAAATGGTGGAAACTACACACTTCAGATATAAATGCCACCAAGGCAAAACGAAATAAGCGCAGATAAAATAATTGAAGTATTATTTATTCTACACAAGCGTCCTTTATCAGTGGAAGAAATCTCGGACGAGGTAAGACACACCGCATCTTAACCCAATACCCCTCCCTCCACATTTCCATAATGTAATAGAATTTTGTAGACGTCACTTCTATTGACGGAGTTGTTGTGGCATTAGAAACAAAGCCGATTTATGAAAGAGGTGGTGGTGCCGTGGTTTTCTCAAACCCAGAAAGCGGTAGCATTTCTTGTTTACTGCCAGTCTGCCCGCCTTGTCTTGCATTGTGTGGTGTGGTCTGGCTGGTTTCATTGCTTCATTTGTTTGTTACTCGCTCCAAGAAAGCAAGAGCTTAAAGACAACGTCAAACTTGCTTATGAATCAGTTACAAATCAATTATCAAAGCGAGCGGTTGGTCGGCCATTGCAGCACACCTGTCTCCACCACACGAACTGTTGATATTTTAAGAAAACTAAAAGATAACAAAACCTAACACCGTTGACTGTTTGATTTGTGTCTTCTATAGCCGTTATCATGACTGACTACGCCGAATTGCATCAACGATTGCAGAAGGTTGGCCAAGAGCATCTTCTCAAATTTTGGGATGAGCTGAACGAAAGCGAGCAAAAGCAATTGGTTCAGGACATATCCGAATTGGATTTGAATGAACTGAAACAATATTTTGATCGGGCCACAACTTCCCTTTCCCAAAATGGTCTCAAATTGGACGACCGCTTGCAGCCACTGCCGGATGATAAATTGATCAGCATATCTCGAGCTCCTGAGGAACTTTTGAACAATTATCGCGAGGAGGGATTAAAGCAAATATCCTTGGGACATGTTGCCGTATTGCTAATGGCTGGTGGACAAGGTAAGTGTTGGTTGGCTAAGGAAGACAAATAAAGTTCAGTTTAGTTCATTCACCCCATAATACTACGGCTTCTACCAATCATCATTAATGTCTTGTAATGCCTTGTTGTAATCTCAACAAGTTATTCTTGGCATTTCGAAAGCATTTACAAATAGTTGTATTTAAATTTGCATTCAAGTCACGCCTCAATCAAAACCACTCTTGTGTAACGAACAAGAATTTAATCTCGACAGAGGAAAACAAAGAGTTGCAGTTCCTTTCTAAAAACCTTGAACCTTTTTTGTTGCTTAATAACGATTGCTGTATATTCAAGCTGATGTTGGAATGCAGAAGTAATCATAACTTTTCCTACAATTTACTACCAAACCATATCTTAGTCATTACTCTTTTGTATGCTAGCTATGTAGCCAGTGCTACGTAGCAATAGATTTCTAGCGTAATGTGGGCCCACAATTTTCGTTTGTGTTTTGTTGTTGTTGCTGTCATTTCTTTATGTTGTAGCGTAACACGTAAACATTGTTATTAGGTAGGAGACCACAAGCAATTGCCCAGCCGCCGATGAAAAGAAAAGAGTGTGATATTTTTGATAATATTTTACAAAATTTGTCAATTAAATACAATCAGAAACAAACATCTTCGTCAGTATCTGCTAAACATTAACATACAATATTCAATATGTGACGATACACCTCAAAATTCAAGTTCTGCAAGCTGTGGCGTTAACAACAATAACAGTGCCATCAGCAGCATCATCATGAAACAAGTTTTAAAGGTCAAATGAAATCGAAAACTGAACCATTTTTTTCTTTAAACCACTTTTTTAGTTAACCCAATTATTGAGTGTGGCTTTTTATTCTCTTTTAGGAACCAGATTAGGATTTGCCTACCCCAAAGGCATGTATGACGTTGGCTTGCAATCTGGTAAAACACTTTTCCGTATCCAAGCGGAACGTATTATAAAACTTGAAGAATTGGCATTTGAGGCCACCGGAAAGAAGGGCACTATTACATGGTACATTATGACTTCGGAGCATACCCTACAACCCACACTGGAATATTTTGAGAAGAACAATTACTTTGGCCTTAAAAAGGAGAATGTTGTTATGTTCAAACAGGGTTCGTTGCCATGCTTCGAATATGACGGCAAGATAATGCTTGATGAAAAACACCGTGTAGCCCGTGCCCCAGATGGCAATGGAGGAATATATCGTGCCTTGAAAACTCAGGGAATTCTTGACGATTTGACCAAGAGGGGAATTTTATATTTACATGCCCACAGTGTAGACAATATCTTGATCAAAGTAGCAGATCCCGTATTTATTGGCTACTGTGTGCGAGAGAATGCTGACTGCGCTGCCAAAGTTGTGGAAAAATCTTCACCTACCGAAGCCGTGGGTGTGGTTGCCATAGTTGATGGTAAATATCAAGTAGTCGAATATAGTGAAATTTCAGCAAAAACAGCTGAAATGCGTAATCCCGATGGTCGCCTTTCCTTCAGTGCCGGCAATATATGCAATCACTTCTTCACTGCAAACTTCCTTCAACAAATTGGTTCAACCTATGAACAAGAATTAAAATTACACGTGGCCAAAAAGAAGATACCATTCATCGACAACTCAGGCAAACGTATTAAACCGGAGAATCCCAATGGCATTAAAATCGAGAAATTCGTATTTGACGTCTTTGAATTTGCCCAGAAGTTTGTAGCCATGGAAGTGCCCAGAGATGAGGAATTTAGTGCTCTGAAGAATGCCGACTCGGCGGGTAAAGATTGTCCCTCAACAGCACGCAGTGATTTGTATCGGCTACACAAGAAATATGTAGAAGCAGCCGGTGGCATTGTCCACGGAGATGAATGTGAAATATCACCATTTGTCAGTTATGCCGGTGAAAATTTGGCGCCTTTGGTTGAGGGAAAATCATTCACAACACCTTTATATTTACGCAGTAATCGTGATACAGCCGCTCATCTCTAATTATCAATCATGCTTTCAATGTTTGGACTAAGAAATTATAATTGAATATTTCGATACTTAAAATTCCATTTACTTAACTGTTTTATGTATAGTTTGTTAAATTGTTCTAAACGATAATGTGCAATTTCTCCAGATTTTTGTTGTATTTGTATGTGTTTTTTTTATGTTGGTGTACATTATTAGTTGTTATAAATAAAAATTAATGTGAAATTTCTAAATTGTGTATCTCATATATATTTAGTAATGAAAACTTATATTGTGTAGTTTTTATTATTTCTAGGAAAAAAGTTCGATACGATAAGAAGTACCATATCGAAATATGTTATCTATTTTTTTGTTGCTGTTGACAGATTTAAGTAATATCTTTAAATGAATCGAGAAGATGTCGGTTTTCTAGAAACAATTTCTAAGTTCAATGCACTAAATCAAGAAAAAATATAAACAAATATAAATATGGGATATTTTTCTTTGAAATATGGAATGGGGAAAATGACATTAACAAATTCTAATCTAAAAATCTATTTCTGCTTGAAGGTTGCTCTGGACATCTTCTGTTAGCAACATAGTAAAGAAATACCATCCCATCTTTCCATCTTACACGTTATAGAATTACGTATAGGTCTGTACCATACATGGTTGCATGTGCTTACTTGGTGGCAATAAATCCATGTTGATCAACAACGTGGCATAGCGACACTGTGTATACACGGTTACTCTCTTTTACTCCTTCATATACCTAAGTTGAATACTGTCTTGAAAAACCATACCATCACTTGAAAGTAGATAGAGGCAGATATGGTCCAGTGACGTACATGAAATACATTTATCATAAATACTCGCGAAACATATCAGTGGTCATTTACGGAAGATTCAACCAATGCACACGTTTTAGGATGGACCAGTAAGTGTATAGATGGATTCTGACAGATTCATTTGATATAGTTTAAAATGTTATTTGATGTCACGAATTTCTAAGGGATTGCAACGGAGGCCATCTGGCGGTCATTAACAAGCGATTCGTTTATTTTGAAAATGATTTAAGTCCATTTCAGGTTTTGATACAAATCATGGTTTTTGTCATCATCATGTTTAAGGGCATAAAGCAACAAACCAAATTAATATCTCTTAACAATATTTTTGAAACAAATCAAACCAAAACCTTTAAATGTCTCAATATAAGAAAACTGGACTTAAAGCATTTTCAAAATAAACGGTTCGAACTATCATGTATTTTAGAAGCCCTAATGTTATTACCGCTCATCTCTCCGAATAAAGAACGTATTCAATACCGATGTGATTGTAATCTGGCATTCTTAGTTCGTGATGTCTAAAAAATTTTGCACAGAAAATGCTCAATGTAGGTCCATGTTTCGACATATCCGCCAGCTTTTAAATCAAGGAACGTTTGGGGTTGTATTTACATTCTCCGACTTATATAACAGATTCTTTAAAAATATGAAAACGGAATCTTCTCCAAAAATTTGTTAAAATTCTAATAGGAACTTAAAAAAATACATTTGTTTCAGTTATCCAAATTGTTCTTAATTGAAGAACTACATTATAGATACCGAGCCACAGAAACCACCAATAGGGTAATTTTAGATTACATTTTATTTTACACTACAAAATTATGTGGATTTTTAAACGTGTTGTTATCTAGATATATACAGTACATAGGTCCATCGATTATTTAAAGTTGTTTCATTTGTATATATCGGATTGTCTAATTAGAAAAACACAAAACTTTTCGTTCAGTCTAAATTAATAGACTTGAATACAATTATAATAAAAACGTTATATATTATTTTTCTTTAATGAAATCAATTAATTTTTGCATACACATTTACCTGTTTGCTTGCCAATAATACTCTACAACTTAATTGTTGTTAGATATGCAACTAAAAAACACGCATGTTTGCCATTGATTTGATTTTTTCGAAGGCTGCCTTTTTTCATTGATACCATTTTAGCGTAGTTAAAATCAACATTTCCTTTTTGTTTTCTTATTCAATACTTCTAGTCGCTGTCCTTTTTAAACACT